>NC_140934.1:11417262-12002262 GCF_014529385.1 Adiantum capillus-veneris
AGAAATTCAAAGCTTGACAAAAGTTGCAATCAAGTCAAGTAGAAGAAATTGACAACAAGTCAATCCGCCGATACGTACTCTATCCAAGGCTTCACAAGTCTATATGAACCTTACATCTGGTCGTATACTAGGAAACCATGGCATATTTGGAGAGATCGCTAGTAGAGTATCCACTGAAGAGAGTATTAATCAAGGCGAGCACTTGGACACTATCTTTGAAGAAGTCTCAGACACTTTGTCAGAATCAACATCTGAAATGCCTTCCTATTCGACTCACTCAGAAATCGGAACGACAATGCGCTATAAGCATATACTCTCTTTTTATAAAACTAAGCGCCATGGAGCTCATGTTTACCAGGATCCTAATAAAGAGTATGCTATTCGCATTGATGACCATGGTATTGAGTTTGAAGAGGAAATCAGGGCAAACAAACAAGGAAAAATGTACATGGATAGAAACGAAACTCGGCATTGTTGGGGGGTGGGATCTTGAGGCGCACTAAACACGGCTTCACAAAAAACGAGGCGTAGTAAACCTAGCTAGCGAGAAAAACGAGGCGCACCGCTAGGATTTGAAACGATGACCCTACAGTCCAGGTTGAGAGTCACATAGACTACCCACCTCACCAACGGGCGCATCATGTATGTACGATCATTTTTATGCCCTTATATTGTGAGGTGACATGCATTCCCCAGATTGTCCAAGTTTAGCCCGTGTCCAGGTTTAGTTTTTGATTTGATGCTTGCGACTGCGATCTCTCCGGTTTTTGTGCTTGAACTTCTCCGCCATTGATCCCATTACCCCCCTCTCTTAAATATAGGTGTTACTTAGTGTTGAGGGTCATCGACTATACTATAGTATACATAGTCTCTCTCTCTCTCTCTCTCTCTCTCTCTCTCTCTCTCTCTCTCTCTCTCTCTCTCTCTCTCTCTGTGGCTTGCATGCACTCAAACTCAAGTGCATACATCTAGACATAGGTAGAGCCTATTGGCTGAATGTTATTTCAAGTGACATAGACAATCTCTCCACACCTACCTAATGTTGAGGCCGGGTTCAGACTGAGCGGTGGCAGTGCTATCGCATCACTCGCCAGCGAATAGCACGCCTCCAAGTCAGCACGCGTGTTCAAAGTGGGCGGAGACACAGAGTTGCACTTTTGATGCCAGCGCACGGAACAAACTTGTGCTTGCTCTTTCGACTCCCCCCCCCCCCCCCCCCCCATCCAAAGCCTCCACGTCGGAGCATGGACCCGCCTAATAGCAATGTTCTTTTTCTTGCTTTAATTAAACCATCCCACAAAAAAGGCTCAACGTTCCATTCTCACCCCCAAACAAAAAAAAAAACGGCTCTCACACTAACGTTCACAAAAGAAACCAACCCCCCCCCCCCCCCCCCCCCCCCCCTTTCCTCATAAAATGGATCAAAGTTTTCTATTGTGAGCCTATCACATCAACACAAAGATCAAAGCTATGCTATTTTGCATTTGAGGAATTCCACTAGCACATGACCCCCCCCCCCCCCCCCCCCCTCCCCTCTCTCTCCCCCTCCCCCCTTTATTCTTTATAAAATGTGTCATTATCTTCTACTGTGAGCCTGTCACATCAACACCAAGAACAAGGCCGTGCTCTTTTTCATTTGAGGGACTCTACAAGCACATTGGCTAATATCAAATTTTAAGCTTATTTTACATGATTTATTTTAACATTAAGCTTGTTTGATATGTTGTATGGTATACCAACATTTTATTTTATGGCGTTCTTGTAGGGTTGAAGCGTCAAGCGGCCAACAGCGGTGCAAATTGGCTCATTAAGGTCGCATTGACTTGTGCGATTCACACTTTTATGCATTAATCTCAACTTTTTGTGCAAATCTTTAACATTGTTATTTTTATGCGGTATAGGTACCATGGACTCCAACCCAAATCAAATTTCAACTCCCAACGGGAAGATGACGGACGACCCTATTCTCTCGCAACCTCCGTTTTCACAATCCACTTTCTATCCATATCCCCACCCTTCATTCCACATGCCACCTCATGGCTACCAAGCCATGATGAACTCTCCCTCCATCTTTCCTAATTCACCCTTTATGTTTAGACCCCCGAATTATGGTTCTCAAATTCCACCACCTCATCCCTCTCCTTCTCTAAATGCTCATAGCCCACATTATCCTTTGGCTACACACCCTTCTCATCCCTCACCCCCTTTGAGTGCCACTAGTCCTAACTCCAATATGGATGCCGCCCCCGATCATGTGGCGTCCACTCCATCACCCAACCCTACCCCTAATCCCATGCGAGCTTCTCAACCCAAGGCAAGCCGTGCCAAATCGTCGAAGAGGAAAGAAGTCACCAACGAGGAGGCTATGCTACAAAACCAAACCGCAACAAAGAAGCCCAAATTCTCAAAGAAGAAGAGCACCATCAACTTGGGAGACGATGATGACAACAACAACAAGAAAAGGACGTGGAAAGATTGATGGGTGGACCAACTCATTCATATTCGGGGAGGCATGAATGAGGAGTTCAATAATCTGGGGAAGCAAGGGATTAATTTATGGGCAAAGGTGTCTACTAAACTAGCCGCCACTTACCCTGACTTTGATAAAGATAGTGAAAGTTGCCGCAAAAAGTGGCAACCAGTATTGCAACAATATCGTCGGGACAAAGCCCATAACTTAGTTTTTGGTAATGATAGGAGGCATGTATGCAAATGGTTTGACATAGTGGATGAATACTACCACGCCAGAGCCACTGTTACTCCTGCTAGCCACGCTTCCTCATCAACAATGGAGGATGTTACCCCAACAAGTGGTGAGACCTTAGAAGAAAACCCATCCCCACACCAAGAGAAGACCCAACCCACCCCGTCCTCAAGCCGTAAAGTTGCTCCGAAGTACGAGGAGTCCTTGGCTGAGATGGCCGGTACAGGGAAACTTCTCTTGGAGCATCTCAAGGAGACCGCTAGCCAAAATCTTGCCTTGGAGAAGGAGAGGCTCAATATACTAGCTGCAATGCGCATGACTATGAGTGATTTTTTGAAGGAGTCTAGGGGGGGTGACAAGTAGTTTTAAGCTTTCCATGTTTCACAGCTTCTCTGTTTTTTCAAAATTTTGTTGTAATTTGTCAAAGCTTGCAAATTTTATTGTTGTGCTTCCGAAGTGTATAAAACTGTCTCAAGGTTGCAAAGTATGATAAAAATGCATTAAATTAAAATGGACCATGTACTAAATATCTTGCAACCTTTCAACGGCTGCAGGAATAAATGGCCATATCCAAGGAAATGTCTCTCTATTGTGCATGGTTGTGTTCTTTAGCCATTTATGAATTGCTAAAGGAGCCCAACTTTCGCAATGATGAGCCCATAGTGCAAACTTGGTTGCATGTTTGCGAGTGCATGGCACGGTCAGTAAGCCTAAAGAAGATCGCCACCAAAGGAGGGGTCATGAACGACGGCGAGCGTGGACATACCCACGTCCACAAGTCTTTGTTCGATGCTATCTCCTAAGTGCTTACAATGCTAGCATGTTCAAGTGGCATCTAAGGGTCAGCAAAGAAACCTTCAATTACCTTTGTGGGAAGCTTGCAGCCTTCATGCAGAAGAAATCCACAAACTTTTGCAAGGGTGTGCCAATAGAAGATAGAGTAGCCATCGCTCTTAGCAGACTTGCTACTGGAGATATAATCTTGGGCCTTGGTGACACTTATGGATGTGTCAAGAGTACATCTTGTGGAATTGTACTTGATTTTTGCAAGGCAATCGTGAAATCTGGCCTTAGGGATATGTACATCAGATGGCCTTCAAGCTCTCGACTTTCGACATTGGTGCGCAAGTTTCGACATTCAAGCTCTCGACTTTCGACATTGGTGCGCAAGTTTGAAGCTGCAAGAGGAATCCCCTTTGTTGTTGGTGCAATAGATGGTTCCCACATTCCCATCATTGCACCAAGGGACTTCAATCAAAAAGGTTTCCACTCTATTTTGCTACAACTAACTGTATCTACTAATTGTTGAATATGGAATTTTGATGTTGGATGGGCCGGATTAGTGCATGACTCCTTGAATTTCACTAGAAGTGAGCTAGGACAAAGATGTGCAAAAGGGAGCTAGGCAACTAATGTCTAGTTGGTGATTGCGCTTATCAGGCACGACCATATATGCTAGCGCCTTTCAAAGGGTGCAAAGAAGGACTGTCATGCCTCAAGTACTACTGGAATTTCATTCAATCAAGTACAAGGATGCCAGTTGAGAGAGATTTTGGAATGTTGAAGGCAAGGTTTAGAATCTTGTTAAAAAGATGTGACATGAATCTACGCTATGTGCCAGATCTTGTAGCAGCTTGTCTTGTGCTTCACAACCTTTGTATTTTTCATGGAAAATCTTTTGATATGAAGTGGGTGCTGGAGGCAGAAGCAGAACTGGCGGGTCACGGTGGACGTGAGGTAGAGGATCGAAGAGCAGGTGCTACATCCATGATGGAGCTTATGGCAACACAGGATGTCGGAATAGAGGAGTCTATGGAGAACGCTCAAGGCAGCGATGAAGGAGGTTTCAATGACCTTGGAGTAGGCTGCGAGAGGAGAGAAAGTATTGCAAAGGCAATGTACAAAGAGCAGGCACGGATCAATGTCCAAGAAATTTTTGGAAATGAGGCTATAGAGTAAGTAGAGTCATCATCATCTTCAAGTTAGAGCTTTTGTAACAAATGCAATCAACTTAATAATTTTTATGCTATGGTTTGTACTATGCTTTATTGATGCAAATGCTAAATGCTTCTTCCTTTCAATCTTTGTTCCACCGCCGCCCAATGTTCACACAAGACGGCGGAAGAAATTCGAGATACTTTTTCTTCCACCCTCTATGTGAACAAATGGGTGGCGGAAGTGTGCATTATGTTACTCTACCACCCGGAAAAGAAACTTTTGGAGCCTCCCTTCCGCCTCGTCAATGTGAACCCAGCCTGAAGTGATATATATGCATAACCAATTCTCATACTCATGCACAACCTCCCTCAACTTGCCTCTCAAACATGGTGATTGTCTGTACCCCGCATTTCCTTCGTGTGGAGGTTGTTCAAGTTTTGAGGCCCCCTTCCCTTCTTAGGTCCACCTTTTTAAACTAACAGTGACTATCCCTCCTTTGGTGCCCTCTTCTCTCTGCATATGCACCCCACGGTCCTTCTGATCCAAGCTCCCCCATCTTTCATGGGACCCTCTTTCGGAGGCAAGCCCTTGCACACTTGATCCGAGTAGGAGGGCTCGTGTGCAATATTGAAGCTTTGAAGTTCCATCGTGGGAGGAACAAATGGAGACAGAGGAAAAATCTGGTTCATGGGCACACACAGTTGGTTTGTTGAAGCTCTCCTACAACTTATGAGCACGTGCATGCTCTCTCTCTCTCTCTCTCTCTCACACACACACACACACACACCCACCCTTTTGCTCCATGCCCCATGTAGACCACTATGCACTACTCTTTTTCACACGATCTACCCTCAACCCTGGAGTTCTCCTCCCGCTCTACCCTTCTGCATGTATGCAGAGCGGCCATTTGTGTCTCCTAATCACTACGCGCACACACACGCACACTCTCTTCTAATCCCCTCCCTACAGGCCCTTGGAATCTCCTCATAGACATGCCTTCATCAATTCTTCTCACAGATGGTGCATTTCATTTGCATCCCCCAAACTTCCTTAGGAGGACTTATTTCAAGTGTCCATGTATTACCTACATCTAATAAGCGGGGCTGGTCAAGCCGTGTAGTGTATGTAACCCAAACAACCACCATGTTTCCCCCAAAACACTCTTGCACTCCTGCCGCCGAAGCGCACATAGATGTAGTAATAGTGCTCATGGCCATGGAAGAATCGGTTCCATAGAGGGAGGAAAGGCAAAGACTCTCCCGATAGACAAAAGAAGGTAATTTTTGATGTGTGCAGCTGCTTCAAGGCTAACATGCAAAACACTACGCAATTTCCCACCTTGATCAGCTACACATGATGCATGATAGATTGTGTGCTACATGACAATTTAGGAGGATTTGGAGAGAGAGAGAGAGAGAGAGAGAGAGTATCTCAGCAGATTTGCACTACTCGTGATTTTTTGAAATCGTGCCAACACCTACTTCTCCACTTTTTCTTGTGATGAACCCCACAACCAATATTGGTAGCAGCTTGCTAACGAGCAAGCTAATTTAGGGGACATTCAAATTGCATGCCAAACTAGCTCACGTAGGAAGCGTGCTAAGGTGGCACTAAAAATTGGTTCGATAAAAACGATGACAAGCTTCTGGACCCACGTAAGACCAAGTTCTTTAATGGGCTTCTTGTGCATCTTTGATTTATTGAAAATGACATGTGAGCTGCGAATGTCTTTGCGGGATTCTAGGTGCAAGAGACAATAGCCCATCTCTCGATTTGCACCATATCCAATAAAAATGCATTTGTATGACCTGCGATCTAACTTGCGATGAGGTTCTTTGGACACATATGCATATTCCTCACATCCAAACACATGTAACTGCTCATAGCTTGGCGTTTTTCTAGTCCACAATTTCTCTGGAATCTTGAAATTCAAAAGAGAGCTACGTGACCTATTGATTATGCACACTATCAGAACAGCTTCCCCCCAAAACTCTGGAGTAAGTTTCATCGTAGAAATCATAGAGATAACTCACTCTTGAATCGTGCGATGCATTCTTTCAGTTATCCCATTTTCACAAGATGTGTAGGGAGCAGTAAACTCCTTGTTCGTGCAAATAGGTTTGAGATTTTTCCTTGATTGGTTCTCAACGATAGCGATGAGTTTTTGGAATGTAAAAAAGACTTCTTCCTTACGCTTAAGGAGATACACCCACACACTTTGGTAGAATTATCTATGAGCGTAGTTTGCCTCCCTAGAGTCTTATGTGACATTGGACCACACAAATCACTGTGCACTAAGTTTAGGGGTTTGCCTAGTTTCTTGTTCAATGGCAAAGATGTCAACCTAGTCTGTTTGCGATATAGACAATGCTAACATAATGGAAAATCCGTGTAATCAAACATACGTAAGTAGTCAAAACTTGAAGCGTTTTCATTCCCTTCTAGCTAATATGCCTTAGTTCGCTATGCCACAACTCAGTAGACGGAAACTTAGCAACATAGATAGAGTGTTCGCTGACACTCGTTACAAACATAGAGTACATGGATCCGTTTTTATGACCTTTCATCATGACAAGGTTGCTCTTACGAGTTAGCCAAGAACGATTACCAAATACTATAGTGTAACCAAGGTCATACAATTGCCCTATAGAAACTAAGCTCTTTGTAAGTTTGGGCACATGTCTGACATTCTACAATACAAAAGTAGCACCATTATGCATCTAAAGCTTCAAATCACCAATACCAATAATGTCGAGCTCATATGAATCGCCCAGCTTGACTATGCCCTGCATGAATGCATAAGAGGAAAACCAGTCTCTATGCAGTGTGACATGTAAACTTGCACCAGAATCTAGAATCCAATTCTATGCATAACCCTCATCCTGTGCAATCAAAGCATTTAGAGTGAGATCTGAAGTGAAAATGAGAACATCTTAGGGATCTGCTATCACCTCTGCATGAATCTCTGTTGGTATAACATACATGACTGGAGAAGGAGCATTCTCTACTAGTGTGGTAGGCATGTGAGACTCAACACAATGATCTCCTCAGTACTTTTGCCTTTGCCAGAATTATCTTTTTGCATGTTTTTTTGCTCCTTAGAAAACTGCGACAATCATGTTTGTAATGGCCCTTTTTGTGGCAATAGTAGCACTCAACATTTCTGGTACTGCGCTCTCAACTAGAGTTCTTGTGTCTGCTCGGACTACAAGGATTGCTCTCTATACTTTTGCTTTTGTTCTTGTTCTTGTCACGGCCTCTTTGCTTCATTGAACTGCCAGCCATATATGCATGTCCATGGCTAGTACCTTCAAGAGATTTATGTTGAATCTCTTCAGTGAGCAACACATTTGTGACATGATTGAACACTAACTTGCCATTCGGAGTTGAATTGCTAATGGTTATGCAAAATATGTCTTATGAATTGAGTAGAGAGCATAGCATGAATATAGACTTGAGTTCGTCGTCAAACTCAGTAAAGCCCTGAGATGTCAAACACTGACTAAACAAGGAGTTGAACTTATTTAAGTGTCCGAAAAATGTGCTACCTTCTTTTATGTTGAGCTTCATAAGATTTTTTATGAGAAAAACTTTGTTGGATGCACTTTTGCGCTCCCGCTCCCATGCTAAGCATAAGCTATCCATAGATCCTTGGCTGTCGTCTTCCTATGATAGTGAAGAACATTGACTCAGCTAAATGTAGACATATTGTAGCCATGGCTTTTGCATCCAAAAGCTCCCACTGAGCCTGTGTATAGCTATCACCCTCTGCGTGCTCTTTTAGCGATTCTGATAGACCTTTGTTAGTCAAAACATCCTTCAGGTACTCTTTCCACATGGTGAAGTTGCTGCCATCAAACTTGCGGATGAAATAACCCTCCTTTTTTGAAGAAGAAGCCATCACTGCCAAGAGGGTTCGAGAGGTGTCAAACTATGGTGAGAAGCTGAAGAAATTTGGGCAGAGTAACCTTTGTAGAACTTCATTAGGAAGAGAATGGAGTCTAGGAGGGCCTCTTTATTTGGCAGTTTAAGGGAGTCAAACCTTTACTATTAAGAAAGTAATCAAAGGACAACTTCTGAATTCAAATACGTAAAACAACTAGCTTATTTGAATTCAAATTTTTGTCCCAAAATGAAATTTAAAATCTAGCGAGCAAAAGTATATCATGTAATATATCTATGGAAAGAGCTCTACCTGCAGATTCTAGATCTATAATCTCCGCTCAAATCAGAGATCAAATGTAGGAATTATGGAAGGCTGAATATCTTAAATTTTTCCTCCCCCTTTTTGGGTGGAAAAGTGCATCCTTTGACCACTCTTACACCTCTCTTACACACCCACCATTCTTGCACACAACATGGCATGTATCTATTTGTCCAAATGTTAATCACCTCCATAATCTCATGGCAAATAAAGAGGCCCTCCTAGACCCCATCCTCTTTCTAATGCTTCATATGGTTGACCAGAGAGATCATAGCATAGACCTTGTGTACCTTCAAGGAAGGACATCCTGTTAACCCTCACGGACACCCTATCACCTCGACGAATGCATATTATTTATTTGATTGAGTCATGGACCGGACTTGTTGGTCCAATAGGTGTGTAGGTGTGTAGGTGATCACCGATGAGAGGCGCACCACTTATCTTATTTTTACAGTACTTTTGCAATGACTGGCCACTATGGGTGCTCATGTGTGAATGGACCAAACTCTTATAAAAGGTCCATTTGACCTAAAAATCCTCATTCTTGGAGGTGTAAGCTAAGAAGTGCTCTTGCTCCATCTGTGTCTCCTTCTCCTTCGTGTGCTCACAAGTGTGTATCTATGTATGCTTGAGAGAGAGAGAGAGAGAGAGAGAGAGAGAGAGAGAGAGAGAGTGATTGAGCATTGCAGCGACATCGGCGGCGGTGAGGCGGTTGAGCTCAGCATCGTGAGCTCAGCATCGACGACGGCTCCTTCTTCTTCGCAGCATAGGATCCTTCCACGATGGAAGCATTGAGTAGTGAGTGACACACCCCTATCCCTTTGAGCTTGCTAGGTTCTTCTAGTTGTGTGTTTGCAGCCTTTCAAGGTTCGCACGCAGTGCACAGGCAAGTTCCTAGCTCCAACATGTATGGCGAAGCGTAGATTTTTGACGCCGTTGCCGGGGATTGCCTTGCACTAAGCTTGAGGAGCACTCAGTGCTACCTCTTGAAGCCATTTTTCATCTATTTTGGTGTTTTTTGAGTTGGGATTAAGGTATGTTAAGTGGCTGTAATGTGCAATGGACAACAAGCAAAAGGTTGACTATTCTGTCTGGTATAGTTTGTTGTGTTAGATAGTGTGTTCAGTGTTAATAAATGTTAATTAGTTTTGTTTAGTTGTAGAAATCTTAGACAGAGGTGCAATAATGTGCGTGCTTGAGACAGCAGGCCTTCTGGGTGAGCTTGATGTCACGCAGTTGAACATTATCCACACAAAAAAAAAAAGTTTAAAAACATCATCCAGTTCTGGTATACCAGTACCAGTATACTAGTATATCAGTACCAATAAACCAGCCAAAAAAAAAACCTATAAACTAATCAGTACCAATAGAACCAGTATTAGCTCGAAAGTGTAAGACAGAGAGTGTCTAGTACCAATACACCAACTCCAGAAAAAGCCTTTAAGTATACCAGTATACCAATATTAGTGTACCAGGACCTGTATACCAGTACTAGTCTGAGAGCTGGTTACATAAGTCTGAGTGTACTTTAATGTGTTAGCCCAGACCAGTACCAATACTACCGTGAGCTGAGAGAGCTGGTTGAGTACTCTAAGTGTGCAGTTTTCTATGCGTTAATGTATGAACCATTACCAGTAGCATCAATACCAGTATACCAGTATAGATGTGTACCAGTACCAGTACCCATACTAGTACCGCTAACCAGCTTGGAAGGGAGAGAAAAAAAGGGAATACAGTACTATCAGTATATACCAGTGTCCAATGCCAGTAGTAGCAGTATAATCATAAGCCAGTACGGTACCAGTACCTGTGCTCAGTGTGTGCCAGGATTAGCACTAGTATCAATAAAGCGGTGCACCAGTACAAGTAGCAGTAGAGTCGAAAATATGAGACCAAAGAAAAAAGAGAAAAAAAATTACAGTACCTGAGACTAGTTCCAATAGTGTCAAAATCGATGAGTCCAGTACCAATACCAATAGTACTAGTACTATCAGTACCAAAAAACCAGCTCGAAAGGGAGAGGAAAAAACTTTAAACAATACCAATACCAATACAATACTAAAAATCTAAGACCAATTCCAGTATCAATACCAGGAAAAGCTACCATTACCAGTACCAATACCAATTTAAAAGGATACTTGGGAATCAAAATTAGAAAGGCTAGGATGACTGAGTCTAACAATGAGGATTGGGTCCACCTAGCAGCAACCATCGCACCACTAGAAGCTATAGAGAGGCTAAAGTTGATCCGTATTGTAAAAAGACGCCAACAATAGACCAACCTTGGAGTTACACATGCATTCCACGTTGAAACAGAGGATGATTGTTCAAACTTTGACACACCTCTACGATACCCTATTGAACTAAATAGCACATATGGAAAAGTGCTTTATAACGCCTTATTAGACTCGGGTGCTAAATATAATATGTTGTCATATGGGATGTGGTGTCAGTTAGGAAAGCCATCTCTATCTGAGAGTACTATTCAAGTCAAGGGTGTCAACACACAAAAAAAACCGCGATTGGAATCTGGCACACTTCTGTCAGTTATGACGACGGGGTTGTGACTCAAGAATTTTTTGTCATGCCTGCTAGAACTATGGAAGGCGGTATAAACCTAGGATGTGCGTGGACGATAGCCACCAAATGTACTATTGATTGGGGGACTGGAAGTGTTACAACACAAAAACCAACTCTTAGCCCTACCACCTAAGCCATAGATCTTGAGATATTTCCTCTTAAAGAAATAAAACCCAAAACATTACATGTCTAGGAGGTTAAACCTTATGTCCCTATAGCCCAACTCCCTAGAGCTTCAACTTTTGTAGTTGAAACAAGGCTTGAGACACACAAGACCCATCGCAATATAACTAAGAAAACATACAAGTGGGTCCATAAAGCCTCTTTAGTGACCATTATTGATGCTAAAAATCAGGAGTCTTGTAAGAAACGCCCCACTCGCTCCCAGAAATGTAAGAAAATGTTGCGTTAGATTCCTAAATGACTATTGGGATCCCAAAGCTACTATATCAAGGAAATGATTAAATTGGTGCCAAAACATAAATTGTGTTCTTACCTGTCACCTGACCCATGTGAGTCAAATCCTGTGACGACAAATCCGATTGAAGATCATGGGAAAGAAAAAACACAGAACACTATACACCAGATATGGAGCTAGTGTGGGTTCCCAAGCGAGAAAGGCTTGTTTTGCTCAGCTCAACCATAGAAAAAACGAATGAAGCTTCTTGCTCTTCATGTAGTTCATATACGGAAATAGAAGCTTCGGCACAACCTCCACCTACCATTGTACATATCCATATAAACAAGAAAGAGTTTGCACCTCTCATTGTAAGTTCACCACCTACAACAACGTTGCAAATAAAATCATGGGAGAGTACCTTACCACCCTTGCAACTAGATGAAATTCCTAGGGCGGTCAAAAACTATTGGTCAAAGTCTTCACCCATAACAACTTGGAACAATTGGTTTCAAAAGGTGACGACATCATTCCAAAAGGTATGATCTACCCATGGAAGGGGGGAGTGTTTGCTAACATTCATCATTCACTCACTCTCCTCTTAACCTTCCTCCATGACCTCTCAATCTTCCAATCTTAGGGAATGTATATATAAAGCCTTATACTCACAAGAATAAGATAAAAAAGTAAAAGAGCAAGATCCACCAAACAATAATTTGGAAACTTATAAGTTCTATATATGACACTACCTTTATATTATTTGCACTCAAACCATCATCTATCTGTGTGTACAGATATGGCTAGTATGCTAGAGTCATCCACTCCTACCTTGGGTAAGAGGTACCCTCTTTACTTTTCACAAGGGTTTCACATAGTCTTTCGGTGCTTGCCTGTGAATGGGATTTGGTAGGTACGCTAGCATGTGAGAGGAATTTTGAGGAGTTAGAATGGCTGATACGCCTCGTGATCACGATTGATCCATACTTAGTAGAGAGCGTCTCTTCGATTGTAAAAACTTACCCTCTTGACCAAGATGACTATAGATGCCTAGTGACGTTCTTAGTGAACATTTGTGCCTCTAATGATGAAAAAGATTTACATGATTACAGGTATGGCACGTATGGTCTCATGGATGATGACTTTTTTTTCCTTGACGATTGATGAGGATAGTGGTTTAGCCTTAGGGTCACCTCCCCATCCCTACAATATCCTGTTCTCTTGACTCTCTAGGGGGAGTGCAAATAATTAGGTTAGGGTTTCTTATGTTTTTTGGTTGTGTTCAATAAAGGTTGGTGCCTCTTCCCACTGATGTGCCTCCTAGAGGTATTCCTTGTGTTTTTTGTTGTTAGGATTTGGAACTTCATGGAATTTTTCACTCGTTCACTCTTTAAATCAAGTGCAATCATCAACACAAACAGGTGTTTCTTGAACATTAGCATTCTCTTCTTTGCATTATTGGGTTATCCTTTAGTTGATTCAGAAGTGCATTTTGTTCTTGGCATTGTGTTTCCACTTGGGCCAATTGTGTATTGGCAATCTTAAGCTGAATTTGTAGGCATTGTACCGTAGAAGCTGATTCTTGAAGAGCAAAAGTGGTTTCTATATAGTGTTGTTCCTGCTCTTTATGTTGAGATTGAAGAGTCTCTAGATTTGCTGCTCTTTATGTTGAGATTGAAGAGTCTCTAGATTTGCTGTTGATTTTGTTGACAGCTCAATGAATTCTTTCTCTTTAGCTTCCATAGCCTCTTTGTAGGCATTGTACCATAGAAGCTGATTCTTGAAGAGCAAAAGTGGTTTCTATATAGTGTTGTTCCTGCTCTTTATGTTGAGATTGAAGAGTCTCTAGATTTGCTGCTGATTTTGTTGACAGCTCAATGAATTCTTTCTCTTTAGCTTCCATAGCCTCTTTGTAGGCATCATTAAAGTTTTTTGCCAATTCAAGCCTTAAATTTGAATGCTGTAACCTCTCATTGAGGTTGTGGAGTTGGTGGTGGCATGTGTAGATCTCCTCTTTAATTTTGTCTACCACATCATGAGCATACTGAGCATATTCCTCTATGTCGTCCAAACTTTCTAAGTTTCTTGAGTGGCTCACTTTAGGTTGATCCGTTGACGTGTCATGAGCCTCAGTTGTGGTCGGATCTTCCTCTTACTCTTTTTCAAAAGCTTTGGTTGGCTCGGACTCTGTTTCTGTATTACTAGCAATGGGAATTGTCTCCTCCGGTTGGCGTTGCTCTTTTGGAGGAGTGCAATGTGGAGCTCCTTTAGTTTATAATTGTTTGGTTGGGGAATCCTCCTTAGGTGGTGTTTGTTCTTTGTCTTGCTCTTTTGCCTATTCCGGGGCTTGTTCCCTTTGATGTTCTTCCTGCTGGTAAAGCCTCTCTAGACCTTCCATAGGATCATCTTGCATTTTGTACATTGGGTTTTTGGTCCTGACCTTGAACTTTGTCGGGGAGGGTTTCCACTTTTCTTCAAAGTCTCCCTAAAGTCCTCTATTGAGCTTGAAGGCTGCTATCTCTCTCTCTATTATGGCCACTCTTTGTGTTGGTTCTTCAGTAACTATTGTTGGCCTATGTTTCTTGGTCTGTTTTGCTTCATCCACCTTAGCTTTTCTTTTTTCTTTTCTTCTACTTTCAAGAGGAGTGTCCTCCTCTTCCTGCACTTCCTCCTCTCTATTACCTTATTCTTTTGCTACTGCGGATGTGGGTTCTTGAGCTGGTATATCAACTAATTGAGTTCACATTCTTGTTGCCACTAGTGGAGCTTGTGTTTGTGCTTCTAGATCCTCATATGTCTTGTTGAGCAACCATAAATTTTGCTCTGGGGCAGGCGGTAGATGGTCTACTTGGCCTATAGCGTGGTAGGCAATTCTGGTGAGCACTTCTGGAGCTCCCAAAAATTGTGATGTTCTCTAGCTTCTTCACATTAGTGAGGGTTGTGTAGATGTATTTTGCATGGCTCACCTCTGTCATCCCCTATTTATTTGATGCTTGTTTGAAGGTGCAATCCACGGCATGATTGGGACTGTATACCTTGGCGGTCTCTTGGAAGTGAAGTGAAAATGTTGGTGATTGAGCCCTACTGCCCGCTCTATTTCCCTTTGCTTCAAATCCAAAAAGGAGGATGATTGGTTGGTGAAAATATCGTTGGTTGGTAATTGTCTGTCCCTCATAGGTTTTCCTCCTTTTTCTGAAGCTTGAGTGCTTCTACCACTTGGTCTTCAGTTATGTTAACTTTGATAAGAGAGCCATTGAGTAAGATATGGTGGCTTGCCCTTCCCGATGATGTTGTGCAAGAGCTCATAGCTCTTTTGTAATCGACACTGGAGGGGTCCATCTTGTTAAGTATGGAGCCTGATTTACCCTTGTAATTTTCTGTGGTAAAAGCGCACATTTGTAAGGCCCCCATTATGAGGAGAAGCCATCGTGCGTGAAGGAAAATCACTCACCGGAAACCAAAATTTTCACGGACAAGAATCAAGGGCAACTTTAGATGCCTCGGGGGCGGAGGCCCCCGAGATTTTTTTTTCGCCGGAATATTATGGCCGGACGGCGGCCGGAAAGTGGTCGGAAAACAACCGGTCGGTTGGCCGGTGGCCGGTAGTCAATGGCCGATGGTCGGTGGTCATAAGTCAATGGCCAGTGGCCGGTGGTCGAAAGTCAATGGCCGGTGGCCAGTGGCCAAATTCAAAAGCGGACTTGTCTTCTCAAGGGCGGCCACACATGGGTGGATTGGAGGGTCCGATTTGGACTTATTCGCACAAGGGCGGCTACACATAGCTGCCTCTCATAAGAGAGGGCAACCCTTTTGGCCTATAAAAGGAGGCCATTTCTACACACGTTTCATAGTGTGAAGTTGATGCAACAAGGTGAGTGTGAGGTGGTGAGAGTGAAGCAAGGCGGGAGCTCTATCAAGGGTTTAATCCCTTTGTAAACTACTTCTTCTTTTGAAGTGCTAAAGCCATTGAGTGGCTGCTTTCCCGTGGACGTAGCCCACATTGGGTGAACCACGTATATCGTGTGTACTCTCTCTCTCTCTCTCTCTACTCTATAATCTCTTGTGTGTGAAATCTATCTCTCTCCATTAAGTAATCTACTCAAAAATCTATTTAGCTACGTCTTATTTCCTAACAACTGGTATCAGAGCAAGGTTTGCTCGTAGCTAAATTATCTCAAGGAAAGGATTCCTTGAATTGAGTGGGAGTTATGGCGGAGGAAGGGAAGCTCAAGATTGAGAAGTTCAACAGCAAAAACTACCAACATTGGAAGATGTAGATTGAAGACTATCTCCACCAGAAGGACCTCTATTTGCCACTAGGCGGTCTTGCGAAGAAGCTTGCAACAATGGCAGATGAAGCATGGATTGTCCTTGATCGAAAGGCATTGGGAACAATCCGGTTAAGCTTGGCGTCAATGGTGGCCTTCAATGTTTTGGAGATGAAGACCACGGAGGACTTGATGAAGTCACTTGACGACTTCTACGAGAAACCATCGGCATCCAATAAGGTATTTCTTATGAAGCGCTTGTTCAATCTAAAGATGGCAGAGAATGGTTCAGTTGCAGAACACCTAAATGACTTTAACACAAACATAAGTCAACTTTGATCGGTGAAAATCAATTTCGATGATGAAGTACGAGCTCTCCTTATACTATCATCTCTACCGGATAGTTGGGACAGCCTTGTGATGGCTGTAAGTAATTCTATCTCTGGTACAAATACTCTTAAGTTTGTTGATGTTGTGGGTGTTCTCCTAAGCGAGGAAATGCAAAGGAGAAGCACAGGAGAATCATCAAGTGCTGCACTATCGGTGGAAACAAGAGGAAGGCCTAAGGAGAGGTTCAAAAACCAAAAGGGTCATGATCGCTCAAGGCGGAGCAAGTCACGCACAAAGTCAGTTCTTGAATGTTGGAACTGCGGCAAGAAGGGCCACGTCAAGAAGGATTGCTGGTCCAAGAAGAAGACGGAGACAGAGTCTCAAGACAACAAGCCAACATCGGAGGCCAATGTGGCAGGTAAAGTAGATCAAGATGCTCTAATTCTCTCATTAGACAATGTGTCTAATTCCTGGATAGTAGATTCCAGGGCTTCATTCCATGCGACACCACACAAGCAACATTTCCAAGACTACACCAAAGGTAATTTTGGGTATGTATACTTGGGAGATGATGAAGCTTGTGAGATTGTCGGCAAAGGTACAGTTTCTATCAAAACTGCTAACGGAAATGAATGGAAGCTTAAAGATGTTAGGAATGTTCCTTCTTTTCACAAAAATTTGATCTCTACAGGACAATTGGATGATGAAGGTCACAACATTGTATTCGGAAACAAACAGTGGAAGATCTCAAAGGGATCTTTGGTGGTTTCCAAGGGAGAAAAAGTCGGTACACTTTACTTGTGTACTGTTAGCACGCAACCTTCAGCTTGTGCAGCAACTACAGAAGTTGACAGTGCCGTGTGGCACTACCGACTTGGGCATATGAGTGCCAAAGGAATGCAAATCCTTCAAACAAAGAAGCTTCTACCAGGTTTGAAGGAAGTGGACTTAGAGTTCTGTGAAGATTGTGTTCATGGTAAACAAAAGAGGGTAAAATTTCAAAAATCAGGAAATAAAAGAAAAAATAAAAAACGTGAGTTGGTTCATTCTGATGTTTGGGGTCCTTCAAGTACGCCATCACTTGGTGGCTCATTGTACTATGTAACATTCATAGACGATGCGACTAGAAAAACATGGGTTTATGTCATAAGGAATAAATCCGATGTATTTTCCATATTTCAAAGGTGGAAAGCCTTTGTGGAGAATGAAACAGGTACCAAGGTTAAATGCCTCAGATCTGACAATGGAAGCGAATATTGCAGCCAAGCTTTTGAAAGCTTTTGTGCTAGCAATGGCATTCGGAGGCAAAGGACAACCCCAAGGACACCTCAACAAAATGGGATTTCGGAAAGGATGAACATGACAATCATGGAACGAGCACGAAGCATGCGGCTACATGCAGACCTACCGCTTGAGCTTTGGGCAGAAGCTGTAAGTACGTCTGTGTACTTAATCAATCGGTCACCCTCAACGGCATTGGATGGGAGAGTTCCAGAAGAGGCATGGACAGGTAAACCGGTGAATTATGCATTTCTCAAAGTGTTTGGGTGTGAGGCTTATATGCACATAGATAGAAGCCTAAGATCAAAGCTAGATGCAAAGTCCAAAAAGTGTTTCTTCATTGGCTATGGAGAAGGAGACTTTGGGTATCGCCTATGGAATCCTGAAGATGGTAAAATCTTAAGGAGTAGGGATGTAATTTTTAACGAACAAAATATGTACAAAGATTACTTGGAAAGAAAAAAAACAAAAGAAACAGGTGATGAGTACATGGAGCTTGAGGACGGTGAAGACTCAAGGACTGCAAACGGTGACAATGTGCAACAACGTCAACCAAATGAGGAGCCTCAACCTATTCCCCGAAGATCTACAAGAGCAAGTAGACCTCCAGAAAGGTTTGTTCCTTCCTTCAACCATCTCTTGATCTCAGATTCTGGAGAGCCGGAATCATACGAAGAAGCTATGCAACAGGAATCCAAAGAAGAATGGACGAAGAGCATGTAAGTGGAGATGGACTCACTACATCGCAACCAAACATGGGAGTTGGTTGACTTGCCTAAAGGTAAGCGGGCACTTCAAAACAAATGGGTGTAGAAGCTGAAGGAAGAAGAAGGTGGGAAGAAAAGGTACAAGTCTAGGCTTGTGGTAAAAGGTTTTTCTCAAAAGAAAGGTATTGACTTCAATGAAATATTTTCTCATGTTGGAAAAATAAACTCAATTAAGCTTGTCTTAAGCCTTGTGGTTGCTCATGATCTAAATCTCGAGCAAATGGATGTAAATACGGCATTCCCTCACGGTGACTTAGAGGAGGAAATCTACATGCTTCAACCAAAGGGGTATGAAGTAAAAGGTAAGGAGAAAATGGTTTGCATATTAAAGAAGAGCTTGTATGGTTTAAAGCAAGCATCAAGACAATGGTACTTGCAGTTTGATCGATGGATGTTGGATCATGGATTCACAAGATGCAACTCGGATCACTGCGTCTACACGAAGAATTTGGGAGATGGAAAATTCATCATCCTAATGTTATATGTTGATGACATGTTGATTGCAAGTGCTAACATGCAGGACATCAAAGACCTAAAAGAGGAGCTGTCTAAATCTTTTTCAATGAAAGATTTAGGTGATGCAAAGAGGATACTTGGTATGAAAATATCAAGGGACAGGACGAAGAAGACAATAAAGCTATCTCAAGAAGATTACATCAATAAGGTACTAGAAAGGTTTGCAATGCAAAATGCAAAACCAGTTTCTACACCTTTGGCTGGTCATTTTAACCTAACGAAGGATATGTGTCCAAAGACACAAGAGGAGATAGCCTATATGTCTAAAGTTCCATATGTTGCAGCGGTAGGTTCTCTAATGTATGCTATGGTCTGGACAAGGCCAAACATTGCACATGCAATGGGAGTTGTGAGTAGGTTCATGGACAACCCAGGTAAAGAGCATTGGCAAGCTGCTAAGTGGATACTTAGGTATCTAAAAGGGACAACAACAAATGCTTTGTATTTTGGAGGAACTGATATTTTTCTAGAAGGGTATGCTGATGCAGATATGGCAGGTGACAAAGATACTCGAAGGAGCACTACTGGCTATGTGTTCATGGTTGGAGGAACAGCAGTAAGCTAGGCTTCAAAGCTGCAGAAAGTGGTTTCACTTTCTACCACGGAAGCAGAGTATGTAGCAATGACGGAGGCAAGCAAAGAAATTTTGTGGCTTCACAGATTCTTAGAAGAGCTTGTATTCAAACAAGACAATTGTGTCTTGTACAGTGATAGCCAAATGGCTATCCATCTTGCGAAGAACTCAACCTTTCATTCAAGGACAAAGCACATTGAGGTGAGATATCACTTCATACGCACTCTTTTGGAAGAGGGACAGCTAAAGCTAGGAAAGGTGCATACAAGTGAAAATCCTGTAAACATGTTTACAAAGGTGTTCAACAAGGAGAATTTGAGCTTTTTCTCATCTTCAATCGGCATTCAAGGATAAGAAGCCAGAATGGAAAGCAGTCACAGGTTTGGTTTGGAGATCAGTCTCCAAGTGGGAGATTGTTAATTATGGAGCCTGATTTACCCTTGTAATTTTCTGTGGTAAAAGCGCACATTTGTAAGGCCCCCATTATGAGGAGAAGCCATCGTGCGTGAAGGAAAATCACTCACCGGAAACCAAAATTTTCACGGACAAGAATCGGGGGCAACTTTAGAGGCCTCGGGACTGGAGGCCCCTGAGATTTTTTTTTCGCCGGAATATTATGGCCGGACGGCGGCCAAAAAGTGGTCAGAAAACAACCGGTCGGTTGGCCGGTGGCCGGTAATCATTGGCCGATGTCCGGTGGTCGGAAGTCAATGGCCGGTGGCCGGTGGTCGAAAGTCAATGGCCGGTGGCCGGTGGCCGAATTCAATGGCCGGTGGCCGAATTCAAAAGCGGACGTGTCTTCTCAAGGGCGGCCACACATGGGTGGATTGGAGGGTCTGATTTGGACTTATTCGCACAAGGGCGTCTACACATGGCTGCCTCTCATAAGAGAGGGCAGCCATTTTGGCCTATAAAAGGAGGCCATTTCTACACACATTTCATAGTGTGAAGTTGATGCAACAAGGTGAGTGTGAGGTGGTGAGAGTGAAGCAAGGTGTGAGCTCTATCAAGGGTTTAATCCCTTTGTAAACTACTTCTTCTTTTGAAGTGCTAAAGCCATTGAGTGGCTGCTTTCCCGTGGACGTAGCCCACATTGGGTGAACCACGTATATCATGTGTACTCTCTCTCTCTCTCTCTCTCTCTCTCTCTCTCTCTCTCTCTCTCTCTCTCTCTCTCTCTCTCTCTCTCTACTCTATAATCTCTTGTGTGTGAAATCTATCTCTCTCCATTAAGTAATCTACTCAAAAATCTATTACGTCTTATTTCCTAACACATCTCTATGTAGTCCTCAAGGCCAGTCTTTTCCCAAAGTCGTTGGACTATCTATTCTTTGATGAGGTCATGAGATTCCCTTGGTAGCATCTGTACTTTGATTTGGTTCCACGAGCACTCTTGAATGATCCCATGGTAGACAGTGACATGTTGGCTATCCAATTGGTCTTTTGCCAACAAGGTGACATTTGCCTCTCTCAAGGAGTCTTCCTCTAGCTGATAAGGTGGGAGTTCTGCAATTTTTTGCTTCATGGTATTTTTCTTTTGAGATCCCGATGTAGATGAGAGAGAACCTGACAATGTAGTAGCACATTCAGAGACTAGACCATTCTCGCAAGTTACAACCAAGTAGCACAACTAAATAAGCAAAAATGAGCCCTAAAAATTACTATTTTGGCAAAGTTTATCTTTGACGTGCCTAAGATGCATATGGGTGTAGGTGCATGCAAAAACGGTGTGAGATGGATTGTATAGAAAATATAAGTGTTGGGGGTGATCTGCAAGAATCTTAAGAGCTTTTGGACTTTTATGATGGGAGCTGTGAAGAATTATATGTCCGCTTGACCGCATTTTGTACTTTTGGTAATTGAACAAGTCAGGATTTGTCAAACTTGATGAAACTTGGGCAAGTGTTTAATGTGACCACTGTGAACATATATGTGTATCATAGATGCAAGTTAGGCTCTTCCATTTCCATTTCCATTTCTATCTTAGGCACGCCTAAGATAAAAAGAGGGTGATTTAGGGCCATTTCTTGTTTTTTGTACTCTGATGGATCCTAGAGCATTTATTATTAATGATGGGTGATGTTGGGTTTGATTTGGCAGGCTAAAAGTAAGAATTGGGCATTGATGGCTATGGGATGTGGCATAATGCATTTTATGAATATTTGCATGAAGAAAGTGTTACAGTGTGATGTAGTGTTTGTGATGGGGAGGGAAAACATGCTAGTGTAGAAGGGGGTGCAAAAAAATGGTGCCATGCTAATGAGTCATCTTCGGCACGCCGAAGATAGAAGCTGCACTTTATTGCACTTTAGGCCTTGCTTTTGCCCTAACTAGCTTCTACTAGGTAAATGATAGTGGTTGGAACCCTTGGTTTTTTTCTTGGTATCTAATGTAGTTCTCAATTAGGTTGACCGTGTTCTGTTGAGCAAGGTTTGACTTGGAGTCACTAATCACTAGTTACTTGCTCCTTAGAGGTTGGTGGAGGTCCAGTATGGTGTAGAGAGTGTCCCCCTTGAGGTGAGTTGGGTCAAGATTTTGCATTGTGGTGCAAAATTTCTCTTTGGGGTGTGAATATGATCTTTTTTTCCTATATTGATGATTGAGCCTCAGTTACGTCCCTAAATCTCCACAGTTCCTTAACATGATGGCCTCGAAACATTTGTAAATTTTGGTCCCCATCTGACTCCATTATCTTCGGCGTGCCAAAAATGCTAGGTCAGATTTTTTGACTCCCTTTGCACTTTGGAGCTTATCAAAGTGTTGCCCCCTTAGTGATGAGCCTCTAGTTCAATTTTGGTGCAATTTGGGTGTCAGATGTAGCTGGTGTTAGCATTTTTTCCCCTAACCGTTCCTAGATTTTCATGTGAATTGTTGTGCCCATTATAGCTCTTGTGGTTGACAATGTGCTCAAAACACTTCTCTATGTAGTTAGGAACTTGCCCCTCATGGCTGGAGTGAGTAAGAGTCAGTAGGCAGTGCGTAGGAGAGCATAGAAGGTCGTCGAAATCAACCACTCAAAGCTCTTTCTCTAAGGTCTATAATGCAAAGGAGAGAAACATTGGCCTGCAGGGCTATACATACCTGGAATTTCCCAGCACCTCCTCTCAATTACCTACCCAATGAGCTCATCAGGTCTAATTGCATACTCTCGGATTGAAAATTTCTAAAAACTGACATCCCTCGATCATTTTGTTGTAATATGTCCCAGATGACTAGTCGATAAAAAAGGCTGTTGAACTTTTTGATCCGATTCGCTTCACATTTTTTATGTCTCTTCCTTTGAATTTCGAGATGTGGTGTTTGAAGTCGAATTTCAATTTTGACATTCATGCTTACTTATTTTATTTATTTTGGATTTTATTAGCTTTTATTAGCAAAAATTAAAGAAAAATAGCTAAACCACTCAAGAAATTCTATTTGATGGTCAAAAAACTCTAAAACACTTCCACTCTTATTATTCAATCATATTTTTATGGATTGCTCCATTTTTATCATGATTTCAATCAAATTACACGCTAACAAATGAAATTGTGCTATATTATAATTATTGGAAGACCTGTACAATATATACACACATCTAGGGGTTATCATATCTCAATCCCCATTCACCTCAAAATTAGGGCAATCACTTAATTGGTTCAACAAAAATCAGACGTTAACACACAACTACGTCAAATCATTGCCCTTTCAACTTTCCAAGTTCATATGCTTCTGTTCTTTTTAGATTGTCTCCCCTTGTCTTGGCTTCAATTCAAACTAGGTTTTGTAGTGTAGAGGGTAGAAATTTATGCCTATGCATGGCCCTGATTGGCCCTATTATGTTGTGGAGGTCAATGAAAATAAACACATTATGTTGTGCAAGAAGTGGCTATTGAGTATGGCACTCAAGGGTTTCCTATGTTGAGGTATCCTATTGCTTGACTCTTTTGAAGAGCAGATTTTGCAATAATTGAGCTCATTCTTTGATAGTGCAATATGCATTGTCCGTTGTGTGCTGTTTGGATACAATGGTCTTTATAGCTATGAGTGCCTTGACTTTAGGTATCCACTTATACCTGAGTGTATCCGGCTTGAATTGTTGTGGGGTCTTTGTACCCATTGTTCAACTTGTTTGCCATGGATATTTGGTCTTTTTGTGGCTTTACTTTGCTTCTTCGATTGCCATATCCATGTTCTCTTGAGTAGCGGGTGACTTCTGTTGAGCAGGTGGATGTAATGTTTTCTCTTTAAAGGTTTTGGCGATGTGTAGCAGTCTTTTTGTCACCCATACTTGTTGAGATTGGTTCTTGAGCTAGCTCTTGCGTAGCCAAATTTGCTTGACTCCTTTCATGGGCTGGCTAGAAGCAGTGTGTAATGGAGCAATGGTCGTATTTGTGACTGATGACTTTTGCTTCCTAGACGGGACATTACCGAGAGATCCTTTCCGTTATTCCTTAATGTATGCAAACGGTATTCTTATTTGCCCACCTTTAAGTGTGAATTCTAGCATTTGGGCATCCTGATCTTGTACTGCTTTGTAGGTTCTCATCCATGGAACCCCTAGTATTAGGTCTTCATTCATGTTTTCATCCGCAATACATATGAAGGTATGCGAGCAGGAAAATCCATGAACCATAATATTTAGGTTAATTTTTCCTAGTGTTGGAGTGATTCATTTGTTACAGCCTTTGTCAGTGGCTTGACAATACTCAAGTGGTTAAGTAGTTGCCTTGAGATAAGTTAACTGACAACATTGGATTGAGCTCTCGTGTCCGCTAAAGATTTCACTTTTTATCCCTCTTTTAGATTCACGTTGATCCGCATATTAACACCATCCATCCACTCGTTATCAGCCTCTACCTCATCCTCAGCTATGGGATGAACTTGTAGAGTATTGAGTGGTACATCTTGTAGAACAGGTTTCCGTGCAGCTTTCTGTTTTAGAATTTGAATGCGAGCCTTCTCTTGAGCCTTGTCTATCACCTGTTGTTGTTTAAGCTTTCTTTTCTTGGCTGTGTGCATTCTCTGCAAAAGCTCATTAGTCAAGGGAAGATTGTATTTATGGAGCCGATATCCACTAATCCAATTTGCCATAATTTCTCCGTCTAATGTAGCTAATTTGACTGCACCGCTCGATGAAACATCTTCAATGACAAAAGGACCATGTCCTTCTTTCTTGAATTTGGGTACATTTTGTTTCAATGAATATACTAAGACTAAGTCCTCTGGTTTGAAAACTTTGGTCAGCATTGTGAGTCAAAGAATTTTTTTTGTTTTTGTTTTTGTGCGTGATGTGAGCAATGGTCACTAATCATTGTTCATCTAATCGTTCCAAATCTTCAAGTCATTTCAACAATTTGTGTCCCTTCCATTCTAGCTGAGTAGCAACTCTAAGAGTGGGTAATAAGAATTCCTTTGGCAAGATCGCATCTAGCCCATAGACCAAATTAAAAGGAGTCGTGTTCAAAGTTGTTTTGAAGGAAACTCGATAAGCCCATAAGGCAGAATGAAGATGCATTTCCCAGTCTGTTTTGCCTGAACTAACAATTTTAGTTAGTACAGAGCTCAGAATTTTGTTCGTATGTTCTGCTTAACCATTCGCTTGAGGATGATAGGGAGCATATTTGTTATGTATTACCATGAACTCATGTAACAGATATTATATCACCTCATTAAGGAAATGTGATCCGTGATCACTCACAAGCTCAATAGGAAGTCCATACCTAGTGAATACACATTCATACAAGAATGCAGCAATGGTTCTAGCATTGTTTTTCTTGGTGGCCCGTGCCTCAACCCACTTGGTTAAGTAATTTGTGGCCACAATAATATATTGTGCCTGAGTTTTGTAAGCTGGTGGTTGGATTGGTCCTACACCCCACTTAGCAAAGACTTGTGCTCCCATCATAGGTCACAATGGCATATTATCGACCCTTGTCGGCGTTTTTTCTCGTTGACATGCATCGCATTGTCGAACAAACTCTTTTGCATCCGCAAATAAAGTTGGCCACCATATGCTTGCCATCAACATAGTTTTGGTCATTGTTTTATGAGATAAGTGAAGCTCTATCAATGAGGGAAAGACCAACATCTTAGATTGTGCGCAAATGAGGAGGAATATCTTCCTATTTTAGAACAAACACATGCAAGTCTAGCAAGAGGGGTTTCCAATCAAGATGTACTTTGCGGCTTCCGTTTCTATTGCCCTCCTTTGTCTTTTACTCATCTTTTTTGGAAAGATTCTATTGGTCAAATATTCTACAAAGTAACCGCTCCACTGTGGTGTGGCTACAATGTGGAATAACATGGCATGGGGTATGGCGGCTTTTACTTTACATTGAGAGCACTCATTCACATTGATGAACGTCCTTCTTCATAGTGGGCCAATAAACCCCCAACCAAGTTAATCATTGTAAGGTTTGATCTTGTGCAAAGTGTACTACTATTGCGGTATGTGCTTGACTCAAGTAGGCTTCTTGTTCCTCGGGATTGATTCACAAGACCAAGAGTCCATCTTTGTTCTTTTGATACAACCGTCCTGCCAAAAACTGATACAATGTGGATTGCTCAATCAGTCATGGTGTAATGGGAATTGATATTTGACAATCTATTTTTGCGATGGTCATTAGGGTCACGAGCTCTTCTAACCATCTTGAAACCATTTCCACAGAGAACAGATATGCATATGGAAAATCATCGTCTACCCCCTTAGGTGCTTCCCCTGTTGTGAGTCTTGATAGATGATCCACTCTTCAGTGTGTGATGCCTTTTTTAACCACCACTGTGAAGTCAAATTCAAGTAGGATAATGTTAGAAGGTTTGTTTACCAAATAGAGTAAGGCTTGCAAAAAAGACAAACTTGTTGGCTAACAAGTAGTGTCGGAATTACTTGACCGAATACACCATACCAAGGCCTTCTCTTTCCATGGTTGTATAATTATTTTTTGCCAGGTTTTATTGTTGGCTACCATAGGAGATAGGGAAATTCATGGTCCCCTCTTTTGGCTGAGCTAAGATACATTCTATACAGAAACTTGAAGCATCAACATGTACATGAAATACTTTTCCAAGTCAGGAGCTTTTAGTATCAATGCTGAGGTCAAAGCTTGCTTAAGCTTTTGAAATGACTCTTCACATTCGTTGGTCCATTTAAAATGAGCGATGAGGCTATAAATGGGCTTAGCAATCACAACATACATGTAGATAAATCTACAATAATAACCACAATGTCCCATAAATGCTTGAACCCCTCTGACTGTTGTTGGTCTAACCATCTCATCAATAATTACTACTTTTTTCATGTTTGTGGCTATGTCATTTTTAGACACAATATGTCCAAGAATTTTTCCTTGTCTAACCATAAATACACATTTTTAGGGTTTAGGAAAATCCTAAATAAGCGACATCTCTCAAAGGCACATTGTAAATGCTCAAAATGACTTTCTCGTTTGGTGGAGTGCACTCAGAGGTCATCCATGTATACTTCTAAGAAATTTTACAGATATTCCTTGAAGCCATGGCTCATGAGCCTTTGGAATGTTGTCGATGCATTCGTCAAGCTGAAGGGCATGAATCTATAGGCAAAAATTTCTCATTTTGTAGAAAAGGCTGATTTATTTTGGTCCTTCGGATCTATTGTCAGTTGGTTGTACGCAGAGAAACCGTCTAATTAGCTATGGGCTTCCTTGCCAGCTATCCACTCTAGCACGTGATTAGTGATGGGAAGAGGATAGCTATCTCGTATAGTGGTAGAGTTCAATTTTTTAAGATTTACACTCTGAGTTTGCCATTTTTTTCAGGCACCACAACGATTGGTGATACCCAATCTGTGTGTTCTATCTCATAGATAAACTCTGCTGTCTTCAGTTTTTCTATCTCTTCTTTGATTTTTTTGACAAAGGTCTCATTATACATGTATGGTCTTTGTTGACTTGGCTTGGCATCATCTCTCATAGGGATGGTATGCTGGCATATTGTAAGATCCACTCCTTTAAGATCTCTATATGACCATGCAAAAACATATTTTATATTCCTTCAATGTCCTTATGAGAATATCTTCTTCTTCTTGGCGACAAATCCATAGCTATGTATACAAGTCTTGACTCTTCTCTAGGCTTTGCTAGGTCGACTCATTTCGCATTTTCTGGCCCTTCATAGGATTTCCCCAAATTCTGTTGATTGTCATAGTGGTTGCTCGACAACAATCCTACGATCTTGCAAAGTGTATTTTTTATAGTGAGATGGAACATTGATTTCTCCATGTTTATCACTATCTGATTCCATTTTCGTTGTCCAAATTTCTTTCAGGGTCATTTTCAACTCGTTGTATTTAGCCTTACACTTTGTTTTTCCATTGGAGGCTCTTTTCCCTTGGTTGTTTCAGGGTTGTAAGTTTTTGGTTTCTTTTGGGTTTGTCACTCTTTAAGTGCCGAGTCGGAATACCTTCCAGTTACCTTGTCTTTTATGCAATCCGCAGCATTTACTTTCATTAAGAATTGAGTTTTGGTATCCAATAGGTGTTTTGTGATTTTCTTCCTCAAGTTTTTTTCTCGCTTTTTGTGGTATCTCTGTTGGCGTCTCTGATGTTGGTTTGGAAACTCAAGAAATCTTTCTTCCCCTCCTCAAAGTAGAAGTTTGGCCCTTACATGTTCTTTTTTTTTGAGTTCGGTTCTTTAGTTGTAAATGTCTCTTCTTCCAACTCATCTATGGCACCATAGTAGTGATTCAAAAAGAATTGTTGCTCCTCAATCATCTCGATGAATACCATTTGGATAGGGACTATATCATAGCCTTCATCATCACAAAATTGTGTAGTTGCTGATTCATTAACACATACATCCATTGTGGCCAGGATCTGAGTCCATTCAAAGGGTTCAAGCAAATGTTGAGGGAATGGTTATGGCATATATTATGAACTATTCACCTCTCTGTCTAGATTGTAGTCTTCCCTTTGCAAACTCCTTGACTGAGAAGCCCCACACATCCAAATCGGGGTTTCTTTATGTATCCCTGAAGGTATTTTAGTCTTTGCAGAGGTCTCAGAGTCTAATTCTTGTATTGGTGTCCCCAAGACATCCTTAAATGATCTTCCAAGTTTACTCGGGTAATTGCCCCTACTTGTTTTAGGTAGAAATAATCATTGCCCTAGTCTTGAACTAGTTGTATCTGTCTCAGGAATGGTCTTCCCAAGATGATTTCATAGTTGATTTTCTTTCCAAAATCTACAATGGCAAAAGTGTGCAAGTAGTCAATTTCGCAGGAAGTGACTATCACATTCTCAAGTAAGCCCATTGGTTTCTCTATGTGTCCATCTATCGATTGCAATTTCATTCTTGTTTTCCTGATTGCCGATTTTCCCCAAGATTCCCAAATAGCTTTGGTTTCATTCCCAAGTGACTATCACATTCCCAAGTAAGCCCATTGGTTTCTCTATGTGTCCATCTATCGATTGCAATTTCATTCTTGTTTTCCTGATTGCCGATTTTCCCCAAGATTCCCAAATAGCTTTGGTTTCTATGGCAATGCCTGTGTCACTGTCTAAAATAGCCATGGTAGTTATATCATTGTATTGTACCGGAAGGATAGTGTTTCCCTCATTCTCTTTGCAGTATGTATGCCTTTGTCTTGCAATTTTTCCAAGTGCATTTGAGATGCTTCTTTTAGCCCCATCTTTTCATCCCACAACTGCGGTTTTAACCTCAGTAGTTCTCCCAAAGTGATTGTGCACTGAACTTGTGTTGACATAATCGATTGTAGATTAGCCACATCCAAGGTTTGTCTTGGCCTTTCTAGTTTGGTTGTTTTGCAGACCATTGATTTCTCTTCATTCTCTCCTAAGTAGTATGGTAGCGTCGGCAAATTTTTAGCTTTTGATGAGCCCGACTGCTCAGATCCCCAATCTCCATATTATGATTGTTTATCCAGCTCCATGGGGAATCTATCAAATTGAAATTCCTCAATTAGAGCTGATTTCAAGGTTCTTTTGCTTCTCTAACCCTTTTTCACAAGTAGTTTGGCCAATCTCTTCAACTATCAGCACCTCGTCCAATCCTTCCTCACTATCAGGAACTCCCAGTTTAGGTGATGGTGTGTTATCGTTTGCCATATTTCCCAACTCATCCTTTTCTTGAGCTCTTTCCTTCATGGTTTCGATCTCATTTTCAGTCGGTTTTCCACAGCCTCTTGTTGTGGATTCTGTTTTTCCATCATGGTTTGTGTGATTTGCACAAGGTTTCTATAAGTTTTTAGTCTAGCTGCTTCCATATCTAGTGCTAGATAATATTTCCATTGATTTTCCACGGTTTGACCCACTTTCAACCCAGCTTGGAAAGCCTCTAGAGTTGCTCTTTCCTGGACTTTTTAGAGGATTTACTGGATTTGTCAGATCCGCTTTCATTTTTCTGCTTGTTCTCCTTGTGTTGGGCTCTAGTCATCACTTGAACATGAATTGTTGGTTCCCCTTCTGATGAACTACTTGGCATGATTTGAATTATGTTTATTGCGGGTCTTCCTTTGTTGGTTGGGTTCCTAGGACAATCTTCAAGAAAGTTTCCTGCCTTTCATCCACATGCCCCACAATAAGCCTCTATACGTCGTGCATTCTTATCCAGTTTGGGACAATCATCCTTCTAGCTCCACAATTATGACAATTTCTAGTTTTCGATTTGGGCATTGGCTTGACCATTGGTGATCTCGCCCCTTGATTTGCAATAAAGTTAACAGGTGTTGTTTCAGTACGTGCTTGACACATCGTCTCTATAGGTACCGGAGCAAGTTGGCTATACCATTCTTCTTCTATCCCTATTGTTACGGAGCTTGTTTCAAGGTATGGAGTAATAGGTACTAGAGCTTGCTCATCCATCTGTCCCTCAGGTAGCATATACTTGATTGGTACAACATTATTCCCAAGGAGTGGTGGTTGTTGGCATTATATTGGTTGTGTTCTCTCCATATTCATTGGTGATCTCTGTATGGGTGACACATTTGGCGGGTACCAATACATGTGTTGTCCTTGTGGCCTCGTTGGCACATACTAAACATTCCCATCATATTTAGTTTTTTAATAGCACTCATTTGATTTGTGATTTTCCATTTTCCTTCAATGGTGCCATTTTAATTGCCTTCGCGGTTGTCCTTGATTTGGTCCCTATGTTGGGCCTCTCAATGGCATCCTTTGGATGTTGATCATCATATTGTTCATGCGCTTCAGCATGTCCTCTATAGAACTGGTAGAAGTTGCAATAGCTAGTCTGAGTTGTGCCAGCACATTGGTTGTTGTTCGTTCTCTTTTGAACGTCTTTAGATTTACTTTACTCATTATAGATCTCCCAACTATCACTAAGGTCGATCGTGTCTAGACTACATGCTTCTCAAGTCATATGTTTTTTGTTGTACAACACATATAATTCCTTGTTGTAAGGTTTCCAGTTTCTGAAACCTTAAAGATTGTATAAAGCTTAATCAAATTGATATGATTATTGAAAAACCATTAATGTAGAATTGTCTGACGTGGTAAATATTGGTATTTTTGGAATCTTAAGCACAGCAAACCCCGGGCTAGAATTTTTTAGAACCGAATTCCGATAAAATCTGGAAAAGTTACGGGCTTTGAAAGGTTACACTATGCATTTAATTAGTTAAGTAAAATTGAATGGTTTCAGTAATTATTATTAATAAAGACTTTCTTATCCTAAGGTTCTAGAAATTACTGATATTTCCAATTTTCATCATTAAAAATCAGTGAAATCAGTAAAAATCGATTCTGGAAGCTAGGGGGGCTGTGTGGAGCTGTGGGGAACCTGCCCAGGACTAGATTTAGCAGCAGGGGACGTTTTTGGAGCTGTAGGGCTGCTTGGGATGCAAGTTACTGCCATTTTCCAGCCTGTGAGTGCCTAGAAACCTAGAAATATGACCCTTGCTTCACAATTTCAGACAGACTCAGAGCCTTGGCACACTCTCTCTCATCTAGAGAGATCGCTACGTAGAAATCACTAGAGATCAAGCTCTAGTTGGTTAATTAAACGGTAATTAGCATAATCTTTCTTAATTAGCAAAGCTAGGTTAACCTATTTTCTTAATAAATTGAAGATTAATCCTATGTATACTCAAAAATCCTCTCTTAATTAAATATTCTCTGCTGATTATTGTGACTAAGCTTAGGGATATTAAGCTAATTAATTATTATATCATATTAGGGCTGACATTATCAATTTAAACTATAAATTAATGGAAATTATACTAATTAAGTTTAGATTAAGTTGAGATAATTACCAGAGATGTTTTAGACTATCATTATGCTAGGAAAATTATCTTATAATTTTTCTGAGTAATTTTTATAATTAATTAAGCAGAATTACACTATTTTTGAAAGAAAAATAAAGGAGAAAATTATCAAATTGATTCAAAATGCTTTAAGATAATTATTTGAGATTAATCACATCTTAGGAAACCCTTGATAATTTTGTTAACCTCAAATAATTAGTTAACCTAATTATCTTAGCAGAACTACACTGTTTTTAGGACAAATTAAAAGGGAAAAATAGCAAAATGATTCAAAATGCTTTGCATTATTTATCAGAGGTTAATCACATCTTAGAAAAATTGTGATAATTATGTTAACCTGAGATAATTAGTTTACCTAATTATCTTAGCAGAATTATATTGTTTTTAGGACAACTTAAAAGAGGAAAAATAGAAAATTGGCTCAAAAGTCTTTGAGATAATTATCCAAGCTTAATCAAATCTTAGAAAACTCGTGATAATTATGTTAACCTCAGTTGATTAGTTTACCTAATTATCTTAGAAGAATTACATTGATTTTAAGACAAATTAAAAAGGGAAACATAGCAAATTGACTCAAAATGCTTTAAGATAATTATCAAAGGTTAATCACATCTTAGGAAACCCTTGATAATTATTTTTACCTCAGATAACTAGTTTATCTAATTATCTCAGCATCATTACACTATTTTTAGGAAAAATTAAAAGAGGGAAATTAACAAATTCACTCTAAATGCTTTGAGATATTTATCAGAGGTTAATCACATCTTTAAAAACTTTTGATAATTATTTTAACCTCAGATAATTAGTTTATCTAATTATTTTAGCAGAATTACATTGTTTTAAGGACAAATTAAAAGTGGGAAAATAGCAAATTGACTCAAAATACTCTAAGATAATTATGAGAGGTTAATTACATCTTAGAAAACCCATGATAATTATGTTAATATCAGATAATTAGTTTACCTAATTATCTTAGTAGAATTACACTCGTTTTAGGACAAATTAAAATGGGGAAATAGTAAATTGATTCAAAATGCTTTGAGATATTTATCAAATGTTCAATACATCTTCAGAAACCTATGATAATAATGTTAGTCTCAGATAATTAGTTTACTTAATTATTTGAGCATAATTACATTATTCCTAGGGAAAATTAAAAGGTAAATAATAGCAAATTGATCCAAAATGCTTTGAGATAATTATCAAAGGTAAATTATATTTTAAGTAGCCCATGATAATTATCTTAATCATAGATAATTATTTTAGATAATTATACTAGTAGAAAATCACTATTATTGAGGGTAAATTAAAGGGGGAAATTAGTAAATCATGTGCTATGATTACGTGGTATTGATCAAAGCTAGATTATAGGATAAAGAGGCTGTGATAATTATGTCAAGGTTAAAAAATCAGTATAGATATTTATCTAAGTCAAATTACACTATCTCTAGCTAAAATCTAAAGAGGGAAATTAGTACATCATGCTATATGATTACATTCTATTTTTCAAAGCTAGATTACATGATGAAAAGGCTGTGATAATTATGTCAAGGTTAGAAACCTAGTAATGATATTTATCTAAGTCAAAATATACTAATTTTGGTTGAAATTTAAAGAAGGAAATTAGTAAATCATGTTATATGATTACATTCTATTTATCAGAGCTAGATTACATGATGAAAAGGCCATGAAAATTATGTCAAGGTTAGAAAAGTAGTATAAATATTTATTTAAGTCAAATTATACTAATTTTAGATGAAAATTGGATATTCAAGTTGGAAAATAATAAGATAATTACCAGAGGTCAAAAATATCATTTTCTACTTGTGATAATTATACCATAGTTAACTAGTGAGTTTAGAAAATTATAATTGACTAAAAGTCTTTTTTTTGCAAAAGATTAATTAAAATAAAAAGCTTTGTGGTCAAAAGTTTTTAGGAAAATTATAGTAAGTGTAAACCTGTGATATAAAGTTGAGTAAATTAAATATTTGAGAGAAAATAAATAGAATAAATATTAAGCTCAAAATAAGCAGATTCCAAGCTTAAAATTTGATGGGGAAAATTAGAAAAAAGATATACAAAATTATAAGTAAATTAAGATAGCTTAGAAAACCCTTCGGGAAGAAAGAGGAACTATTTACCTTACAAGATGGTTATCTTCTCTATGGTAATAGGCTATGTGTCACCAACTCACTACGTGAGAAAGTAATGTATGAATCTCATGCTCCTCCATATGCGGGCATAGAGGGATTCAAGCTATCCTAAGAGGGATAGAAATGTACTTCTATTGGCCTACCATGAAAGCGAACATACAAGAGTATGTTTCAAAATGTGTGGTTTGCCAAAAGACAAAGTTTGATAGAGGGAAGCAACCTGGTTTGCTTCAACCTTTGCCAATCCCTAATTCACCTTGGGAGAGCATATCCATGGATTTTATCTTTGGATTGCCTAAGTCTATCCATGGGAATACGAGAATATGGACAATAGAATAGGTTCAGCAAACAAGCAGATTTCATACCTGTCAAAAAGACTATTAAGGCCCATCAAATGGCAACCCTCTTTATATCACAAATCTTTAAGTACCACGACTTGCCAATGTCAATAGTGTCGGATAGAGATCCTAGAATGACCAGCAATTTCTGGAAGGGTCTCTTTGGGAATTTAGGTACAAGGCTAAATTTCTCTTCGGCCTATCACCCGCAAACGGATGGTCAAAGTGAGATAGCTAACCTAGCAATTCTTGATCTACTCAAAGCTTATGTCACTGAAGTAGATCAAAGATCCCAATTGTTGGGGTATAAAGCCCAATGTGGTCGCCCAGGTAAGTGGGCGGGCCGCCAGGTATGTACACATATTCTTTTGTAAAAACCTAATAAGAACTCACTATGCTCTACACATTACAGTAGAGCGAGTTCACCATATCGTCGTGCTCTTCTTCTCGCACTCTCTCTCGCGTCGCACTTCCGCTCGTACTCCTTCAACTGGTATCAGAGCTCAGATCGAGGCTCTGGGCAGCACTGGAGGAGGCTAGAGTCACCAGCTCAGATTGGAGTGAAATTCGAAAGGCGAAGACACAGCCCCAAATCCTATGGGTAAGCCCGAAGGGCTTGGTGTACTCAAAATTTCATTCTGAGGTCATCTCGGCCACCATTCGGCTTCGACAAAGGTCTGCGCAGGCCATTTTCGACTACGTGGTCTCAGCGGGTGCAGATCAGACTCTGCAAATTTGGGGTTTTCGGCTTACGACTGCAGGTGCTGAGGATATCGACACTCCCAGAGTGTTGATTTGTGGCTGTCTACACATCGAAGGACGGCTCACAGTTCTTGGAGGCGTGTCACATACGACACGAGCGCATCTACACACAGACTGTAGGCGACATCCACTAGTTCATCAGGTAGCTTGTGTTTGCTGCTTGATATTCCACATTTCATCCTAACATTGCAGGTACTTCCACATGGGATGTATTGTCAGAGATGATGTATGTCTGTTGAGGGTTTGCTGGCTGTGAGTCACGCAGCAAACAACCACCGCAGCGGTTACAGCATATAGTTGAAAATTTGTGGATGTATGACTTTGTGGGAAGTCTATGTACTATCAAATTTACTGCAGCCTTTGTTGAGGGTCGAGTGAGGTTTTATTGAGCTGGGGGATTCTCGAATGTTGAGATCCTTTCGGTGATACAGGTCTTGGAGCGATCCCTCGAGCACCCTTAGATAGGCAGCTAGGATGTATTGACTGTGAGTTAGACAGTTGGGATTGCATCTTTGCTTTACTGCCGTTGAGGCATTGTCGCAGTCTATGCTTATAGGACAGTGACAGGACAGTGAGAGACAGTACAGGTGCAGGACAGGTTTACCCGCAACTTACAGTGTCAGAGAGACAGTGTCTTTTTTTTTGAGCTGTTTTTTGGTCTGTTTTTAGTACACCAGAGCCATTTTACAAAGGAGACTCTGCCAAAATTTCTGCAGAATCTGAAGCTTTCTTGGTTCATTTGACAGGTTGATATTGGTTCAGAGGTCAGTTTACAGGGGAAACTCTGCCAAATTTTTCCCAGGAAAGTAAACCACTGTGAAGCGTAGCTATGGCTGGATCACAGGACACTGCTCTTTACAATATCAAGAAGCTGGATGGAACCAATTTCCCATTGTGGAAGAAGCAGATTTGGCACGTGTTGGTACAAAAGAAGCAGATAAAACCTATAAAGCTCAAGGGGATAAAACCAGAAGATATGGACGAAGATGAATGGAACGAAATGGATGAATTGACACTTTCTACCATTATGCTGACTTTGGCAGAAAGCGTTTACTTCAGTGTAGCAGACGAGATGTCGGCTTATCAAGCATGGTTAAAGCTGAGTGATCTTTATGACAAGCAGAGTGCAACTTCACAGGTATACTGGCTTAAGAAGCTTGTTGACTTGAAGATGAAAGAAGGGACACCTATGTCTAATCATCTGAATGAATTCAACACAATCTATAGTCAGTTGTCAGCTCAAGGTGTCAAGTTTGATGAGCCTGTTAGAGCTATGTTCCTGTTGATCACATTACCGGAAAGTTGGGACACTTTTCGCACAGCTTTGAGTAATTCTACACCTCCAGATGGCTTGAACATAGCAGGTGTAGAAGGAAGTCTGCTTACTGAAGAAACCAATAGAAAGACAATGGACAAAGGCAAAGGAACAGCCTTAGTTGTCAGGGGAAGGACCAAAGAAAAGTACAAAGGTGGAAAGAGGAATCAGTCTCGTAGCAAGTCCCGCAGTGCTAAAGGCAAGAGTGACATAGAATTCTACCATTGTGGCAAGAAGGGTCACATGAAAAGAGACTGCAGAGAATGGAAAGCAGAAAAAGGCAAAGAGAAAGCTGAAGACCATGGTGAGAAGAACAAGTCCTCAGTGACGATTCAAGAAATAAATGTGACAAACACTATTGCAGAGGATGACAGTCTAGTGTCAGGAGACATCTACTTCTTGAAGAATACAATGGACTCAGCTCTTCTTACAGCATCTGATGGAAATGCACTGAGTGACTGGATTATAGACTCAGGGGCATCACTTCATGTGTCTCCAAACAAGGAGTGGTTTACCTCTTATGTGACCACTAAAGATCATGTTCAGCTAGTCAATGGGCAGACATGTGAGATCTTAGGTGTTGGAGATGTTCAATTGAAGTTTCAGAATGGCTCTTCTTTCATGCTGAAGAATGTGAGACATGTTCCCGCAATTACAAAGAGCTTGATCAGCACAGGTTTACTTGATGATGCTGGCTACGTCACCACTTTTGGACAAAACATGTGGAAGATATCCAAGGGTTCTATGACAGTAGCACATGGAGTAAAGTCTTGAGGACTTTACATGATTTATGTATCAAATGTCTCTAAAAATGTAATCAATGTAATCGAGCAGCCGAACCTAAACAATTAAAGGATAACCTAAACCTTGTCAATGCTTACAATGATTCCCTAGAGTAAGCAAATGTAAATATGTTTTAAATGATCAATGTTTTTGTCTTATAAGACTCTTTTTTTCTTTATTGTGCACAAATGTTAAGAAGTATGCATGCTTAGGATCAAGTTTGCGGAGACGACGTCTCCCAAACACCAAGTAGAGCTTGTCACTCTACTATGGAAGATTGATAGAACTAATGTGCAGACATGCTTGTGGCAGCTTCGGCTCTCAAGCACCAAATGGATTAGTCATCCATTGTGGAACGGTGTCATAGAGTAAAATAGGGATCCTATACCCGCTAAGAAAAGGACTAATGACTATGCTTTATCATCTCTACCTCATAGTCGAGGACGACTATGATTTCAACAGAGAGGTAATGTCATATAACTAAAGTCCTACTCTCCTAAATGATTTTCTCATGTTAAACTGATCATTTAATATGGGGAAGTACCAGGGGAGAAAAAGCTAGATTATTAGTAAAGCTAGCAGACTGGTCACAGTAGGGGGCCCACAGTAGGGATCCAAAGGGGTACCATCTGCACAAGAGCAATGTGCAATGTGCAATGAATGGGCTCCAAAGACCTTAGGGTTCAGCCGATTAAGACTTCCAAAAAGTTAAGTTCCAAAATTTCAAAGTGTAAAGTCCAATGGTCAATTGTAAATGGAATTGGATGCTTTGTGTGTGTGCAAAAGGCCAATAAGCTAGAGGACAAAAGCAAAAACGTTTTGGGAAGATGACAAAGCTTAATAAGGACTAGACACACACACACACACACACATACACACACACACACACTATACACCTAAGCTTACCCTTTTCACAAAGTAAAGAGGACACATATCAGGCATGCAAAGAAACCCCCAATTCTTGCATGAATCCTATTGGATGGGCACAGAGGTGGACCAATGAGAAGTTAGCTAGTGTAAACTAAAATTTTATTTTTATAAATGCTTAAAAAATAACCAATAAGAAATAGTCTCCCTAAAAGACTATTGGACAGTCAAAAGGTCCAATGATAATTAAGCAGTTCCTAAAATTGTTTAATTCCTATTGGGCAAAGGACTAAAAGGTCCAATAGCAAAGCAGATAATTAAATTAATTATTTGGCATTTACAAAATGGAAAAAAGGATGGACACTTGTCACAAGGCTCTTGACTGGGCCTCTCAAAGGCTATTGGCCAAATTATTTACGGACCAATAGAAAACCAGCAAGAGTAAAACTCATACTCAAATACTATTGGCTAGGCTTTTCAAGGGCCAATAGGAATGCATCATGAGTAATTGGCAAGGGGGGTCAACCAAGAGGAGAGAGGGGGCTATTTTGAAAGGGCATTATTCCACACACACTCACACAACTCATGTGTAGAGCAAGAAAATCATCTCCTTCTCCAAGCTTTAATGGAAAGCTCATCTTCTTGTCCAAGTTTGAGAATGGAGACCTACACCAACAACTCTTGGATATGGAATGCAAATCCAACCAAGAGCTAAGCTTCAATGCCATGCTTCTCTCCTCTATTATCTAATTACTAAGCTAAGCAAAGCTACAAGAGTAATTAAGTGAGGAAATACTTCTTTCTTCCTCTAGATCTACTCTCATACCCCGCTAGCTCTCACCATCTTCGAAGGTGTGTGAGGTCTTGGGTCTGAGACCAACGAGTAACTGATGTTATGTGTTATCACATGTAAGTTTGGTGCATGAAGCTTCCATCTTCATAGCACCGATGAGTTTTCACCAAGGAACACAAAGAATTGTATTGTACAAAGTCTCTCTTAATGGGAAAGTTATAATACAAATGCCTAATGGAGGGGGGACCGGTCCATGTAAATCCGGTCCTCAATAGTTGTCAATTGTTCTATTTCTCTCTCTCTTTCAAGTATTGTTATGCCAAACTAATTAGGTGTTATGCTAATGTTGTTATCTCCAACCAAGCACTCTTGTATGCTCATTAGGAATTTGCTCTTAATGAAATCCTCACTATGTTAAGTTATTTTCCGCTATTTACAAGCTTTATAGACCAGTAATTGTTACACTAATGCTTCAACATTATTTAATACTGTGGCAACCAAAATATCTCCAGGACAGCATCATAATTGAATAATGGAATAGTCTATTTAGCTTACGTCTATAGAAGGTTTTAGACTTACTTATTTATAATTCATGTCGAAGTGAGGATATCTTGAATTTTTCATGTGTGGGAGGATGCAAGATCCCCAAATTTTGGGTTTCTTATAAAAATAAGAAAAATAGATTCTAATGTGTGTTCTGTAAATTTTGGTTAAAAATGCTTATTTGGTAGTGTTATAAGATTTTAAAGTGAAAAGCAAAGTCGTTTCCATGTTCCGGTAGATCAAACGGACATTCGGTTCAGTTTTGAAAAAAATCACTTTTTAAGCACTTTCATGTTTTTTGTGCTTTTCGGTGTCGGATCCTTAATCTACGAGTCCCAGAGAAGCTATGGTTCAATTTTTAAAAAATCTGCTTTTCGAACTTTCTTCACGCTATTTTTAGTTTTTTATGATATTTAGTGTTTTTTAGTGAAAAGCGAACCCACTTTCTTGTTTCAGTGGACAAAGGGGACCCGTGGTTCAATTTTAGAAAATTTACGTTTTATGCTATTTTTAGTTTTTCGTGCTTTCCGAGGTTTTTGAAAGCAACGTGCTTTTTAAGATGAGCTAAACATAAAAATATTATTTTCACTCAAAAAACGGGATTAAACAAGAATTTTACGAGAATTGTTATTATAAAAAGCCACCCATAAATACGTATGGAAAGTACGAGAAATTCATAATTATGTGCGGGCATCGCAGTGCAACATAGTTTAGTCACGATTGCATTAGTTGCCATGATACCATCCAATTAGTCAATTTTTACAAAAAAATTTGAGAGAGTTGACCAACAAAAGCAAAGCCATACTTTTAGCAAAGTGTTTAAAAGTTGTGCAGCTATATCTGGCCAGAGAGGTAGCGCTAGCTACAGCTTGGGGCACACTCCAATCTGCCAGGATTACATAAAAATTGACATGCAAGCCTCAAGTGCCAACAATTGCGTCTACTATCCCACGACAATATGTACCTATTATACGGAGTGGTGCGAGCTCTCCATCACCATCTCCATAAGCTCTTCTCTTTCGTTCGCAGGAAGAAGAAGAAGAAGAATACTCTCTCTCTCTCTCTACTTGCTTACTATCTCCTCTCTCTTTTCACGGTGTATGCGCTCTCCGACGGCTTTCGTAGTGAAAATCTCTGCATAGCTCTCATCACAACTCTCTTGCGGCAAAGCAAGAGGCCTTTCGACAGCACCTAACCAATTCTAAGCACGGTAAGAAGATCTAAACTCCATAGTCATTATCTCTTTCTCTCTCTATGTCGTTTTTTGAGAAGCTACCCTCTCGGTGGTTGTTTTTTTGTATACAAGTGCATATATGGACTTGCCAGGTGTGTATGAAGTTGCTCCATGCTTATTTGTTCATGTTTAGCACGCTGACTTATGCACGCAGTGTGTTTATGGTCACATGTGTACATAAAAAGCGCTTTTCATTTCGCATAACATAGGCAGTAGGCACATAGTTTTGGTCTATCTCACAAACCCTTATGAATCAGGTCGAACCCTTTGAAGAAGTGATAAAACACATCATTTATAACATTTTCTCTCTCAGGTGTCGTATGGAAATTCCGCACGAGCTAAGAGTTATGGTCAAAAAACAGCTTGTTGCCCATTGCACGGTCAAAATTTTGGACCTACACTGCTTGGAGAACCACTATATAGATTCATCGGAGGAGACCCACTTAGACAACTAAAAACATTGATTAAACTTGATGATAAATGTATTTAGATCTCCGATATCACCTATTCCATGATCGGGTGGTTTAAAACACCTACGCATGTAGAGGGAGTACCATATCACGTCGTGAGTTGGTCGAGCTGTTTATATATGATTTATAGTTTGTTTTGGTGATTTGATATCAAATTTTAGATGTCCATAAACTGATATAAGGGTATCTGGTTAGTCAACCCGAACCGTACGAGCAGATATGAATAAAGTGGCTTTCTTTTCGTGTTATCGTTTGTTACATGAGTATCATATGGGCAAAGTGATGTGATAAGGTGCTAGTCTATATTATGGATTTAAGCTTGATACATTGCTTTGAGGTCAAATACTTTCATTTGTGTGTTATGGATGCACCCAAAAATGGAAAAATTTTATTTTTTGCATATATGTGAAGTTATGGTTTATGGTTGACCAAAGTATCGGTGTTGTTTTGCATCATGTTTATGTTGATGGAATGATGTCATATGATGTATGGAACCTCAAGGATGGATGTGGATGCCTCATGTGCATGTGTATGCTGCTTTCTGTCCTTTCTAGGTCAAAACTAGCTCTATGTGCTAGGGGATGAGGTGTACTCATAGTGCATCACTTATGCATGATTGGATATTGTCAAAATTGGATTTTGATATCATGTTTAGTTGTTGTTTGGACTTATTTAATTCATAAAAATTTCATGTCTTAAGGGCCATGTGTGTGGGCTTAGTTTGATTGCAGTGGATATGTCAAACTCCAAGTGTGGGAGTCCCTTCAGTATGGAATATGGTTTATGGTCAAGGGCTGAGATCCCTTATGGATTATGGTTGTGTTTTCTAATTGTGGAAGCTGGTGTGGCTCTTGGATCTTTTTTCTGGATATGATTATGTTGTCAAAAAATTTACAGCCATGTTATGTGCTAAAGTGGTCTTGTAGGATTGGATGTGCATCACCCTAAGTTGGGTGGAGTGCTCACCAATGTGATGTGATTGGACTATGATTTATGGTTGGATTGGAACATAAAGTGGTCTTTGATGATTCGTAGTGGTCGTGTAAGGGTAGAGACCATGTACAGTATGACTGCTTGGAAAAGGTTGTTTGTGCATATGGAAGATGCTATTGTGATTGGACTCATGGTAGTGTCGCTATAAGACTAAGATCACCTACATCGATTAGCCTTAGACAAAAGGTTCCATGACTTGGGCCTTTGCTGGATCAAGGGTGTTGCCTAGGTCTTCTTTTTTGTTAGGCTCATCTACACGTTAGTGTGTCAGGGGTTGAATGACCTATACGGCTAACACGCCAGGGATCTTGTCTTGGATTTCCCTAAACACCCGATGCTTAAACTGGTATGGTTGGTGTTGATACCCTACCACATGCTGGTATTTGGGATCCTTTCAAAACTCAAGTTCATGGAGGGAGGTGAAGCAGCCTCAGCCTATGTCTGGCTCAGGTAGGTTGGACGTGTTCTGGCTCGCTCTCAACAAAGTGAAATTCTCTCTATCTGTAGAAGCGCAAAAGTGGATGAGTAGATTGGTTGATCCCTACACAGGGTCCGATGTTTTGCTAGTCATTTTATATTTTTTATGTTATGGTATACCCAGATTTTGTTATTGCATTAATACATCATTGCTATTTCATTTAGATGACTCGTTTAAAGATTCTCTTTTGTCATTCTCATGTGTCTCTATGCATTCTTTTTCACCCTCCAATATTCTCTCTCTCTCTCTCTCTCTCTCTCTCTCTCTCTCTCTCTCTCTCTCTCTCTCTCTCTCTCTCTCTCTCTCTCTATCTATCTATTCTCAAAATGTGGTGTACACATATATTCACCCTCCACAATGTTATTTTTCTTGTGTACGCTTTCATTCATATCACCCATTCAGGGGTAGCACTAGTCACTAGGTTCATGGCCTAAACTCCATGCTAGGTTGAGCGATGAGAAATCCTCCCCTATGCAAACGCTTTTGCAACTCTGATGTATATTAAAATTGTATATTAAATTATTTTTTATGAAAGTGTAAATTGTGTATTTTGTGCATAGACCCCTAGGAAGGGGTATCTCTGGGTGATTGTTGTGTGAACATATTCTACATGGTTCACATTGAGATTGAATGCTTTCCTATAGCTTTGTGTGAAAGTAGAAGCTATGGCAGGAGTAGGGCTATGTATCTAGTGTGAACATATTTTCCATGGTTCACATTGACATTGCATGGTCTCGTATAGGCCTGTGTGTAAGTAGAAGAAGCTATGTATCTAGTACATGAATCGTGCCACTTTGACTTCTTGAGTTATCCTTGCTGGAGCATACTTGACAAGGGTCAAGAAATATTGATAATATGGCTCCAAGTCTCTGGTCCCTTGAGTACAATCAAAAAACTTATTCATATGATCAGAATGATATACCTTGTTTTGATAGTTCTTCTTTAGTTTTAGATAATTGCAAGTTACTACATTAGGGTCCACATTGTTCTCAATGCAATGGTCTCTTCACTAATGCTTGGCCGTTTTTTCAAAATTGAACTTAGCAATGATAGCCTGGTTCTCGACAAACGAATGAGCTAAGTCAAAGTAATAATCAATGCAATCAATCTAGTACGCAAGAACCTTGCCTACATCTTTGCCTTCTCCGCTAAAGTTCCCAGGTTGTGAATTTTGAAGCATAACATTGATGTCATGATCAATGATAGTCGGATGAAGTGCGATTGGGAGATTAGCATTAGCAGCCACTTCATTTCCTCTAGGAGACATGATTGATTATTGCATCATGTCAAATTCAAAATCCTATATTAAATACTTGCCAATAAATTACTTTAACCTTCATGTACTAAGTCAAAAGGGTGGGCGGGAAGGAAAAGTTTTAAATCATAATTTTGTAAGGAATGGGTAGTCATTTACACGTAACTGAAAGACAAGATCTAGTTACGAGATGTCAAAAGTCAGCTAAACTATCGTCAAGACCTCCTACCCTTTTCTAACGTAATCAAAGCGTCACCTCAAGAGCCATTACTAGTTACAAAACAAACATTCAAAGAAATCCTTAATAGACTTGTATGACTCTCCAAACAATTTATTGAATCTCAATCCCACATAAATGCATACAAGAAGACATCTCAAACAAGTATCACCAATCAATGTTACTCATAAATGCATTGGGAATACAATATTCTTTCTAAAACACCATGCGTGCATGATGCATAACTAACCCAGCTAATATCATGCTTCAAGCTATCCCCCTAACCTAAACCTGGCTCTAATACCACGTGAGAGATACCCCTCCCCAAGGGTCTATGCACAAAATACACAATTTACACTTTTATACAATTTTGAAATATACAATTTTAATATACATCAGAGGTCCAGAAGCGTTTGGGTAGTGGAGAGGTTCTCAGTGTTCGACCGAGTATGAAGCTTAGGCCATGAGTTGAACTACATCCAGAGGCACCTAGTGAGTTGTGCTACTTGTGAATGGGTGTTATGAATGAAACCATACTCAAGAAAAATAACATTATGGAGGCTAAATATATGTGTACACCACATTGCGGGAAGAGAGAGAGAGAGAGAGAGAGAGAGAGAGAGAGAGTAGTGGAGGGTGAAATACAGTGTGTAGAGATAGAGACACATGAGAATGAGAAAAGAGAATCTTTAAATGTCACGTCTAAATAAAATAGGCAATCATGTATTAATGCAATAACAAAATCTGGGTATACCATAACATCAAAAATATAAAATGACTAGCAGAGCATCGGACCCTGTGTAGGGATCGACCAGTCCACCCATCCACCTCCGCTCTACTACGGACAAAGAGAATTTCACTTCATCGAGAGCAAGCTAGAGCACCTCCAACCTACCTGAGACGACATATTCTGAGGTCATTTCACCTCCCTCCATGAACCCGAGCTCTAAAAGCAGCCCAAATGTAAAGTGTAAGCTTTGTCCTAGAATATGAGTCAAGGAGAGAAGAGAAGGAATTATCCCACATGAAGTGCTGCAAGGCTATAGAGCTACTTAAAGCTCATTTCATGAATGAATAAACTAAGTCTATTTTGCATTACATCTCCCTTGTTTATGGTGAGATTGTGATGGCTTCACAAATACTCAAGACCGTGCTTATGAGTCCAAGTTAATTGATCTTGGAACCTAATTTGCTTGAGTGATAATCTAGCCAACACACACTCACTTGTGTACACGATGTTTATCCTTTATCCACCCTAGCTAGCACGATCACATTCCCATCAAGTGGTATCAGAGCACAAGTATGCTAGCTAGGTTTGCTATTTTTCATTTGCATGTTTGTACAATTAACTTTCCTTAATCATTAGCTAGAACTATTAGGTTTCCTCTTCTATTGAATATTGCATGCCTAATTAAGTATTCCATTGGCTAGCATGAGCATGTCCTTGAGTTAAATAATCTTGGGCCACTACTCACTGGCTATTTAGAAGTATAATTAGCATTAGAGTTCATTTATTTTCCATTAGGAACTTGCATATTGCATTTTAATAGCTGCTCCCCATTTTAGCAAAATTGGCATTTGCAATTGGTGTGTCTGCGTAGCCCGTCTTGAGAGCTTTCAATCAAGCCCATACACACGTTTTGAGCTAGACTTCATCAATTAATACCTTGAACAAACTTCAAGCTTAACAAACTTCATTCTTTGGTTTTTCTTGCAGATCCAAGGCTCAAAAGTGTGTGTAGCAGTTCTATATATATATATATATATATATATATATATATAAACCTATATATACGCAAACGAACACTACAGTTCACAGACCACTAATTCTAGGACAATACAATGGTATTGTACAATAATCTATTTGCAGTTGAAAATAAATTTTGTACAAGGCAATAAAGATATCAATGTAAATCATGGGGTGAAGCCGTCCCCAACTTCGGAGTAATGTAGCTTCAAGTTAAGCGAACATCCACAGTCATCAATAACTTAGAATTGAATGCTTTAATCAAAGAAGGTAGCCCTCACCTACACCCATAGCCACAAGAAAACAATTACTTAGCACGTGACTGTACGCAGGTGATGCTGGGCATCCCAGTTGTTATCCATGTCACTTTTAAAAAAACACAATTCTTATCTAGTATCTTGTTTTTAATGAAAAAGATCCATGGATTATTGCCAATCCAATACGGAAAGTGAAATCATCATAGTGTAGCTGTTTAATTTTAGGATTAAAAACTTTAAAATTTTCCAAAACCTTACTAGGTTTTATAGGTAGATTATCCAAGCCAAACAAGAACTACTTTCTTAATTAGAGAAGAGAGAACTACAAACTATATGCCATTAATGGCCAGATTTCAGTTAAGGACAGCACCTCATTCGAAATGAGAAGTCTAAAAAATTTTGACTTTCGAACCAGTTCTTAATCCAAAAAACTTTCCAAATATATATATATATATATATTTTTTAATAAACCAGAGATGATTAACAAATTTTCAGACCTAAGCCCTTCAAGCTATAATCCCAAATATAAAAACTGCCACTGTCATTATGCAATGACTGACAAACTTTTGTCCAAGTTCGTAATAAAACCTGATATCCTACCATAGTTTTTTAGACAGCTCAGTCAATAGAGCAAGTCCAGACAATTTCCAAAATATAATCGAAGTAAACGTATCAAGCCAAGAACATCTACAAACTTCCCGTAGTAAATATTGCATACAGGTAGGCCAAGAAAAGTTCACATAAATAAGAGATATCATATACGAAGCGAGACAGAAGCTGTAAAGTTTATCTGTATTAATCGAGGAAAAAAAAACAGTCACAGCCAGAAGCAGTCATTTGATAAGCTGAATCAGAGATTCGCCAAGCAGACCTTCCATTACATTAACCATCTTGTGAAGTATTATGGTAAAAACAAACGAGGGAGAAGAAACACAACCAAATTTCCACCAAATTAGGGTATGCAAAGTCATTTTCAGCTTTACGAGCATCATCTAATTAGGCAACAACTCGGAGCAACGTTATCAGTTCAGCCAGAGTCTCTTTAGACTTTTCACGACATTAGGTATAAGTACTAAGGACAAAGTCAGCCTGCGGTCAGTAAATGTACACATCGTAAACCGAACCTTTAGTTTTACAACTTTATCAGGGAATCTGACAATCTCTGCTCACAGTTTTGAGCAATACATATTTTATATATTTTTTTATAAAACCATCAGCCTGATTCAAATCCCTGCAGTAACTGATACATACTTACCTTCTTCAAAAAATCGGCATCCTCAGCCAGTCAGAACTACCCTTACCTTAATAGACAGAATGGCTTCCCAACCACAATACAGCCATACAGCTATATCAACAAGAGAGCTGTCATTTCCAATCCACCAGAGTCAGATTTATCAAATCCCAAAAATACCCTGATTTATAGAACCTGGAATTTGTTCCTTCAAACTGTTTATAAAACAGAAATCTTCAACTTTAGTCTACGAGGCTCATATCTTCCAACAGTCCAGAGGTGAACACATACCATAATTCCCTATATCAGATAAATCGGTTCCAGAACCGTGTCTATTATTAAAAAATTAAAACAAGACTACTTACCTTCAGTCTGTATAGTAAGCTAGAGAGAGTAAAAAATCCATATCCTTGCTGGTAAATACACATAACTCTAAGTACAGAACCAAGCGAGAAGGAGTAAGTCACCCTTGAGATAACCATTTTTAGGGTTTCTTACCGTTGGTGAGTTACAACAATTCCTAAAAAGTTTCATTTTAGCCTCCAAATTACAACTAGTAAGCAACAACCCCGGCAAAAATCCATGTCAACAGACATTTTCAAGTTTTAAATGCTTCAAATCAACAAACCATTTAATGATATGCATAACTTCAATATCTTCATCCCATTACATCCCACTCGGTTGCCCTACAGTAAACTGCTCGAGTCACAATCATCCGGTAACAATATGCCCCAGCCACAATTTCCAAAATTCCATCCAGTAACCAGTCCAAACAATTCCTCAAGCACCAGATCAAATTGAAATAGCAGTTAAATTTTACCAATGTTAACTGATATCTCAATCATTATTTTGAATCATTAATTCCCGTTAAGCAAACAGGCAGAATCCAATTAACAGTATCCCCCCTTTTTTTAAAATTAGAAACAAACAGAAATATAACCTACAAATTACAACTAGTAAGCAACAACCCCGGCAAAAAAGCCATGTCAGCAGACATTTTCAAGTTTTAAATTTTTTAGTTTTAAATGCTTTCAAATCAACAACCATTTAATGATATGCATACCATCAATATCCAAATCCCATTACATTCCATTCGGCTACCCTAAAGTAAATTGCTAGAGTCACAATCATCCGATAGCCAAATGCCCCAGCCATAATTTCCAAATTTCATCTAGTTACCAGTCCAAACAATTCCTCAAGCACCAGATCCAAGAGCAGTTAAATTTTACCAATGTTAACTGATATATCAATCATAAATTTGAAGCATTAATTCCCGTTAAGCAAACAGGCAGAATCCGATTTACAATATCTCCCCTTTTTTTTAATTTAGAAACCAACAGAAATATAACCTGTAAATTTGATGCAAAAGCCTCCATGATAGCTTTATCACTTTTTTTCGGCATGATGAAGTCACACATCAACACAAAATTGAATGCAACACAGAGGTCACAAATCACAGTGCTAAGTGAGCATAGGCGCTCACCCTATGATCCATTTATAGGCGAGCTTCTGTCATGCTACAGACGGGCATGAAAACTGCACGGTTCCCCCATTGAGGCCGGCCTTCAAGACCATTCACTCCGGGATCATACTCAGCACAAGATCTGGGAATGAGAAGCCAGAAGAGAGCTCACAAAACGTCTCAGCTTAGCAAAGCAAGGGTATTCCTTACAAGCGGCAGAACGCCAGCGTGCGATATACACAATAGGGTACTGCAGAGAATACGAAACCTCATACAGGTGAGAGTTATACAAGGTACGTTTTTCCTCTATGTACAAGGCGGTTCCACATTCACAATAAAACACTACAACAAACTACCAAACCATTTTATGTGTTAACTTGCAAGTGGCAGTAGATAGCAAGTGTATGTAAGCCCATATTTGAAAAACCGATATACGGTCTTCATACGAGCTAGTGCTCTCGATCTTGGTTGGATACAAACCGCCAGTAATCCATAACACCTTCTCCCTTCAGAGTCTAAGGTAAGAGATCCGTCCACTGTGACAGATTTAGAGACAGAAGCTAAAGCAAAACTAGACGAGGCATATAAAGTAAAGTGCTTTTCTTTTTGTTAAACACACAACCCTTGGGTTCAGTCATCAATTTGTCTATATAAGACGAGCATCTTTTTAACAAACCACTGTATAGCAACTGTCGAGAGTAGCTGATTGCGAGTTTAAAAGTAAACATCTAACATTGTCATCAGGTGTATTCTACATATTTATCTGTTATGGCTCATACTGGGGAACAGGTTTTAGCAATATCTATTGCACATCTTCAGCAGTCAAGTGAGTCTACTAAGAGAGCCACACTCCTCCGTTATGAACGGCTTTTATTTCCGCAATTAGGCATATCTGTGACTCAGACAAAGTGGTGGACATATCAGAACCGAGTGACCAGGGTGACACTTTGGGGTAGAGATAATTTTAGGAATAGCATTCGTTTTGCGATGGTAACTGAAGCAAGGGGCATAGGGCCACGATACTATTATGTAGAATATTCAATGAAGCGAGGTTTTTCAAAACGATTATATCTGCTAGCGTAGTTTCTTCCATTGCGAAAGATTTTTTTGTATCGCAGTTATGGCCAGCCACTCAGAGGGTATTTCAATATTACTCCACGAACCTTGGAGTATGGTGTACTCTTATCTACTCGAATCCTACCTTTGTCAGAACATCCAAACACCTGTTTCTATTGTGACAGTTGTTTGTGCGATCATGTCATGGATGGTCTACGAGACATGTAAAAGTGAAGAGCAAGGAGGGGGTTTTTTTTGTAAAAAACCAAGTTTCTTTCAAACTAAATAAAGTGGTGAAACTTGAGAAACGACTCGTGTATTAGTGTGTGTGTGTGTGTGTGTGTGTGTGTGTGTGTGTGTGTGTGTGTGTGTGTGTGTGTGTGTGTGAGTACTCGCCCTTTCCCAGGCACCATATTCGATGAAGTAGTAGACCCAGAGAATACGGGCCTACTACCTCATTAGATACATCTTATTCTAGTATAATAAGATTAATCAAATTCTGTAGGTCATATTTAAGACCGGTCCAGTTATGTTTTTTCAATGAGTTACTGATACAAGCGACAAGGTCTTTTTTTGAAAACCCGTTATTAATAAATTTGTTAATAAGGGTAGTGAGTCCTTCAAATGCTATAAGCTGCCAGATGAGGCTTATACAATAAGAAAGAGCATACCTAGACACGTATGTAGTGAGTTTTTGAAAGGTCTATTGCTTTTTCTTTTTGTAAATTCAGAGGATAAGAGTTTGAGATTTTCCCTTTTCCAGAAGAACCTCGTATAAAAATTACCCACAAATGGGGAGGTAAGCGTAAACTCTATATTCAGGAACTGAGTCCTGGAAACGATCCATTTGTCTTGCCATAAAACTCTATCAGAGTACGTTGGTTCGATGTTAAGACAAGATGGATAAATAACTTTAAGTGTATACTTGAACATTGGATTATTAAGGCTACATAAGTCATCCATAAACCTGAAGGAGTGCTGAAAGTGTGTAAGTGTCAACGTATTATCAGAGTTACTAATCATTTTTAAGATCCATTGGTATTCGTAGTGACATAGAAGATTACACATAATCGGAGAGCATGAAAATCCCATTGGGATACCTAAAATTTGTTTGTAGCAGGTAGCACCTACTTGGATGCAGCAGTTATTAAGGAGCCAAGAGATATATTTATACAAATCATCCTCTTTAAATATGAAAGGAGTGGATTTATTCGATTTCTTTACCCAACCTTTATGCATTTTAGTTGAGATACATGTAAATCCGAACTTTTTTCTTTGAGAAAAAGCTAACTTTATAAGAATAGATAGAGTATTAAACAGACCTTCAGGTCCATTTAGAGGAATATTCTCATAACATTGTGTTATGTCTGCCGTAAAGATAGAGAAAATGTTTTATGGGAGGTTAATAGAAACTTCAGCAGCGTTTTTTATGATCCAAAAAGGGCAACAATATATATTTATGAATTTTTTGAGATCATTGCGTTTGATGGAACAAATAGCTTCAATTTCTTCCAAAATAAAATTTAAGCAGTAAGTGATATCATTTGTAATCTAGGAAAAAAGACTATTGGAAGCGTCGGAAATCCATCTAAATTTATGCTTATGATTTTTATAAGTTGGGAAGAGAACAGGAATTTTCAGAGAGTTGGGACAATAACCTAGTCCAGCAAGTTCAATATTTAAAAGTGTCGCAATATCCAGCGGATATGTGTCCATTTTTAAAAATTCAAGACCGTTGAGCCTAGAATATGCGGATTCAAATGCTAACTTTTACAAATAAAGGAAGCAGTATTAGAGGCTTTATCAAGTCCAATAATGACTTTCAAACCAGTTCTTAATCCAAAAAACTTTCCAAATATATATATATATATATATTTTTTAATAAACCAGAGATGATTAACAAATTTTCAGACCTAAGCCCTTCAAGCTATAATCCCAAATATAAAAACTGCCACTGTCATTATGCAATGACTGACAAACTTTTGTCCAAGTTCGTAATAAAACCTGATATCCTACCATAGATTTTTAGACAGCTCAGTCAATAGAGCAAGTCCAGACAATTTCCAAAATATAATCGAAGTAAACGTATCAAGCCAAGAACATCTACAAACTTCCCGTAGTAAATATTGCATACAGGTAGGCCAAGAAAAGTTCACATAAATAAGAGATATCATATACGAAGCGAGTCAGAAGCTGTAAAGTTTATCTGTATTAATCGAGGAAAAAAAACAGTCACAGCCAGAAGCAGTCATTTGATAAGCTGAATCAGAGATTCGCCAAGCAGACCTTCCATTACATTAACCATCTTGTGAAGTATTATGGTAAAAACAAACGAGGGAGAAGAAACACAACCAAATTAGGGTATGCGAAGTCATTTTCAGCTTTACGAGCATCATCTAATTAGGCAACAACTCGGAGCAACGTTATCAGTTCAGCCAGAGTCTCTTTAGACTTTTCACGACATTAGGTATAAGTACTAAGGACAAAGTCAGCCTGCGGTCAGTAAATGTACCCATCGTAAACCGAACCTTTAGTTTTACAACTTTATCAGGGAATCCGACAACTTTGCTCACAGTTTTGAGCAATACATATTTTATATATATTTTTATAAAGCCATCAGCCTGATTCAAATCCCTGCAGTAACTGATACATACTTACCTTCTTCAAAAAATCGGCATCCTCAGCCAGTCAGAACTACCCTTTCCTTAATAGACAAAATGCCTTCCAAACCACAATACAGCCATACAGATATATCAACAAGAGAGCTGTCATTTCCAATCCACCAGAGTCAGATTTATCAAATCCCAAAAATACCCTGATTTATAGAACCTGGAATTTGTTCCTTCAAACTGTTTATAAAACGGAAATCTTCAACTTGAGTCTACGAGGCTCATATCTTCCAGCATTCCAGAGATAAACACATACCATAATTCCCTATATAAAATAAATCGGTTCCAGAACCGGGTCTATTATTAAAAAATTAAAACAAGACTACTTACCTTCAGTCTGTATAGTAAGCTAGAGAGAGTAAAAAATCCATATCCTTGCTGGTAAATACACATAACTCTAAGTACAGAACCAAGCGAGAAGGAGTAAGTCACCCTTGAGATAACCATTTTTAGGGTTTCTTACCGTTGGTGAGTTACAACAATTCCTAAAAAGTTTCATTTTAGCCTCCAAATTACAACTAGTAAGCAACAACCCCGGCAAAAATCCATGTCAACAGACATTTTCAAGTTTTAAATGCTTCAAATCAACAACCATTTAATGATATGCATAACTTCAATATCTTCATCCCATTACATCCCACTCGGCTGCCCTACAGTAAACTGCTCGAGTCACAATCATCCGGTAACAATATGCCCCAGCCACAATTTCCAAAATTCCATCCAGTAACCAGTCCAAACAATTCCTCAAGCACCAGATCAAAGTTTAAGAGCAGTTAAATTTTACCAATGTTAACTGATATCTCAATCATTATTTTGAATCATTAATTCCCGTTAAGCAAACAGGCAGAATCCGATTAACAGTATCCCCCCTTTTTTTAAAAATTAGAAACAAACAGAAATATAACCTGCAAATTACAACTAGTAAGCAACAACCCCGGCAAAAAAGCCATGTCAGCAAACATTTTCAAGTTTTAAATTTTTTAGTTTTAAATGCTTTCAAAACAACAACCATTTAATGATATGCATACCATCAATATCCTCATCCCATTACATCCCATTCGGCTGCCCTAAAGTAAACTGCTAGAGTCACAATCATCCGATAGCCAAATGCCCCATCCATAATTTCCAAAATTCATCCAGTAACCAGTCCAAACAACTCCTCAAGCACCAGATCCAAGAGCAATTTAATTTTACCAATGTTAGCTGATATATCATCATAAATTTGAAGCATTAATTCCCGTTAAGCAAACAGGCAGAATCCGATTTACAATATCTCCCCTTTATTAAAATTTAGAAACCAACAGAAATATAACCTGTAAATTTCATGCAAAAGCCTCCATGATAGCTTTATCACTTTTTTTCGGCATGATGAAGTCACACAGCAACGCAGAATTGAATGCAACACAGAGGTCACAAATCACAGTGCTAAGTGAGCATAGGCGCTCACCTTATGATCCATTTATAGGCGAGCTTCTGTCACGCTACAGACGGGCATGAAAACTGCACGCTTCCCCCATCGAGGCCGGCCTTCAAGACCATTCACTCCGGGATCATACTCAGCACAAGATCTGGGAATGAGAAGCCAGAAGAGAGCTCACAAAACGTCTCAGCTCAGCAAAGCAAGGGTATTCCTTACAAGGGGCAGAACGCCAGCGTGCGATATACACAATAGGGTACTGCAGAGAATACGAAACCTCATACAGGTGAGAGTTATACAAGGTACGTTTTTCCTCTATGTACAAGGCGGTCCCACATTCACAATAAAACACTACAACAAACTACCAAACCATTTTATGTGTTAACTTGCAAGTGGCAGTAGATAGCAAGTGTATGTAAGCCCATATTTGAAAAACCGATATACGGTCTTCATACGAGCTAGTGCTCTCGATCTTGGTTGGATACAAACCGCCAGTAATCCATAACACCTTCTCCCTTCAAAGTCTAAGGTAAAAGATCCGTCCACTGTGACAGATTTAGAGACAGAAGCTAAAGCAAAACTAGACAAGGCATATAAAGTAAAGTGCTTTTCTTTTTGTTAAACACACAACCCTTGGGTTCAGTCATCAATCTGTTTATATAAGACGAGCATCTTTTTAACAAACCACTGTATAGCAACTGTTGAGAGTAGCTGATTCTGAGTTTAAAAGTAAACATCTAACATTGTCATCAGGTGTATTCTACATATTTATCTGTTATGGCTCATACTAGGGAACAGGTTTTAGCAATATCTATTGCACATCTTCAGCAGTCAAGTGAGTCTACTAAGAGAGCCACACTCCTCCGTTATGAACGGCTTTTATTTCCGCTATTAGGCACATCTGTGACTCAGACGAAGTGGTGGACATATCAAAACCGAGTGACCAGGGTGACACTTTGGGGTAGAGAGCATTTTAGGAATAACATTCGTCTGGTGATGGTAACTGAAGCAAGGGGCATAGGGCCACGATACTATTATGTAGAATATTCAATGAAGCGAGGTTTTTCAGAACGATTATATCTGCTAGCGTAGTTTCTTCCATTGCGAAAGATTTTTTTGTATCGCAGCTATGGCCAGCCACTCAGAGGGTATTTCAATATTACTCCACGAACCCTGGAGTATGGTGTACTCTTATCTACTCGAATCTAACCTTTGTGAGAATGTCCAAACACCTGTTTCTACTGTGACAGCTGTTTGTGCGATCATGTCATGGATGGTCTACTAGACATGTAAAAGTGAAGAGCAAGGAGGGGGTTTTTTTTGTAAAAAACCAAGTTTCTTTCAAACTAAATAAAGTTGTGAAACTTGAGAAACGACTCGTGTATTAGCGTGTCTCTCTCTCTCTCTCTCTCTCTCTCTCTCTCTCTCTCTCTCTCTCTCTCTCTCTCTCTCTCTCTCTCTCTCTCTCTCTAAAGGAGCATTCAATACTCACCATCCCTTTGTAGAAAAAGGAGCCCCAAAAGCCTTCAAAGACTGGCCCTACTCGTGGTGGGAACACTTTTTTGGGGGGTTGACCATCTTTTTTTTAAAAGGGCCACACACAAGACAACCAATTTTTTCTTTGGGCGGACTTCAAGCAAGCGCTCAACCAGAATTAACTCAGTTTTTGGGTCTGCCACACCGGACGAGGCCTCCACCATCTCTATCTCAACTTGTTTGGCCGTCTGGCCCCTAGTCTCTGCACTGCCAACCGCGTTGCTAAAGATCTCACGTTGGTTCTCGATCGATCGGCGACAGCCCAAGCTGACCCTGCTTGCCCAAGGGCCTGCCCGACTGCCCGAGCTGCCCCTGCATGCCCAAAGACCTGCCCGTCTACCCGTCCCTAACCTCACCTGGCTGGAGCCTATTGGGCCCCTCTTCCCATGGCCATTGACCCTACCCTTGATCTTCTAAGCTCCAAGCCCTCTTAGGGCATGCTCCCACTCGGCAGCATCAAAGATGCCCATACACCCAATCACTCTCTCTCTCTCTCTCTCGTGAGAAAAATGTCTCTCACAAATCTCGCTCTCTCACTCGCTTGCTCTCTCTCATTCTTCAGGCTCTTCCCACGGTGAGAGAATCTCTCCCTCTCTCTATCTCCAAGCTCGGAGGTGTGTGAGTCAGTGTGTGAGAGCCGGGGTCGGAGGATAGGGGGAGTTTGTCGAGGGCTCTGTGGGAGTGATCCCTTACACACAAGGGGGTGTTAAGGGTGAACTTTTAAAAAAAAGGGAAAATTACCAAAATACCCCTCTAATTTGTGGAAATTCCCCAAATACCCCTCAAATTTCAAAAATTCCCAAAATACCCTTGTGTCTATTTTAGCTGGATTGTTCACGATTTCCTAATCTTTATTCTTTTTTGACAATGTATATCTGTTTTTTAGTGCTTAGCATGTAATTTGTCACAAATTACCTCCCAAACAAAAGACAATCATGTCTAAAAATAATGAAGCAATTCATCTCCAAAGCCTAGGTAACCAGCTCAAATTCTAGTTTTAGTATCTTGTATTCATAGGCAATCAGTCTTCTTATGAAAAGCTATAATTTTTTAAATTTTTGGATAAATTTACTCTCACAACCAGGGGTATTTTGGGAATTTTGGAAAATTTGAAGGGCATTTTGGGAATTTTGACAAAATATTGGGAATTTTTGAAATTTGAAGGGTATTTTGGGAATTTCCACAAATTAGAGGGGTATTTTGGTAATTTTCCCTTTAAAAAAAGATCGATTCTATTGTTGCTCTGTTCCCGGTGGTCTATTGCCCCTTGCTCGCAGGCTCTCAAGCCTTCTTGGTCACGACCTTCAGTCTTTTACCCGATACCAAGATGCTCCAAAGTGCAAAAACTCACTGTTGTTGGCTGCTCTTGGACTGCCTATTGCACTTGATTTGCTGATTTCTAGTGCTCCCTTTGTCTGCCCCACATGCTCACTATGCCAAGCTATGAGGCCCGATTCTCTCTCTGTCTGTTCCCCCAGCTTCAGCTCGATTCTGCCAGCAGAACCTGTTCAAAGTCCAAGCTCCCCCAGCCTGGGGTCGCTGCACACACGGGGTGGGAGCGGGGATGTGCCGGGGCTCAGGTACTAAGCTCTGATACCAATTAATGGAACCGATTGTGCAGTGAGTGCAAGAGAGGGAAGGAGAAGGGGGAAGGGGATGCAAAGAAGGAAACCACTGTGTTTGTGGAGCATGAGAGAGAAAAACACTCTCTCTTCCTTATCCTTATTATCTTTAGAGAAAATTATCAAAATACCCCTCTAATTTGTGGAAATTCCCAAAATACTCCTCAAATTTCAAAAATTCCCAGAATACCCTTGTATCTAATTTAGATGGATTGTTCATGATTTCCTAATCTTTATTCTTTTTTGACAATGTATATCCTTTTTTAGTGCTTAGCATGTAATTTGTCACAAATTACCTCCTAAAAAAAGACAATTATGTCTAAAAATAATGAAGCAATTCATCTCCAAAGCCTGCATAACGAGCTCAATTTCTAGTTTTAGTATCTTGTATTCATAGACAATCGGTCTTCTTATGAAAAGCTACAATTTTTTTAATTTTTGGATAAATTTACTCTCACAACCAGGGGTATTTTGAGAATTTTGGAAAGTTTGAAGGGCATTTTGGGAATTTTTGACAAAATATGAGGGGTATATTGGTAATTTTTGAAATTTGAAGGGTATTTTGGGAATTTCCACAAATTAGAGGGGTATTTTGGTAATTTTCCCTTATCTTTATGAGCAAAAGAATAAGTGAGCGATCGCCCGCCCGGCCATAACCGGCCACGCGCCTGAAACCCAACACTTTCCCTTTAGAGATTTCTTCTTGCGTGTTGCGTGCAGATATGACATTGCTCCTGCACACATTCCAAGTAGGGATTTCTTAGTCCAAAGATGATCTATTGCAATTTTTTGAGCTTTGAACACACAAAATTTTAACTAGCAAACATATGCGAGCAAGAATAAAGTCAAAAACTAAGAGGCACGCCTATTTTAAAAATGCGCATATGTACTTGAAATTGGCCCTTCGCATCATCGTTGGTTGTGCTAGTGATGTAGATCATGTGTAAGAAGTTTGGATGACTTTGAAGCTCAATTATAGGAACCATGTCCAATTTCTATCTGCTTTTTTTACTCCCATAGTAATTTAGTGATAACTGACTTTGAAGCTCAACTATAGGAGCTATGTCCAGTTTAGTTTCTATCCGCCTTTTTGCTCATAGACTGATTTAGTGATAACTGGTGATGGGCTTGACCATTTTAGATGAAACTTTGTGTGCTGTGTATATATGAGATGTATTTTCTAGCCTTTATTAAAATTTCCATAAATGGCCATCTTCAAGACAGGTGCACCTTTTTTGAGTTTGCCCAGATTTGTGCTTTTGTTGGTTGAAGGACATTGGCATGTGTTGTTGATACTAGATAGAGAGCCACCAAGCAATTTGGACTTGATTTTGGGGTCAATGTGTACTTTGAGATTTGTAGCTTGATTTTGGTATTGAGTGTGGATTTGGTAGGTGATTTATGCTTTAAAAGTACATTATAGCCAGTGCGAACAAATGTTGGTGTAAAAAGTGCCAAAAACTAATTCTTAAAATAGACGTTTAAATCTGAAAAAAATGAGCTATTTGAATTCCTAGCTTCCCACATGGTGTCCCATGGTCTAATCAAGTGTTTTGATGGGTTTTGACCCTTGTCGCAAGAGATGGTCCTTTGGTCCTGAGGTCGCCAATCTATGTTTTGCCACTCTTCTAGTACCTCATTTGAGTTGCACAGTGAGGAGTAGGGTAATCATGCACATGTTAAACCCCCTATGAAGTTTGGTGGCCAATCGGTGCAGATTTTGCCCTCTATCACAAAATAATGCTTACGATTTAACAGATGTAAAGTGGTCAGATTTCATTGGTCGGAGCTCCACTTGGTTCCAACTTCACTAAAATATTTTAGAGGTCATCCCCAAAATGTTTGACATGATTGCTCTATTATGGGCATGCTATTGTTCAAATTTGATGTGATTTGGTCAAGTGGCCTGGCCAATGTGTGAGTTTTTCTACCTAAACTTTTGCATTGTGCCCTATGCTACCTGGGGCCATTCTACTATCATTGTGCCCCAATCCGCTTCTAGTTATGGTTAGGAACGTACCCCTCATGTTTGGATCAAATAAGAGGTGTGAGATTGTGTGTACAAGCACGTGGAAGGCGTCGTCTGGAAGTCTCTCTCTCTCTCTCTCTCTCTCTCTCTCTCTCTCTCTCTCTCTCTCTCTCTCTCTCTCTCTCTCTCTCTCTCTCTCACACACACACACACACACACACACACACACACACACACACACAAGACAATGGAAAATGCTAATGAATGGCCCTAGAGGATATACATACTATGGACTCCTGATTTTCCCCGATCACTAACTTGCACGTTGATCTTTTTAACTCATGCAGTATACTTTCGGGTCAAAAAATTTCACAATTTGATACTTGGAAGCCTTTCTGCTACTAACAGCTCGAGATTGAGTAGTAACTGGTTCATTAGGCCATTTGGTGATATCGTCCAAATGGATCTTAACTATTTCTACTTGCTCCATTGGCTTTCAAAATTTGGCATTTGATTTGATTCCATACTTCCTGCTTATTTATTTATTTATATATTTAGGACTTTTATTCAAAAAATACTAAAAATTACGGGTAATGGCATCAAAAATAGCAAAGCATTGAAGTTGGAATACAAAGATGAAGATAAGGGTGGACAACCGATGGCACTGACAAAATTGAAGTTTTCTCTTATAGTGGAGTCACATTAGGATGAGCTTGGATTAGCTTGGTCCTGGACTTGTCAACATTGTTCGAGGGGTGGCATTTTTTGCAGGCTCTTGGATTAGAGACCTATAGTAACTCCTAGATTAGAGTGGTTTCCTTCTTTGCTCCTGGATTGGAGTGATGCTCCTAGATTGGAGTGATATTGTAAGGTCTCCACCACCATAGCAGAGGGAAATAATATACCCATGCCATTTTGATCATAAATAGAAAGTCTCTGTTTTTAGCAGCTTTTTCCATCCCATACGAACTCTAGATGTAAATATTGATATAGATCTTTCAAAAAAAAAATCTTTTTTTCATTTTAATCTAAAAATAGTAAGTTTTGAGGAGATGGCACCGATCTAGAAAGGAGCGTCTCCTCTTAATCTATCTCGTCCTTAGTTTCCATAAAAATAGATACCTGGTCCAAAAACTGTTGAAAACGACCAATGTGTGCGTCTACCATGTTAGTTTGTCACCATAAGCTCCTCTCTTGAAAGGATTTCTCAAAATTAAATTTTGTTATGCTAAGGTCACTCAATTTGATTTGTTTCTTATCCTAAGGCTAATCAAATATAAATCAAAATTGAAAGGTATGTATGTGTATACATGGACATGGGCATGCTTGTGTATATCTAAGCATGACCATAGATGTCCATGTGATGATCTATGGCCATGGACCCATCTCTTTTGGTAAGATTAGCTCTAAGCATAGTGTTCACATGTGTTGTGGACAACCTAGAAAAGAATGGAATGCATGGGGTATAGTGAGCTGGGGTCTTTCTTAACAAGGAAGGGAGCCCAAGACACCATCCCTGACCCATTTAGCAATAGGGGCACCTCCACAAGGAGGGGGCTAGCTTGGTATGAAGCAGGGAAGCAGCTAGCCAGAGCCACAAGTTGCCATAAAGTATAAAAAGAGCCCTCCTCTCACCATTTAAACACACTCTAGACAAGGAGACTTTGTTGTTGTGGCAATTGCATTGGTGAAGCATCCCTAAATCCTTGTGAGACCAATAAGTCCAAGGCATGTCAAGGTAATAGAAATTTTGCATTGATCTACGTCTATGTTCAATTCTCTTCTCTTCTTGAGAAACTCCAAAATGCTACTACAATCGTTTATGTTAAGTATGGAGCCTGATTTACCCCTAGTAATTTTTTGTGGTAAACACACACATTTGTAAGGCCCCCATTATGAGAAGAAGTCATTGTGCGTGAAGAAAAATCACTCACCGAAATATTCTTTTTCGTCGAAATATTATGGCCGGACAGCAGTCGAAAAGTGGTCGAAAAATGATCGATTGATTAGTCGGTTGGCCGGTGGCCTGTAGTCAATGACCGGTGGCCAGTGTTCAAAAGTCAATGGCCGAATTCAAAAGCGCACTTGTCTTCTCAAGGACGGCCACACATGAGCGGATTGGAGGGTCCAATTTAAACTTATCTACACAAGGGCGGCTACACATGGCTGCCTCTCATGAGAGAGGGCAGCCCTTTTGGCGTATAAAAGGAGGCCATTTCTACACACATTTCATAGTGCGAATGATGCAACAAGATGGGTGTGAGTGGTGAGAGTGAAACAAGGTGGGAGCTCTATTAAGGGTATAATCCCTTTGTAACTTACTTTTTGTTTGAAGTACTAAAGCCATTAAGTGGCTGCTTTTCCATGGATGTAGCCCACATTGGGTGAACCACGTATATCGTGTGTACTTTCTCTCTCTCTCTCTCTCTCTCTCTCTCTCTCTAATCTCTTGTGTGTGTAAATTATCTCTCTCCATTAAGTAATCTACTCAATTATCTACTTAGCTACGTCATATTTCCTAACAACTGGTATTAGAGCAAAGTTTTCTCGTAGCTAAATTATCTCAAGGGAATGATTCCTTGAATTGAGTGGGAGTAATGGTGGAGGAAGGGAAGCTCAAGATCAAAAAGTTCAACGGAAAAAACTACCAACATTGGAAGATGTAGATTGAAGACTATCTCTACCAAAAGGATCTCTATTTGCCACTAGGCGGTCTTGCAAAGACGCCCGCAACGATGGCAGTTGAAGCATTGATTGTCCTTGATCAAAAGGCAGTGAGAACAATCTAGTTAAGCTTGGCATCAAGGGTGGCCTTCAACGTTTTGGAGATGAAGACCACAGAGGACTTGATGAAGTCACTTGACGAGTTCTACTAGAACGCATCGACATCCAATAAGGTATTTCTCATGAAGCGCTTGTTCAATCTAAAGATGGCAGAGAATGGTTCAGCTGCAGAACACCTAAATGACTTTAACACCAACATAAGTCAGCTTTCGGTGAAAATAAATTTTGATGATGAAGTGCGAGCTCTCTTTATACTATCATCTCTACCGGATAGTTGGGATAGCCTTGTGATGGATGTAAGTCATTCTATTTCTGGCACAAATACTCTTAAGTTTGATGATGTTGTGGGTGTTCTCCTAAGCGAGGAAATGCAAAGGAGAAGCACAGGAGAATCATCAAGTGCTGCACTGACAGTGGAAACAAGAGGAAGGCCTAAGGAGAGGTTCAAAAACCAAAAAGGTCGTGATCGCTCAAGACGGAGCAAGTCACCCAGAAAGTTAGTTCTTGAATGTTGGAGCTATGGCAAGAAGGGCCACGTCAAGAAGGATTGTTGGTCCAAGAAGAAGAAGGAGCCAGAGTCTCAAGACAACAAGCCAACATCAGAGGCCAATGTGGCAGGTAAAGTAGAGCAAGATGCTCTAATTCTCTTATTAGACAATATGTCTAATTCCTGGATAGTAGCTTCCGGGGCTTCATTCCATGCGACACCACACAAGCAACATTTCCAAGACTACACCAAAGGTAATTTTGGGTATGTATACTTGGGAGATGATGAAGCTTGTAAAATTGTTGACAAAGGTACAGTTTGTGTCAAAACTACTAACGGAAATTAATGGAAGCTTAAAGATGTTAGGCATGTTCCTTCTCTTTGCAAAAAATTGATCTCTACAGGACAATTGGACGATGAAGGTCACAACATTGCATTCGGAAGCAAACGGTGGAAGATCTCAAAGGGATCCTTGGTGGTTGCCAAGGGAGAAAAGGTCAGTACACTCTACTTATGTATTATTAGCACGCAAACTTCAACTTGTGCAATAGCTACGGAAGTTGACAGTGCCGTGTGGCACTATCGGCTTGGGCATATGAGTGCCAAAGGAATGCAAATCCTTCAAACAAAGAAGCTTCTACCAGGTTTGAAAGAAGTGGACTTAGAGTTCTATGAAGATTATGTTTATGGTAAACAAAAAAGGGTAAGATTTCAAAAATCTGGAAATGAAAGAAAAAATAAAAACCTTGTGTTGGTTCATTTTGACGTTTGGGGTCCTACAAGTACACCATCACTTGGTGGCTCATTGTATTATGTAACATTCATAGACGATGCGACTAGGAAAACATGGGTTTATGTAATGAAGAATAAATCCGATGTGTTTTCCATATTTCAAAGGTGGAAAGCCTTTGTGGAGAATGAAACATGTACTAAGGTTAAATGTCTCAGATCCGACAATGGAGCGAATATTGCAGCCAAGCTTTTGAAAGCTTTTGTGCTAGCAATGGCATTCAGAGGCAAAAAACAACCCCAAGGACACCTCAACAAAATGGCGTTTTCGAAAGGATGAACAGAAAAATCATGGAGCGAGCACGAAGCATGCGGCTACATGCAAGCCTACCACTTGAGCTTTGGGAGGAAGCTGTAGGTACGTATGTGTACTTAATCAATTGTTCACCCTCAACGGCATTAGATGGGGAAGTTCCAGAAGAGGCATGGACAGGTAAACCGGTGAATTATGCTCGAAGTGTTTGGGTGTGAGGCTTTCATGCACATAGATAGAAGCCTAAGATCAAAGCTAGATGCAAAGTCCAAAAAGTGTTTCTTCATTGGCTATGGAGAAGGTGACTGTGGGTATCGCCTATGGAATCCTAAAGATGGTAAAATCTTAAGGATTAGGGATGTAATTTTTAACGAACAAAATATGTACAAAGATTACTTGGAAAGAAAACAAACAAAAGAAACAGGTAATGAGTACATGGAGCGTGAGGACGGTGAAGACGCAAGGACTGCAAACGGTGACAATGTGCAACAACGTCAACCAAATGAGGAGCCTCAACCTATTCCCCAAAGATCTACAAGAGCAAGTAGACCTCCAAAAAGGTTCGTTCCTTCCTTCAACCATCTCTTGATCTCAAATTCTAGAGAGCCAAAATCATACGAAGAAGCTATGCAACACGAATCCAAAGAAGAATGGATAAAGAGCATGCAAGTGGAGATAGATTCATTACATCGCAACCAAACATGGGAGCTGGTTGAGCTACCTAAAGGTAAGTGGGCACTTCAAAACAAATGGGTGTATAAGCTAAAGGAAGAAGAAGGTGGAAAGAAAAGATACAAGTTTAGGCTTGTGGTAAAAGCGTTTTCTCAAAAAGAAGGTATTGACTTCAATGAAAAATTTTCTCCTGTTGTAAAATTTAAGCCTTGTGGCTGCTCGTGATCTAAATCTTGAGCAAATGGATATAAATACGGCATTCCCTCACGGTGACTTAGAGGAGGAAATTTACATGCTTCAACCAAAGGGGTGTGAAGTAAAAGGTAAGGAGAAAATGGTTTGTAGATTAATGAAGAGCTTTTATGGTTTAAAGCAAGCATAAAGACAATGGTACTTGAAGTTTGATCAATGGATGTTGGATCATGGATTCACAAGATGCAACTCGGATCACCGCATCTACACGAAGAATTTGGGAGATGGGAAGTTCATCATCCTAATGTTGTATGTTGATGACATGTTGATTGCAAGTGCTAACATTCAAGACATCAAAGACCTAAAAGAGGAGCTATGTAAATATTTTTCAATGAAAGATTTAGGTGCTGCAAAGAGGATACTTGGTATGAAGATATGAAGGGACAGGACGAAGAAGACAATAAAGCTATCTCAAGAGGATTACATCAAGAAGGTACTAGAAAGGTTTGCAATGCAAAATGCAAAAATGGTTTCTACACCTTTGGCTAGTCACTTTAAACTAACCAAGGATATGTGTCCAAAGACACAAGAGGAGATAGCCTATATGTCTAAAGTTCCATATGATGCAGCGGTAGGTTCTCATATGTATGCTATGGTCTGGACAAGGACAGACATTGCACATGCAATGGGAGTTGTAAGTAGGTTCATGGACAACCCAAGTAAAGAGCAATGGCAAGTTGTGAAGTGGATACTTAGGTATCTAAAAGGGACTACAACAAATGCTTTGTATTTTGGAGAAATTGATATTTTTCTAGAAGGGTATGCTGATGCAGATATGGCAGGTGACAAAGATACTCGAAAGAGCACTACTGGCTATGTCTTCACAGTTGGAGGCACAGCAGAAATCTGGGCTTAAAAGTTGTAGAAAGTGGTCTGACTTTCTACCACGGAAGCAGAGTATGTAGCAATGACGGAGGCAAGCCAAGAAATTTTGTGGCTTTACACATTCTTAGAAGAGCTTGGATTCAAACAAGACAATTGTGTCTTGTACACTGATAGACAAAGTGCTATCCATCTTGCAAAGAACTCAACCTTTCATTCAAGGACAAAGCACATTGAGGTGAGACATCACTTCATACGCACTCTTTTGGAAGAGGGAGAACTAAAGCTAGGAAAAGTGCATACAAGTGATAACCCTACAGACGTGTTTACAAAGGTGGTCAACAAGGAGCAGTTGAGCATTTTTCCATCTTCAATCGGCATTCAAGGATAAGAAGCCAGGATGGGAAATAGTCACAGGTTTGGTTTGGAGATCAGTCTCCAAGTGGGAGATTGGTAAGTTTGGAGCTTGATTTACCCCTTGTAATTTTTTGTGGTAAAAATGCACATTTGTAAGGCCCCCATTATGAGGAGAAGCCATCGTGCGTGAAGAAAAATCACTCGCCGAAAACAAAATTTTCATGGACAGGTCTCGAGTCCAAGCTCGAGACTGGCTTCGTTGGAATATTCCTTTTCGCCGAAATATTATGGCTGCACTACGACCGATCAAAAAACGACCGGTCGGTTGGCTGGTGGCCGGTAGTTAATGGTCGGTGACCAATGGTTGGAAGTCAATGGTCGGTGGCCGATAGCCGAATTCAAAAGCGGACTTGTCTTCTCAAGGGCGATCACACATGGGTGGATTGGAGGTTCCGATTTGGACTTATCTACACAAGGGCGGCTACACATGGCTGCCTCTCATGAGAGAGGGCAGCCCTTTTGGCCTATAAAAGGAGGCCATTTCTACACACATTTCATAATGTGAAGTTGATGCAACAAGGCGGGTGTGAGGTGGTGAGAGTGAAGCAAGGCGGGAGCTCTATTAAGGGTATAATCCCTTTGTAACATACTTCTTGTTTGAAGTACTAAAGCCATTAAGTGGCTGCTTTCCCGTGGATGTAGCCCACATTGGGTGAACCACGTATATCGTGTGTACTCTCTCTCTCTCTCTCTCTCTCTCTCTCTCTCTCTCTCTCTCTCTCTCTAATCTCTTGTGTGTGTAAATTATCTCTCTCCATTAAGTAATCTACTCAATTATCTACTTAGCTACGTCATATTTCCTAACAGTTTACTCTTACCTATCTAAAATGAGCTCAAAACAACACAAATTTCTCCTACTATAACCTATCATATGATTCATGTACACTCATGCAGGATACTATTAAATTAAAGCATTTGTGGTACTTGGGCATCAAGGTGCTTGCATCCTATCTATGCGCTCTTGAATGTTGTTGTTCATTCCTCCTTGAAAATTGAGGAAATAAAATCAAATTGTCAATAACTATATCATCAACTCCTTTAGTTAAGATGCTAGTGTACTTCCTATCCTAAGTTCTTGATATGCGTCAAGCCTATAGTGAAGGTACATCATTGTCGACCATAAGTGTGTGGAAATGAGTTCAATTGTGATTTTAGTGTATGAGTACTAGTGCTTAATTTACCAGAAGTCTATGATAGGGGAAAGTAGTATATGAGTGTTAGTGCATAGTGTGATGTAACCATAAGTCATTGGCATCAAAGTGAAACATGCTTTAACGTAATTACAATCAATCACCTTATATTTCAATGGTTTATTGATGTATTATCTCACAATGTATCAAGTCAATTAAGTAATTATTAGGGAAAAATGACACCCAAAAAAACTGGCTCCCCATGATCTTGGGGCTAGAACCAATAATGGGAATAGTAAAGGGAAGGCTCCTATAAACAAAGAAGTGTCAAACATCTCACAAGTGATGCCATCATTCAGCAGACGGTAAAAACTTCTTTCACAATATTTCGTTCATTGCATTGCAAGTAATTAGGAATGAAAAAACACATTGAAAACAGTAAGCCACTCCCAATTGAAAAGTACGTCATTTGATATTTTTCTTAGAGTTGAATCACTAAGAAGGAATGGATGATGATATACTATCTAAAATAGTATATTTTAATCATATACTTTAATCACAAGGAGGTAGCTTACATTTCTACAAAGGATCCATTCATCTCTATACATGACGTTTACCCATGTCTATGACATAGGTTTATTTCTACGAACATACATGTGACTCACCCAAAGGGTTACTCTAGGAGGTGTAGCACTTATTGGTTGTATGGGCAACCAGTGACAATTGGGGGAAGGGGGGGGGGGGGGTAAACATCTACCATATGAAGTTTCTAGGAGGTTTACTCTAGGAGGTGTAGCACTTATTGGTTGTATGGGAAGCCAATGACAACTTGGGGGGGAAAAAGGGGGGGGGAAGGGGGGGGGGGGGGGGGGGGGGGGGGGGGGGGGGAAGATAAACATCTACCATATGAAGTTTCAACTATTTTGAAGTATTGGACTAAATATGAAGTGGCATTGTATGTTAAATTTTGAAGTATTGGACTAAATATGAAGTGGCATTGTATGCTAAATTTTGAAGTATTGGACTAAATATGAAGTGGCATTGTATGTTAAGTTTTTGCTAGGAAAGATTGTAGTGGTGCATATTTTTACTGCTTGGAAGGACTATTTAATAAAGCTATGACAGTAACCATAAGAAAGAAATTTTGTGTTGTGAACAACAGTGGTAGTAATTAGGAAACAGACTCAAAGTGTGAGTGTGGGGTGGAAGGTGGGGATTGCTCCAGGTTGCCATATCTATGGATGGGGGGGCCTAATTACTCGAGCAACTCTTTGCTCTCCTTCATTTGAGAAAATAAAACTTAGAATCTCATTGTGCCAAGAATCAAAGTACTATTAGATGCTTGTGCCTCTAAAAGCTATGGGAAAAAAGGCATTTTTGAATCTCTCTTTGTGGAAGACAAGGATTAGGAACGCTTAACTCTTGCATTAGTTTCATGCTTCCTCTATCTACTAGACAGGGCTAGGAACCCCTCTCTGATGGATCTGACTCAAGTTACTTTGTGACTAGAGCTTGTCCATTGGATCCAAATTATACTTGATTTGAATAGATAGAGCTTAGCAATCTATCACGTGCCCTCCAGTTTCCAAGTGGTTATGGTAGCCATGTGGGACCTCACACCTTGTATCAAATCCTACGTTAGGGAACTAGAATTTTTGTATTGTTTGGAAAAAAAAATGAAAATGGGATATTCATGTCCAAGAACTTACTAGTATCAATCTTTTAGGAAGATGCCAATGTTGTGTATCACAAGTTCATGATTTTTGGAACAATGTATTTAGATGCTTGCGGCTCTTCAACCTATACTTTTTTGCTACAACATGATGGAAATTTTGATGAAGGATATCTCTCCTCCATCAATGAGAATCCAGAGGGAGTGAGAAGTTTATGGGACTACGAAGGCAGTATCTTCTACATAAAGAATCTTGGATGCCTCTCCTCCAACCTAAAGAAGCTTTGATGGGGAGAAGAGCTATGATTTATCAAACTTTACTACTTCCTTGGTAATGTCAAAGATGACTACATCATTATCTCTGAAGATGGCATTGAGATGACCCTAAACAAATGGGTCTCCAATAAAGTGGTAGATGTGATTGTGGTTTTCAAGATCAAACCCATTTCTATCCTTGACATTTTTTTCTCAAACTAAGAGCCTTGTATTTTACAATCCTCTTAACAATTTATATTAGAACTTGTCAAAGTCGACGATGCTGAAGCATAGAGCAATGGGAAGAATACATGAGAGAGAGAGAGAGAGAGAGACTGTTAAACCAACCAAATGGGCAACAAATTATTGATTATACACACAAGGTTGAGTGCTCCTTATATTATAGCTTTGGGGACCTTTAGTACCCCCCTCAACAAATTGCCTTACCCAAGACTTGACAAATAAGTAAAACAAATAGCTAAAGCCAAAATAAATATTGGGAATACATTGGGCTATTCACTTGAGACATTTTAACTTTAACAGAGCTACTAAATGGAATGTAAAAATTTGACCACAAACATGTATCATTTGTACCACAATACCCTTGGAAATCTAGCTGAGGAATTTTCTAGCTTCCTAGCAAAGCTAATCTTTGTGTCATGGAAAAATAAAGTGATGCTCGTCTAGATTTCTCACTGAGACTTGACTTTTGTATACATCTTCAAATAGATAAAGTTACGGCGTCTTGAGTGAAACAAATCTTGTCTTGAATAATTTCTACCTATCTCTTGAATTTAATTCAAAAGTTAAGTAGCTTAAAGTGGGTGTATTTTGAAGTCAATATTGTGAACAAGAGAACCCAATCAGACTATATGCTTCCATTTAGGCGAAGATACTTGTCCTTAAACAAGCTTAGCCTCCCAACTTCAAGGGCGAGGGGGCTAATATAGAAGGTGATGCCAAAGTTTGGATTGAAGCAATGGATGATTATTTTGCAGCTATGGGTACTCAACCCAAAAATCAAATAATGCTTGCAATATTCTGTCTCATTGAAGATGCAAAGATCTGGTGTAAGCACCATTATAGGGATTTGGGTATTACACGGTCTTCTTAGTCTTGAAAAGAGATCAAAACTACAGTAGCAAAACTCTATCTTTCGTCAGCTCACAGAGCCATCAAAATGAACAAGTTCTATTCTCTTCACCAATTATCTTTAACATTTGAGGAGTACTACTCAAAAAAAAATTATGCTAAGAGATATGCTCCCATGATGACTCTAGAACAACAAGTAGCATGGTTTTTCCAAGGGCTCATTGATCCATCAATTGGTCACCTTGAGGCCCTTAGTCCAAGGGTGAGAAAGTTGAATTCTTGATAGACTATGGTGATACTTATTCATGTCTTTCTCCTCAATTCTAGAACAGTATCCAACCAAGAGGTTAGCGGTAGAGTTAGCTAGTGGGAAAGAAGTCCTATCACAATGCATAACATGAAAATTAGATTTTGAACTAGGAGGACATTCCCTCTACCTATTTGCACACCCTACCTTTGGGAATTTATGATGGGATTCGAGGTATGGATTGGCTAGTTAAAAATAAAGCCCAAGGGAACCTTATTTTTAATGATAGTTTTAGTCATGAAGTTTTAGTCCAAGGTAAAAATGGGAGGCCTAGAGTCCACTTAGTTAAAGTAAACAGACTTCTTAAGGGATTACAAAAGGGAAAACTAACTTTTGCAATCAAACTCAAGAAAATAGATGACTCAAATTCAAGATATCAAACAAATTAAGGAATTTTTAGATGTTTTTCTTAAAGATCTTACAAGTATCACCTCCAAAAGAAGTAGACCATGAGATTGAAACCATTCATGATTATGAGGCCACTGTCACAGAATTAAAAGGTTATCTAGTATCAGTCCCTATCATAAAGCTCTTGATTTTAGTAGTAGAGAGTTTGAAATAGTAAGAGATGCTAGTAAAGTTTTCTTAGAGGGAGTTCTAGAAGGTAGAAATGTTTGGAAGCTCAAGTATCATGAGAAAAATTACCCTATCCTTGACTTGGAACTCTTAGCAATCATCCATGCATCAAATTTATGGAGGCTTTATCTTCTCAATCAAAAATTTCAGTTAGTCAGTGATCACAAAATCTTGAAATGATATTTACATAATCCAACCTCAACATGAGGCAAAGGAGATGGATTGAACTTCTTCAAGAACATGACTTTGACATAAAGTATAGAATTAGGAAGGACAATTTGGTTGTGGATGGTTGGTTGTGGATGGACTTAGTCACAAACATTTTCTTAATGCCATCCCTATACATTTTAACCCTATCTGGGAAAAAATTAAGGAAACATCTTTAAAAGACTGAGATTATCAGTAGTTGTATTTGCATATTCAACAAGGTGAGCCACCTGAAGCAAAGTACATCTTGATAAAGAATTACTCTCTTCAAGGAGGGCGTCTTTATTTTTGACAAAGGATTTGTGTAACTAAAGACCCAACACTAAAGAAAGCAATCTTATTTGAGGCTCATGATAGCCCAACTTCAAAACACCATGGGTGTATAAAAAACTAAAATGTTGTTAGGAGAAGCTAATTTTGGCCATGTATAAAGAGAGATATTCTTTACTATGCGAAACAATGCCTCTCATGCCAACAGATTAAAGCTGAATGAATCAAACTACCCAAATGGACTCCAACATCTTGATATACCCCAAATGAAATGGGAGTGTATCAATACGGACGTTGTCATCGGATTACCTAGTATCGGAGGCTATGATTGAGTATTTGTGGTTGTTGATATGCTCACTAAGGTATCTCACTTGATGCCCATAAAAACAACCTTTACTACTTTTGATATCTTTAGACTCCATGGTCTACCAATGATAATTTTCAATAGCGACGACAAGGATGCAAAGCTTACCTCAAAAAATTTGACCTCACTCTTTCAAGCTATTGGAACACAACTATGTTTTAGCACAACATATCATCCTCAGACAGATGATTTGATTGAAAGAGTAAACCAAGTGATTGAGGATATTCTTAGAGCTTATTGTTCATAGGAACCAAAAAATTGGATTTAATATCTTTGCTTGGTGGAATATGTATACAATTCCTCTGACCATAGAAGCACATGCATGTCATCATTTAAAGTGCATTATGGTCATGAATGTTTGGCTTCGTTAAACGTCCCAAATCATACCATTAAGGTATAAGCCTCAAAGAAAATGCTTCAAAGACATGGATGCCCAAACCAAAATTATTTTCAAGGATATTCAAGCTGCTCAAGATAGATAGAAGCATTATGCAGATAAAAGGAGATCATATCAAACCTTTAAAGAAGGAGACAAGATAATCCTTTAGGTAAAACCAAAGAAAGCAACCTATCCTTGAGAAAATAAAAGAAGCATACCCCAAGATACTGTGGACCTTATGTGATTGTCAAAGTAGTAAGTAATCAAGCTTACAAATTAAAGCTACCCTCTAACCTCAAAATTCATGATATCTTTCATGTTAGCCTACTAAAACTATATGTTTCTAACCCTGATCAACCCTTGGATACCAAAAAAAATAGTTTTTATATCCCAAGGAGCCCTTGCACTTCAACTTGACTATGTTTTAGAAACTTGAAAAAGGAGTCTCATGAACAAGAGCATCATCGAGCACCTAGTCAAGTGGAAATACTTTCTTGTGGATGCTGCAACATGGGAAGACAAAACAACTCTTCACAAAGACTATAAGAACTTGCCATTAAGATAAGGACATCTCAAAATGTTCGTGTTGGGGAGTATGTAAGGTCTCCACCATCCAAGCAGAGGGAGTCTCCATGCTAAATAATATCACCCGACCATTTTGGTCATAGATAAACAATTTCTATTTTTGGTAGATTTTTCCACCCTTGATGGACTCTAGATGTATAGATTGATGGACTCTAGATGTATAGATTGATGTTGATCTCTCAAAAATGAAAATTCAACTTTTTTATCATTTTTGTCTAAAAATAATAAGTTTTGAGTAGCTTGCACCTATCTAGAAACAACTATCTCGTCTTAATCTATCCCACTTTCAATTTCGATAAAAATAAGTACTTGCTCCAAAAACTGCTTAAAATAATAGGTGTGTGTTGGAGTCTTAGGAGACTCTACGTATTGAGCTCATCAATCTTAACTTTTCTCTTACCATCGTTGTCAACCTTCTTGCTGTCTTAAAACTTTTTTTTATCTCTTTGCCATGCACAACCATCTTTCTTTAAAATGCCCTTTCTTATGGCAATGATAGCACTCAACGTTGCACAAAGAACCTCTAGATTTTCTACAAAATTTACCATGATACTTGCTCATGCACAAGGGGCCATGCATGATCAAGGAAGGAGTGTCATGCCTTTTCACGGGAGTTGCCTCTTATGAGGTCAATTAGGAGAGCCAATTGTCATGATAGTTGGTCGATGACTCATGCAAGGTGGCGGCGCTCTCAAGGGACATGAGAGGGAAATCCATGAATGCCCGATGTCTATGTGTGTGTGTACGCAGAGCACACAGAGCTTTTCTCAGCTTTCTCTGCCTCCATAGCAATAGCATTAATACTCTTTCTAGCAATAGCCTAGTTACTCATAGCTTTGCTCTTGGGTACCTTTGGGCTGTTGACATCTTTGTCGATGGAGGTTGCATCCCTTGTGCTACTTATTATGTGAGGTTGTTGCCCATGATGAGATAACCCTCTTACCGATTGTCATATTATTGTACTAGCCATAAAAGATAACATACTTTGACATGACTTCTGCACATCAACTTACCTGTGAGCATGCTATAATTATGTGGTGTTAAGAGGTCACATTCAACTTAACACAAAATGCATGGCAAAGCCTGGCTTTTGATCATACATCCCTTCCCTATTTAGAAAGTTTACTGTAGTCCTTCTCTTCCAAGTTTGGCTAGGCCACATGTTCAAAGTAGCTCACGTATGCTTTTTAATGGATTGTGGGACAAGTGTATGCATGTATTCTTTAACCAAAGACAAGTCAAAAGGAAGGGAGGAGAGTCTTTCCAAGGGTATCAAGGGGAGGGCAAGTGTTGGATCATGCATCAAGTTGCATTTTAGGTCTTCACTTTAAGTTTGGGAATTTTAGCACGTGGGAGGAAGAGCAAAAAGGAGAGGGCTCGTGGGTATTGTTAATGGGCATTCTCTCTCACCTTCTCACACTTTCATGTGCCCTTGTGGCCAAGAAAGTAATCAATCTCTCTCTCTCTCTCTCTCTCTCTCTCTCTCTCTCTCTCTCTCTCTCTCTCTCTCTCATGGGAGCTCAAGTGATAGTCTCTATGCTCAAGTACTTGGCTATAGATGCAAATCCAAGCAAGTAGATCCATGAAAGCTTATCTTCTTCTTCTTTACTATCCTAGCTCAGCTTGCACATGGAGTAGGCATATAAGAAAATATTACTTCTTTGCTTGAAAATGTTCCTCTCTCTCCTCATCTACCTCTATCCCCATAGTTCTTTCTCCTTGTTAGGGTGTTTAGGGCTTGGAAAGGAGGGTTACACCATGTGTGGTTAATGGAATCATGAAGTTTACCATCTTTATTGATTCAAAGAATCTCTACAAGAGCACAAGTTTGTATTGTAAAAAGCATCTCCTCGTGAGAGAATTATAGTACAAAAGTCCTTTTGGAGAGGGGACCAAATCCGGTCCTCAATAAATTGTCAATCTTAATGTGAATTTCTCTTTATGTTCTTGATCTGTTGTTTTAATGTGTAAATGATGTTATGGAATCATCCATGCACTACCTATGGTTCTCCTCTAAAGAATCCTCTCAATAAAAATTGTTCCTTAGAATAACTTATTATATTTTGTTTGCATGAAAGTACTATATACTTTGACATTGGTAGTAGATCTAAGGTTTCTCTTTTCTTGCTTAAAAAGAGAGGTCCTTGAGTAATTTATGAAAGGTTAAAGTTGTTCATTGCAATGGGGTAAGTGGGACTCAGATTCATTATCTCGGTTGGTATACAGGGTACACCATCAAGAACTATGGTCTTAATAATGGAGTCTTTTTATACTTGCCTATGGCTTAACCATTATAGAGCTATTAACAAGCTTAATAGGAATCAATGTCAGCTTAGCACTGTTAAACCCACTCCACTACTCTTTGCATTAATAATATTCTAAACCACGGGAGTAAAAGAAAGAGCTATCATGCACATAAAAGGATCTCTAATCATGGCACAACATAATCAAGTGAATAGGATTAATATTAACAATTTGAATCTAGCACATGATGTAACCATGGATGATGATCAAAGAATTTTCATCTACCTTGTTGACAAGCTTTAAGAAGCCATGGACCATTCTCTCCTTCTTCTTGTTTTTTCTCTTCGTGGGCACCATCTTCCTGTACGGAGAGTAGTGACTCATCATCCAAGAGAGCAAAGAGAATGGGTAAAAGAAGAAGTTATGCGACATGGAAGAGGTCACGCAAGCTTAAAAGGTTTGAAGATGTTGGAATTAGGGTTGCAGGAAAACACACACATCTTGGAGAAGACGAGGGAAGCTCAAGGCACACAACAGAGAGTGTATTACTTAGTGTGCGATGAAAGATAGATAGCCCTAGAGTGATGGGCGTATATACGATGCACGGGGGAAAAAACCTCCTAAGGAGGCGAAAAATGCCCCAACGGTCCTAGTGTATTCACACACATCACTACCACATGTATATGGTAACAAATCCCCCCTAGAGTGATGTGGTGAACGAGAGTTGGCACATGAGTAAAGGGAAGTGCCATGCCCTGAGGACATGATCAATCCACAAAGGGGAGGAGGCCCAAAGCTTTGTGGAAAGCTTCAAGCTTCTCATGATACAATGCCTTTGTGAAAAGATCTGCAAGGTTGTCCTGTGTTGGCACTAGCCCAGTTGATCTCTCCTGCTGAGAGCCTCTCCCTGACATAGTGGTAATGCACCTCAATGTGCTTTGTGCGAGCATGAAAAACTCGGTTACTCACAACTGCCAATGCACTCTGACTGTCAATGTAGATAGTGTTGGCAGCGTCTTGTCCAACACCCAAATCAGTCACAAGGCGTCTGAGCATACACACTCAACCGTAGCTGTGAAGATTGCCCTGTACTCAGCCCCACAACTAGAAGTGGCCACAATAGGTTGCTTCTTGCTCAACCATGATATACATGAACTACCAAGCATGAAACAAAAACCACTTTTGGACACTCTCGTGTCAAAACAATCAGCCCAATCTCAGTCTGAAAAAGCATGTAAGTCTGTTGGCAATGATCCCCCCTTGGGATAAAACAAGCCAAGATGTAAAGTGCCACTAAGGTAGCAGAAAATCCTCTTGACAGCCTGCCAATGCTTAGACCCTGGGCTATGCATAAATCTGCTGACCTATGAGACTGCAAACTGAATATCCGGCCTCGTGTTGCATACATAAATGAGGCATCCAACAATAGTTTGGTAAAGAGTGACATCTGCATGATCACCAGCATCATGAAGACTCAATTTCAAACTTGTTACCATGGGAGTGGCAATAGTTTTGCAATCCTCAAGTCCAAACTTACATAGCAATGTCTCTATGTAACTTTTCTGACACAAGGCAATACCACCATCACACTACTTAAACTCTACACCCAAGTAATGATGCAAAAGCCCCAAATCTTTCATCTTGAAAGTAGCATTCAAATCAGCCTTAAATTCAGCAATATGTCTCTCATTTGGTCCATTGATCAGCAAATCATCTACATAAAGCACCACAATGAGAAGTACATCACCCTCACGCTTTACATACAATGTGCTTTCTGTTGGATGGTTACGAAAGCCTTGTTTGACTAAATGAGTGTCAGCTTTCTCATACCAATCACAAGGAGATTGCTTCAACCCATACAAAGCCTTCTTACATCTACACACTTTGTCCTCTTGTCCTTTTTTGACAAAACCGCGAGGCTGCGTTACATAAACTTCCTCAAATATATCACCATTCAAGAAAGCAGTAACAATGTTTGATCGATGTACATCCCAAGCAGTAACAATGTTTGATCGATGTACATTCCAAACTGGATAAGAGGCATTGTTGGCACAAGTGACTGAATTCCCATGAGGAACAGACTCGAGAGAGGTGAATAATTCACGATGTGAGGTGATGTGCTTTGTAGCACCACTGTCAAAATACCATACATGTAAATCTGCAGCAATTGACATGCATGCATCATGGACAAGAGGATTGTAAGTGCACTATGTACTAAAAGCCCATTCTGCATCAACATCAGCATCACAGTCTCCTTTCACAAAAGACTCAACAATGGCTACATTTGTAGTGGAACCAGCATTTGCAGTGGAACCACCCTCTTTCTTCTTAGCCTCTTTGGCCTTCAACTTAGGACATTGCTTGATCAAGTGATCATTAGCTTAACAATAATGGCAACACATCTTCTTTTTGCCCTTATCACCAAAATTTCCAGATGAATTGCTGCCAGCAAAAGCATTAGGAACAGAAGTTTTTCCACTCGCAGCAAAACCATAAGAAAAGGTTGCATTGTTGTTACCACCCTTTCTTTGAGAAGCAATAAAAGCCTGTTCAATTGCACGCTGCCTAGTCCTGTTTTTTTTGGAAAGTGACTCTTGCAATAGCAATGTGCATAATGCATCAAACTTGACAACTTCAAGATTTCCTTGGTTCATAAGTCTCCAAGTACTAGCAAAAGTCTGGTATGAATCTGGTAAGGCATCAAGAACAGTCTGCACAAGGGAACTATCTGATATGACTTCACCTACAGAAATAATTTTTGCTCATTGGAGATCCTTGACACGAGCAAGGAAAGTGTCCATATCATCTTGCTCATGCATAATCTTCGATTCCAGCTCTTTACTCAGCAAAGCAATTTTAGCCTCATTGCGGCTTGCATAAAGGCCTTTGCATAAAGGCCTGCTAGAATATCTCAAGCTTGTTTTGCAGGTTTCGTTGAACGAATGTGAGGAACAATGGTGCACTTCACAGACAATGCAATCAATGCATAAGCATGTGCATTCTTTCATCCCAACGAACTTGTTCTGCCATAGGCAAAACAACTCTAATAGCAACAATCCGTGTAGCAAGACGTGCAAGATCCTCAACATCGCCTACATCCTCAAAACCAGGACGTACATCAATGCCCTGCACAATATTCCAAACGTCCTTTGACACAAGAACATGTTGCATCATGTAAGCCCACATAGGGTAATTGTCCCCATCCAATCTGTCCTCAGCAGCAAACATCTTGAACACACTTGTGTTGTTGTCAGCCATGGTAAATGTTGCACCTAATGTGAAAATTGCCCAAAAAGAGGAGAAACAAAGCGGGAACAACACGTGCTATATAGCACAATCCGTAGAAGACTATAAGACGCATATTACGCAGAAAACGGCACTGACAAAAATTTTGCACAAAATGACGAAATAGCCTATGCAATACTTCTGCCTGTAGTGGAAACGGAGGCCGAAATGAGCCCAAATCAGAACGCTCACCAAAGCTCATTGAAATCGAAGAGAATGAGCAGGCGTGTGCTGGAGCTGCTGGCGAGTAAGCCCGGGAGGACGCAACCTACTCTGATACCAATTGTTGGAATTAGGGTTGCAGAAAAACACACACGCACAGCTTGGAGAAGACAAGGGAAGCTCAAGGCACACAACAGAGAGTGTATTACTTAGTGTGCAATGAAAAGATAGATAGCCCTAGAGTGATGGGCGTATATACAATGCAAGGGGACAAAAACCTCCTAAAGAGGGAAAAGATGCCCCGGCGGTCCTAGTGTCATCACTACCACATGTATATGGTAACAGAAGAGAGAGGAAAGAACACCACTTTCCTTACCTATGATAGAATATTTGGAGCAATTGATAAAGTGTTTTCTTTTATTCAACAGTTTGGCACGGCTTTTAAAGATGAATATTTCTCATCATCTTCAAAGTTACGTAATGTTTCCATGCACTTCCAATAATCAGCCCTTTGAAGGTGGGTAAGCCTTCTAACCCAAAGTGAAGCTCCAAAAATATGGAAGGCCTTGAGGATTGCTATCATGAATCAATTCCTCTCAAGCGATGCCAAAGACAAAGTTCTTACGGAATGGAAAAGCTTCAAGATGTCACCCTATGAGTCCATTCAAAAGTATGTGCATAAGTTTTAGAAGGAAGTTACATCTCAAATCCATTGTCTACAAGAAAATAGACTTTGTGGAACAAAAGCAACAATTAGTTGCCAGCCTATCCAAGGAGATAAGTGAGTATGTCAACTCACAAAGGCCCAAAACTATCTCGGTAGTAATACATCAAATGGTGGTTGCCTCGAGGATTCACTTCCAACAAGGGAACAACAAGGGCCCCAATACTATGGAAGCTAAGGAACACAGTGGACAAAAGGGGAAGAACAATGCGACGTTGAATTCCTTCAAAGCTAGTGACAACAACAACAAAGTAAAGGCAAAGGAAAAAAGGCTACAAAGGTAAAAACAAGCTTTTTCCTGAAGAGGTAGAGCCTTATCATAAGGATAACAAGTGCTTCAAGTGTGTGGATCAAGGACATGTTTCATGTGTATGTCTAAAGAGAAATGATCATAATGACCCCCTTAGAGATACCATGGTGGAATCTCTAAAATAATATGTCCATTTCAAAGGATCACCACTCTCTTATGCTTGGGAAAAAGTAAGAGAGCATGATGCTCTCATACCTTTTGACCCTGGCTCTACCCACAATTTTATCTCTATCAAGCTAGCTACTACGCTAGGGATCCATGACTTTGAGATGGCGGATGTTGTCAAAGCAGATGGAGATTTGAAGGGGCAAGAGGCCTCAGTCACTCCATCGATTGGGAAGCTAAGGCCCTATGTGCAAAGCTATGTAGAATAAATAAGGTTGCTTTATCTCCCTACTCAAACATGAAGATGTCGTCTTAGGGGCACCATGACTCGATTGCATGGCTGTCACTATGAATTTTCTTGAAATAAAAGTATTCATATAAATAGCACACGGAGCACTATACCACTTGTATAAACTCAAGCTTTTGACAAAGTAATGAAAAGTTCTCTTTCTTGTTACATGGATTTTGTCAAAGAAGAGTCTAAAGAGGATGCACGTGTTCTTAAAGAGGTAAGAAGTGAAACTGAAGAGGAGCTAGAGTTTTTAATTTTCCAAACGAGTTTCAAGATGTATTTACGAATGACATTCCTAGGGAGCTACCTCCCAAAAGAGGGCAAGATTATTATACCATAGAACTGGTAGTTCACCTCCTAAGAAGCCTCCTTATTGAGTCTCACAGGCTCAGCAAAAGGAGATTATGAAGCGTGTAAATGAGCTTGTGGGAAAAGGGATGGTAAGGCCTAGCTTATCTTCATATTGTTCACCAATTCTACTAGTACCAAAAAAAAAATGGTACTTAAAGAATTTGTGTGAAATATTGAGTACTTAATAAGATAACCATAAAGAATAGATTTCTTATTTTCAAGATAGAGGATCTATTCGATAAGCTACAAGGGTCTACCTACTTTAGTAGAATAGATCTCAAAGGTGGTTATGATCATATAAGGATTGTGTGTGAAGATATTCATAAGACGACCTTTTGTACAACATTTGGTCTATATGAATTCCTTGTACTCTCTTTTGGGCTTACTAATGTGCCAGCCACTTTTAATTGTATGATGGAGAGGATTTTTAGACCTCATCAAAGCTTCCTGGGAGTATTCTTCAACGATATTTTTATCTACTCCAAATCTATTGGAGAACATAAGCATTGTCTTTAGGTTGTATTTCAAGTTTTGAGAGATAATAAGCTTTATGTTAAACAAAAGGAAAGTGAAAGAGATTCAATATCAAGGTCATATCATCTCCCAAGCAAGGATTCAAATGGACCTTGGAAAGTCAGAGGTAATAAAAGGATGGACTATACCAACAAATCTACATGAATTGGGAAGCTTTAGAGGAATGTGTGCATACTATAGATGCTTCATAGAAAAATTCCCAGTCATAGCAGGACCATTGTATGATTTAACCAAAAAGAATTTTAAATCTGCATGGACTACGAAAGAAAATGAATCTTTTGAAAACATTAAAGCCAAGATTCTCTCTCAACATGTATTATTATTACCGGACCTCTCAAAACCTTTTAAAGTCCAATGTGATGCTTGTGGACAATGCCTTTGGGTTGTGTTACTTCAAGAAGGGCATCCCATAGCATAATCTAGACATATACGAAGAAGAGCTACTAGCTATCTTATGTGCTTTAGATGCATAGAAACATTATTTACTAGGCACTCCATTTATTTTGCGCACAGATCACCAAAGTCTTAATTTTTTGATGCAAAGTAAATTAAGTGACAAGAAAGTGAGGTGGACAAACATTTTTTCTCAGTTGAATTTTTATATTGCTCACATAGGTTGCAAGCACAACCAAGTGACCAATGCTCTTTCACATAAAACAACGGTGAATGATGTATCAATAGGTACTCACAATGATATATCTTCTGTGATAGGTAACTATGCTACAGATCTAGACTTCAAATATGCGATGTCAGCTATTGCACTAGGAAAGAAAGAGGAAACATACAATGTACAAGATGATGGTTATCTTCTCTATGGCAATGGATTATGTGTTACACAGTATTTGTGAGAAAAAGTTATGTATGAATTTCATCCTCCCCCTTATGCGAGGCATAGAGGGATTCAAGCTATTCTCAAGAGAGTTGAAATGTACTTTTATTGGCCAAGAATAAAGGCAAACATACAAGACTATGTTGCCAAATGCATTGTATGTCAAAAAACAAAGGAGGATAGAGGGAATCAGCCTCGCTTGCTTTAGCCATTACCTATATCTAATTCCCCATGGGAGAGTATTTCCATGGATTTCATCTTTGAATTGACAAGGTCTATTCATGGAAATGTATGAATATGGATGATAGTAATGTGGTTTAATAAACAAGCACATTTTATATCGGTCAAAAAGTCCATTCAAGGTCACCATATGGAAACCCTCTTCATATCACAAATCTTTAAGTATCATGGCTAAACCAACATCCATAATTTTGAGAATGACCATTAATTTTTGAAAAGGTCTCTTTGAGAATCTAGGTCCTAAGTTGAATTTCTCTTCAGTCTATCACACACAAACAGATGGCCAAAGTGAGATAGAAAACCCGACCATTATTGATCTACTCAAAGCCTATGTTACAGAGGTAGATCAAAGAGATCAATGAGAAAAGTATTTCCCCTTATTGGAGTATGTGTTCGATAACTTTGTTCATACTTCTATACAAAAAGCACCCTTCAAAGTTATTGAAGGAAGATCCAAGCTCCCATTAATAGTCGAGACATTTGGGAATATCTTTGTTATTGAGATGACTATATTAGAGACCTTTGAGAATCTTGAAGATTAAGGAAACTATATCCACCACGCAATAGAAACAAAAGGTTGTTGTTAATAAGCTTAGAAGAGCCTTGACCTTTAAAGAAAATGATTGGGTATTATTTATGTTTCCCAAAGCACGTGTAGGCCATACAACAGGCAAAGAGAAACAAGGATGCCCAACGGGTCATCAAAATTATTATACTAAGCTAGCAAAAAAATCTATTATGGCCCATTTCAAATCCTTAAGTCAATTAATGAATCGGCTTATAAGGTAAAGTTACCTAGCATTTGGCTCATTATAATGCCTTTCATGTGAGTCTTTTAAAATGTGAGCCACCCAAAGACCCAGTAGTTGAAGATCCATCCAAATTTGAAGGTCGAGAAGAGATCTTACAATCTGAGAATATCCTACGACATAAAGACAAGGTTTTTTCAGGTAGTAAGACTAACCGATGATATCTTATTAAATTTTAGAATTATCCTTTTGAAGATGCAAGGTGGGGATGCAAAATATTCAGTCAAAGGATAAAGTAAGCCTTGTAATAAATGTTTATAATGACGCACATCAAAGGTAAGAACCAAGGATGAACAAACATGTTTCATAAAGAATTTTATCTTGTTTTGACTATAAGATTTCTTTAATGTTCATAGCTTTTCAAGTGTATACATACAATGAATCATGTTTATGGCAACTTAGACTCTCAAGCGCCAAGTAGACTTTGCCAATCTACTTTGGAAGATGTAACAGCAAAGTAAAGACATAATTGCAACAGCTAAATCTTCCAATCACCAAGTGGAATTAGTCACCATTGTGAAAAGATGTCGACCGCTAAAAAAGGATCCTCTACCTAAAGTAAAAGGATTGGCTATGATTTTATTTTTCCTACTCCATAGTTGAGGACGACTATGACTTTAAGGAAGAGGTAATGTCATGAAAATTCATTCCTAACCTTCTAAAAGTAATTTATCTTCAATTGGTCATTTAAGTCTTGAAAAAATGAAAGAGAACAAGTGAAGTTGATAAAAGTGCTTGTAGACTTAGTTTGGTCAAAGGCTTCAGACCAAAGGAAAGAAGCCTATAAAAGAGCAAAGATAGTTGCTATTTAATTTATCCCGATCACAATTACATGTCAAGAATGCATAAAACTATTTCGAGCAACCTTGATCAAAGGTACAAGACAAAGGGGGTTAATTAGAGCAATTATAAGAGTTTAAAAATAAAAACTAATTGTGTAAATTTTGAGTAATAAAACTTATCATTAAAGTCCAACAAGTATGAAATATGGAAAGTAAAATTAAATCTTATCAAAGATAGTCTAAAAATAGAGACTAACTGTGTAAATTTTAAGTGATAAAATTTACTCATTAGACTCCAACAAGTATGAAGTCTGGAAGGCCCTTAAGGTAAAATTAAAATTTATCAAAGATAGTTTAAATCTATTAGGTTTTGGGACTAGCTTCATAGAACTTCCAAAGGACTATGATAAGGTTTTCTACAGAAAGTGAAGCTCCAAAGCCCAAGAAGAAGTTTAATTTTTACCGGGGACCATTCTAATTTAAAAGGTTCTAAATTAGCAAGTAGATTCTAGCTCGGGTCAGCTTCATAGAGCTGCTAAAAGATAGTGCAAGGACTTGCACATGAGCAAGTTAATTTGAAGGTAAGGCTACGGTTTTTAATTAATGAAAGAAAAAAGCAAAAGAGTAAGGCAGCCCTATTTAAAAGTTGACTTTAGTCCTTCTCTTTTAAGTTTGGCTAGGCCACATGTTCAAAGTAGCTCACATATGCTTAATGGATAGTCAAACAAGTGTGCATGTATTCTTTAGCCAAAGACAAGTCAAACGGAGGGAGGGCAAGTTTTTTTCATTTCACTTTGGGAATTTTGGCGAGTGGAGGGAAGAGCAAAAAGGAGAGGGCTCATGGAGATTTTGAGGCATTCTCTCAATTTCTTGCACTTTCGTGTACCCTTGTGGCAAAGCAAATGCTCTCTCTCCCTTCCTCTCTCGTCAAAGCTCAAGAGATAGTCTACATGCTTGGCCATGGATGTATATCCAAGCAAGTAGATCCATGAAAACTTATCTTCTTCTTTCTCTACTATTCTAGCTATACTCAAAGCTTGCTCTTAGAGCAAGCCTATAAGAAAATATTACTGCTTTACATGAAAAATATTTCTCTTCCTCCACGATTCTTTCTCCCAGCTGGGTGTTTAAGGCTTCGGAAGGATGGTTACACCATGTGTGGTTAATGGGTTTCATTAATTCAAAGCAGCTCTACAAGAGCACAAGATCTGTTGTAAAAGTTATCTTGTTGTGAGAGAATTATAATACAAGAGTCCTTTTGGAGAGGGGATCAAATCCAATCTTCAACAAGTTGTCAATCTGAATGTGAATTTGTCTTCAAGTTATGTTCATGATTTGATGTTTTAATCTATAAATGATGCTATGAAATCAACCCTATATTACCGAAGGTTCTCTTAAGAATCCTTTTAATGGAAAACTTTTTTTTCATTAACTAATTCCATTGTGTTTGCATGAAAGTACTAGATATTGTGGCACACCAACTAAGCTCATACCATGATTTCGCATCTATGTTGTCATTGGCATGAGAAAGGAAACAAGAAGATCATTGCCATTGTAATGATAATTGGACTTTACCAACGTTAACTTTATGTACATAAGGACAAATATGCAAGTTTCAAACATCTTCACAAAGGAAAAGCTAAAGCAATTTCAAATGCTTGCAGTTCGAGAGAGAGAGAGAGAGAGAGAGAGAGAGAGAGAGAGAGAGAGAGCATTGAACTGGAGGAGTGTTGAGATATATTAAGCTTAACCTATGGTATGCCTAAATGATTTCACATCTATATTTATCATTGGCACAAGGATGCAAACACAAAAAACATTACCGTTCTTTCGACAATTGGACTTCACCAACTTCATCTACCTACCAAGAGTGATAGCAACTCATCTTGCCAACTCACGCACTAGCAATTTATTGATTGTTGTGCATAGTCCTTGTTATGTTGTATTTCAAGTGTATGTATTGAAGAACTTATCATCATTTTGACTATTGATAAAGTAGCGACAGTTTTTCAACTTCCATCACCATTACGTACTCTCTTTGCTATGTGCACACACGCGCTCGCAAGAGTTCAAGCTTTCTCCTCTTATCTTTGTACATTCAAACATGTACATGAGAAACTAGGATTAATTTTTGTACCTATAGTTACTAGTGTTTTCATGAGAAGAATTGAATTTTCTCAAGCAGCATTGGTGCTGCACAAGGATGCGCACTTTCTCAACTCTCTTTGGTCTTCACATCCATGAGTTGGAGCACATGGTTCTTGAGTATATGAGCCAGAGGTATTGAGGAAGTTCATATTGATTATATACAATCATGTTTTTGCTATATGCAAACAATACAGTGATTTTGACTTGTCCTCTAAAAGATGAAGAAAACCTTGGGAATGCCCTCGACAATTTTGCTTTCATAGTGGTATGATGGTGAATGCCTCAAAAAACCGAAGCTATATACTTGTTAAATTTATCAAGGAGGACCCCTGGATAGCATACAGTAAGATCCACTTAAATCAGTATAAAGTATCAAAAAACTTGGCCTTGTGGTCCTGGCCATCACAAGTGGCATGAATGCTCCATGCATCAGCTTGAGGCGAGAAAGGAGCCAGCTCTGGACTTGAAAATATGTGCTATCAAGCAATTTCAAAATGTTGGTACTCTCGAGAAATATCTCTGGGACACAATGGTCACTCAGTGTACTTTGTGGAATGGTAGCATTGGTCACTCAAGTACATTGTGGGGTGTTAACATTTGTTAACTCGACTTGAAAAGTGTTTTCAACCTGTTCAGAAATGGTATCTTACAAGATTTCAGAATCTCCTGGACTCGACTTCGCTTTCCATCGACGTATGGGCATGATCCATAGATTTTGATACAGCCAAAAAAAAAAGTCTGTACAGTTCAGTCATGTGCATACGAGTGGTCACATACATCAAGCGAATCGTTTTGACACTACTTTTAATGTGATTCACATTTCAAAACTTGAGAAATTGGCAAGAGAATGGCATAGGTTTTTCAGAGCAGTTTAGGTTAGAGTTTTCAAAGCATAGGCTGAAGATAAATATGCTGCCCAAGAGAACTTTTTTTTCAAGCCTTGTACCAAACTCTTCAAAAGTCCAACATATATCATCTGTTGATGGTACAAATGCTAGCATTGCCTCTTGCAGTGTTGCTTGTCAACGCTTGAATTGAAGGTACCTCATCTCCTGAACGCTAGGTTGAAACTTGGTAACCAATATACTTTTGCAAGCCGAGTGACTTTTTATACTGTTTGCTAAGAATAACGCCTGGCAAATCACATTTATGCCCACACTCGACATGCCCCTATCTAGAGAAGCGCAACAGAGCCACTCCTTTGTGCTCATAGTAAATAAACATGACTCGGGCATTGTTTACACCATCATCAACAGAGAAAAATAGATTAGCCATGTGTTGTTCGAACATTATCAGCACTAGTCAACACGGACAGCAGCTTCCATACAACAGAAAGAAATTACCACTGATACATTCAAGGTTGATATCTATCGATTCAGGAATGCATTATTGAGGCCACATAATGTAACTCTCACCGAATAGCACCGACGGCTCATGCTAAATCACATCATTGATGGAGACTCGAGAGCTAATTTACAAGAATAGATTAGTTGAAATAATGGAAAATACTCAGTCTGGAGAACGGATGTAAAATCTTGTACTTCGTGTTGTAGCCGCCACCAACCACCCCGTCAGACCAATCACCCACCTTCCCCTGCATTCATGTCACTGAAGCACAGGATGTATAATCCTTACCTTCTTTCTATTGCAACTGCTATCAACATTGATTCAACAAGCCAAGAAGACCGAATCACAAGGAATCCACCTCATCTGTTCATTGAGGTAGGCTGACAACAATTTTTCTTGAGGGGATAACTAGGAATAAAAAGCAAAGAAAAAAGAAATGTACAAATAAGAGCAAGGGACGAATGAGGTTGCTACCCTCAAATACCAATGACCTAGTATTGACAACGGTGTTGCAGAGGGTAATATACTGATACACAGCAACACTGAAGCTAGCTTTGTGCAAACAGCTGATGAGTGCCTTGTGTGTCATGCCTCAAAATGCAATAGAAAACTTGTCTTCAATCCAAACTTTTACCGAGTGAGAAACAAGTCATCCGACCATTTCCAGTAACAACACATAACAGATCTCAAAGAGAAAGACCTTATCAATGCAAAAGCCCCTCCAAGCCTACAGTATGTACTGCAGTTGTATCCCCAATACCATCTGAACCTTGCTTGACCTTGTCAGAGCAAGCCCCTTGCATACAGTGTACCAGATGTTTTATCAAGCCGGAACCTGAAAAGTAAACAGATTGATCAAGCACCGAGCACATCTATTTGTTGAGCATAATGTTCAATCACTTACAATAGTCGTCCAAACTCGCTTTCCATTACTCCGTAGCAATCTCTCTGAAAAGCATCACAAGGCTTGCCAATTGTAAAACATAAAACCACATATGGCCCATAAGTAAAGCTTCCTCCATACATGAAGAAAGGAAGAATCACAGAGAATTCGATGGGATAGCAAAAGCCTAAAACTCATTATAAGTCCTTGATCTCTACATGTAGGCTCTTGCAAACTAGCTATGAGCTACAGATTTATTTCACTGATTATGAACCTTCATTTTTTAAACTATGTAAAACCAAGAAGGCCACAAATTTGATAAGATGTAAAATGCGTTGGCTTTGAAGCCAGTATGATTATAACCATCAGATATAATTCAGTTTCACATCATGAACAAAATTTATCAGAGTAGTACCCATTCTAGGTGTCTCTGATTTTGTCTTCAACTTTACAAGAGAATGCTCCAATTACTCAATATACCTAGTGGCACCCTGGTTGCGTGTGCCACTAAAAGGAAGGCATAGGTAGCCTAGCCTTCAGCTTACTGACTCTAGCTGCCTGTCATGCAAGAATAGCAGAATCAACATGGCTAGACATGCTGACAGCTCTACAGATCACTGGGATGGGTACATGAAGAAGAGGACAAATGCAACCACAACTTTACATGAGGGTGCATCCATCCATAAGGTCGAACATTACAAAGAGTGCGACCCCAAAAGTCATGCTTGAGACACCATACATTCCTCCAATATAAAACCTCTTCTTTGTCTGAAAACTCTGATTGAATTTCAAAAGCTACTCTGAGTCCGACTCTGCACTGTCCATAGCCTTGAGACCTCGAGGTTTCTGCAAAGAAGAAACATATAAGTAAAGCAAGAAGTAGGAAAATAGAGCAATTGCTTCTCAAGACTTGTAAAGGCATACCTTCTTTGTGCTTTTCTTCTCTCTCACATCGTAGCGACCACGGGAGATATCACTTAGCCAATTTCCTGGAGTGCAAAACTGCAAGGAGATATAATTACAGTTAAGACACACTTTCAACAGTGTTGATGAGATATTCTGACTGGCAAGATGCCTTACCAAGAGAGCCTTCTCCACCACTTTGAGCCGTTTCTTAGGCCGCTGTGGAAGTTTTGAGCCTTTAAAAAGAAAAAAATCCTCCTCCTTTTCTTTCCGGGAAAGGCTAATGGATATCCGAGGCCATTCAGCCTTAGGCTTGTTGCAATCTAGACCATTGCCCTCACACATAACACCAGTCCCATTAGTGGTGTGGTACATAACAGTGACATTCTCGACACAATTGCCAAGACCATTGTTTGTCGTAGCTAGATCTGATCCCTCACTTCTCTGCTGTTGCCTGCCACTGCCATAATCAGCACACCTCTTCTGGAGAGAGGATGCCCTCTCCTTAGCATCCAGAACTGGCCTTGTAGAGTCAAACCCACTGGTCTGAGCAGATCCATTTACTGGCTTATTGATCAAACCGTTTCTGTGCACAAGATCCACACCAAGTTCATCTCTCTCTCTCTCTCTCTCTCTCTCTCTCTCTCTCTCTCTCTCTCTCTCTCTGTGTGTGTGTGTGTGTGTGCACAGGCATGCAAGTACATGTCCGGTGTGGGTGGGAGTAAGAATACGTGCACAGCCAAAACCAGGAGAATCAAGTCCTAAATAGGAGACGCAGAAACGGGAAGATACCTAGAGAGAGGACGTTCAGGTGCACTGAACTTGCTGGATGGAGCCTTGGAGGAGCCTTGGCTGCGAAGCTTAGAAGAAGAAATTCCATTCGAAAGGTGCTTCTTGTTAGGAGGAGGAGCAGAGGACTCTTGGGCAGGAGGAGGAGAGGGAGCATGCTTATTGGAAGCCTCAGGTCGGCTGCAGCGGGAACGTTTGCCGCGACCCCACTGAGGAAGAAGCCCTTCCTCGGGGGCCTTCGCAACAGGTGACAAGCGCTCCATGTGAACCTCCTCATTATAACTCCTTGCCCCATTGCCGTTGCTGGGCATCGAGCTACCTCCCTTCAATCTCCCCGCCTGTAGCACGCTTCCCATAATCTTTGCTCCTCCATTCCCATAATTGCTCTCACCTCCAAAGCCAGGCCGCCTCCTTGGTAATTCATTGCCTTCCTCCCTCCCGCTCAGCTTTACGCTCACTTTTTTCCTCTCAATCGGAGGAGAAAACAACAACCCCCCGCCTTGATCTCTGCAATCACCACAGTCGAGTCATCATCAGAAACAATTGGTGTTCTCATAGCCAGCAAGGCATTCCAAAAAAACTCACACGCAGGTCATGTCCGCACAATGACAGAGTATAACACACACACAAAGGCGAGATCTGCATTCAGTGATAAAAGATACCGTTAACACTGCACCATTTGAGTCCACTCATCCATGATAAATAAATCAAGCACATTCCTTGCTTGTCTCTTTGTTGCCCGATAGCACAAACCTTTCAACCATGCTTCGCTTGCAGAGTACAACAGAAACAGGAAGAAAGCTTAACTGCCAGATCTCTCGACAGGAGAGATTACAAAGCTTTGCCTGCTTCCCATACATGAAACCAAATGCAGAATCACCACGCACAAGGAGAGAAACTTTGCACATACGAAAGCGAGAGCACTCAAAGCAGACAAATATACACAAACACACGACAAGAAGACACGAAAAATAACAAATCTATGAGAAATCAGACCATCACTGCAGATGGCAAATCCGCCTGCATCTGCAGGAACTCGCCAAAGAGATGTACCTCATTTACAAGAGGCCGGAGAAATTAAAACGGTGATGCGATCGAGAGAGCAGAAGAAAGAGCGACCAGTTAGAAGGAGCGGTGTCTCAGGGATCGGAGATTAGAAAGAAGAGATGCCACAAGAAAACTGTCATACTGCCAATGAGAAGCTCGCAGCTAAGAATTGGCTCGCTAAGAGCCTTAGGTGAACAAGCAGCAGGCGCGAAAGAGAAATGTAGTGCTAAGCTTGGAGAGAAGCTCGGCTATGGCGATGCCTGCTCTTTTTTGTGATAGAGGAGGGAGGAGAAGAGCTGGTGGTGGGAGCGCAGGTAATAAAATGAGGCAAGCCTCACATACGCTGGACTTCGATTAGTTATGTTTAAATCATTATTCTTCTGCCCGTCTGCTGCGAGGAGGGAACGTTCGCCCAAATGGCCCTTGTTTACACCCGCAACCCAAACAAAGTTCATTTATGGGCCTGCAAGAAAAGGGTTGTGCGAGCCAAAGTCTGCCAAGAGTTGAAGTTTAAGGAAAACTCGCCAAGTTCACAGATACACTAGTCTATGAGAGTTCAAGCTTGAACTTTGCCATTAAAGATCGAAAGGAGAGCTCCCAACCTTGTAGTGCACATTGTTGAGGTCCGTGTCACACTGGGGCAGGCAAGAGGTGGCCTTGCTTAGGTGGCGAGCATCGGTTCGTTGGGCGAAAAGGTAAAGTTGGCCGAAGTACCTTGTCAGAGGGACGGGCAAACACCCTCGGCCAAGTTTCCAAACTCCATGGCCATCTGCAAAAAGGTGTGCGGGAAGGGAACTCACGGGCTCTAAGCCCTGCTGTGCAGCGTGGAACGTGGGGGCTTCGTCATCTGCCCTATCCCCATTCGTTGTGCGCTCAGGGCTTCTGTTTTGTGAAAATTTGTGTGTGATAGCGAAGTTGCGAACCCTCCGAAAATCAGAGTGGGCCGGGTGTCCCAGTCTGACAGGGGCCTGAGAGAAAGAAAGTGATACCAGAGTATGCAACCAAACTGGGGCCTTACACTCAATAACAACAGGCCAGCAACCATCATAAAGATGTCACACAAAGGGCATGTTGACATCATTGCATCACCTTGGCTACAACACACCTTATACTCAGCATAGAAGAGACGACAAGTTTGGCTCTATGCATTTGAGGCTCCTTGTATAATTGTAGTGGGTGGAAGAGATCTTGGCAAATCAAAAGAGCATATATCACATGAGTCTTGTTAGACCCTATTACCTTGAGGTGTTACCCACTTTGGCAAGTCATTTATCTTTGAATGTGAAATTTAATGGCCACTAACGGTCATGTAGTGCATGAGATGAGTATTGCAATAGCCTATTTGCCCTGAGGTGGTACTAAATTTAGCAAGAGAGTCAATCCACAAGCAGTCATAGGGTCTCCTAAACATTTGGTTGTACAAGGTTTCCATCTTAACAAAGGAAGTGCAATCAAGCATGCTATGTCGTCAACTCACCAAATAAAATACAATAGGTGCCGCTTCTTATGGCGATGATTTTGATCAAGTGGGTTGCTACAAGTTATGATAGGCACTTTGTAACAATGAAATTTGCGGTGTGCCTCTTACCTCGATCGGACACCCAAAGACTTCCAAATGTCCATTAGTTGTACACACCTTATTCTTTACTAGATAGAAGAATAAGGAGCTCTCTTACACACACACATTGTGTTGAGCTGCTCCACTCACATCCTGTGTTCTCTCTCTCTCTCTCTCTCTCTCTCTCTCTCTCTCTCTCTCTCTCTCTCTCTCTCTCTCTCTCTGGGGATCGGGGAGCACCACAGACGGAGAGTGAGAGAGAGAAGGAGACACACGACACAGATATGGGTGGGGAGACTCAAAGAGTGGTAGCCCCCTATACACTTATGCTATGTATAAGGTATACAAGTCAGTGGGCACCCAGACTCTGGGCGGCCGGGCAAGGCACAGACGCCTATACCCCAACAACCTCCCACTTAAAGGCGACTGTGCCTTTAAGCAAGGGAACCTAGTCTAAAGACTACAAAAGGTGAGAGAAAACCGCTCTCAATCGATGCCCACTGGCTGGTTGTGATCGTGTGCATCCGGTTGTCCTGCACCCGTGTAAGTCCATACACCACCAGACGTACCGCACACGTACTGCAAGTATGTATGCAATACCTGCATATCTCCCTCGTTCACTATGCCATCATCAGCCAACAAACGACTGACAACCCCAACTGCAAATGCTCCCACTACAGCTGCGATATCCGGTCTCAAGATCAGCATCTAATACATGAGACCGCCGAATGCCGATGCAATGCTAGCGGGCCCTGCTAGCTCTACAGAGCATGCATCAACATATATATCCCTGGAAATAGGCATCTCTGACTGACAAGGCGTGTCAGCCACTGCATCTCCTGATTGTCCGCAAAAGACGCATCAACCTGTCGTGCAACCTCAGAGCAAACCAGCTGCTCTAGGTGTCTGCTGGAAGACATATCCTGCACAACTATATCCCCATGCTCACTGTCGAGCATAGAAAGGAATGACTGCATAATCGCTGACATCTCAACCTCCTCTACAATCATCCACTGCAAACATGACCACTCAATCTCTTGTGACTCACTAGAGCTCTCATGCTCTAACTCCGTATGCATAGACTCTTGCACAACGTCCTCCTGTCGTGACTCACTAGAGCAAGACCGCTCTACCTGTCTATCTTGCATAGAAGTATCTCGCACAACTGACTCTCTGCTTTGCTCAGTCACTAGCAAAGCATGCATGTCTGACTCTGTCACCTCTCTGTGTGAGTGCTCAAGTCGTGCCCCAACTGTGTGTACAACGAGCTCACTACTCTGCACTCCATGCAAAGCATCCTGCAACCCACAAGCAAAAGAGACTCGCCTGCTCTCTCGCTCTCTACCTGGTTGCGTGATCACAGAGGCAACACCATCTCTCTCGTGATCCACATGCAATGGGTAACCTGTACCACTCCTGGCACCTCTCGCAATCACTAGCGAACCCAAATGCAACGCAAAAGATCGCTCAAGCAGCGATACCCGACATCCACTATCCCGTAACTGTCTGACTGAGATCAAATCCCGTCTCAGATCTGGCACATAACGCACATGACGCAGGGTAAATCTCATACCACTGGGCAAGGACAAACATACGTCTCCTATACCCTCAATGTCATACACAACACCATTAGCCATGTGCACACAACCAAGTCTCCCACTAGAAAACGTGCTAAACCACTCACGATGCGACGTGACATGAAAAGTAGCATCTGAATCTAGTAACCAATATGAAGACAATGTGCAATCCGATATGCAATCCGTAGACATAAGATCGTCTGAAGACAAGCTAGATGTAAATGTGACATCGCCGTCCCAAGCATACCCAGTAACCACCGTACTGATCTCACTAGCATGTGTCATGCCCAAATCTGCATCACGCATCTGTCGCCTCCGTTGTCTCAAACGCCTGAAACATCGACGCCTAATGTGACCTCTATGTCCACAATGCCAACATGTCAAGTCTCTATGCCGTCGAGACTTGCGTGTGGGACCAATCTCTCCCATGGACATAGAAGTGAGACTAGACTTCCATGTAGACATGGATGTCGTGTACATAGCATGTAAACTCTGCCATAAAGCATGAGTTGTAGTCTCCCTCGAGACCTGCCAGTCAACAGACTCAACCATATGCAAACGAATCGTAGACATTGCCAACTCATCAAGATCCTGCCAATCATCATCACGCATAGACTTGGGCTTCGGCGATAAACCATGCAAGGGTTTATCCTGCCCCAAATCCGTCAATGCAACAAGCATATGTTCCTTCCAAGCAACAAAATCTACACCATCAAACTGTGTCAGACCATAACGCTGGAAGTCAAATGAAAAATCAGCCATAATGCTCGCAAAAGAGCAACCAACAATGAGTAGCAAATGTCAACCAAATCAGCCCTAAACTGGCTCGAATCGCATCAACAAAAGTCAACAAATATGGCTGTAAGATATGGCTGCAAATCAGCCCCAAAATTCAGCTCTTAAACAGCTGCATAAACAAGTCACAAACGTGTCCCAGATCAGCCTACAACTGAGTCATACATGGACACCTGCAAAGAGGAAACAATGGCTGAAAATTCAGCACCCAAATAAGCCCTCAAACCTGCCTGTAAACTTGTAAACCTGTAGTTGAAACCTGCTGAAAAACCTCAAGCCATTAGTGCTCGAATCCGGCTACCTAGCTCGTAGCCACACAAGCATACATCACAACATTCACTCATGTGAGTGTGCCAAGATAATTGTACGCCTGTCAAACCCGTGAGCTAATCACCAAGCCCACGATGTGCGGTATCGATGCATACTGTCAAACCCGTGAGCTAATCACCAAGCCCACAATGTGCGGTATCGATGCATACACACGCACAAATCTCCCACCTGCAGAGAACACCGCACGCAAATGCTGAGTGCAACCCGTAATCTCTACCTAGATCGCATAAATGATGCGCATAAAACTCTTGGGAAAATTTCGCCAGAGTTTCGTCAATAAAACGGCCACAAAACCAGTAACCAAACTGACTGCACGCTCAAAACCATGAGCAACCAAAGCACATCAAACCGCACTCCAAATGCATGCACCAATCTCCACACTTTGCATACATCATTGCAAACACCTGCAAATCTAGTACACAAATATCTGCTCTACTTGTGACTGCCAAAAAACATGCTCGAGGCATACATTGCCGAGCTCAAATGCAATCACATTAGTCTCCCTGAGCATCAAACCACATAAGGCATACATCGTATCCTCCCACCTGTGAGGAAACTTGCAGCAAATATCACTCTCACATTTGAGACAAACCATGTGTGGAATCCTCGACACACAATAAACAACTGCTGCTGCAGAAAATTCAGCGTTCAGAATTTTAAAATTCTGATATGACGAACGCGTCCAGAGCATGCCAAAACCCCAAGGTAGACTCCTGGATCACATGTATCCGAGTCTGGGTGTGAAAGCTATACCAAAAACCTCCGTTTCGACCCAAAAACGCAGCATAAACTGCCAAAAGAGGGCTGAAAATGCAACTCCTCAACCGTAGCTCGAATGAGGTTTCTGATGGCTCGAATGGCTTTGAAAGGGGGGGTAAAACGCTAGGACACCTGGTGAAATGCTCTCGAAAAGCTGAATTTGCCGATGCCGAAGTCGAAACCCTGTTTGCACTCTTGAAAGTGCGCACGCGCGCGGACGCAATTTCGGGAATGAAACTGGCTCTCCACTGTCGTCGTGACTATGCACACACGCGCTCCCTCCGCACCTACGCTCTGATACCAATTGAAGGGGATCGGGGAGCACCACAGACGGAGAGTGAGAGAGAGAAGGAGACACACGACACAGATATGGGTGGGGAGACTCAAAGAGTGGCAGCCCCCTATACACTTATGCTATGTATAAGGTATACAAGTCAGTGGGCACCCAGACTCTGGGCGGCCGGGCAAGGCACAGACGCCTATACCCCAACATCTCTCTCTCTCTCTCTCTCTCTCTCTCTCTCTCTCTCTCTCTCTCTCTCTCTCTCTCTCTCTCTCTCTCTCTCTCTCTCTCTCTCTCTCTCTCTCTCTCTCTCTCCACACACGCACCGCATTCGCGCACCCACAATTGGTGTCAGAGCTTTGGTTTTGCGACAGATCTCGTGCTACAGAGAAGTGAGCTTTTTGCTATGGTGAGCTTGCTTTCGGTGGGAGCTTGAGTTCGATGAGCAGCCACCAGATCTGTGCTCAGGGAAGCTTAACTGACATTGTCAAGCTTGAGAGGAGAGTGTATTGTAAGTTTGTATGCTTTTTTGCAGCCATATTTACAGGATGGATGTAGATTTGTGTTTATATAGGTCATTTTTTGGGCTCCAAAACAGATTTTTTTGCATAACTTTTGCATACGGAATGCAATTTACGCAAGGTCAAGGTGTAACATGGGGTTGGCACGTTCCAAATGCAATGATGATGTCCATTTGGATTGATTTTGACCTTTGAAATTTCTGCAACAGCATGATTTTGTTTGTTGTGCGTCAGGATTCCACACATGATTTTCTCTCGAGTCTGAAAGTGGTATTGACAGCAGGTTTTCTCTTAGGTGGGAGGATATGATGTATGCTTGAGTGCATATTTTGCGCATGATTTTCTCATAGTTTAATGTTTATGGCATGTGTGGTTATTATGGTCAGGTAACCAAAATACCACCAAAACTCTAGCAATTTTTTTCCATCAATTTTATGCACGTGATTTGATGTAATCCAGGTAGTGATTGCAAGTTTCACTCGTGGCTTGTGCGGTATTCTTTGCATGTGGGAGATTAGTGCATGTATGCCTTGATACCGCACAAGGTGAGCTTGGCGATTAGCTCATAGGCTTGCAATATCTTGTGCAGTAGGTATATCTCATGTATTGACATTGTAGGAGCCTTATGCTCATTGATTTCGTTACACAGATTCTCGCATTGTTTGCCATTGTGTTTGGCATTATGACGTAGTGTTTTGGCATTTTTTACTTCCTCATTTTTTGATGACATTTTGCTCCACTTATAGAGGAGACTCTGCCGGTATTTCGCTAGGTTTATGTGTTTTGTGACAAGTGCTAGAGAGTTGTTTTAGCCAAATTCTGGCTTGTGCCTATGCGGATGGTCATTTCGCTTGTGCTCTCAATGCATATGGTCACTATTTATGCATGATTGGTTCTTGGTTTTGGCATAGGGTTATGCGCTTTATGCAATATTTTGCCATAGTTTTGGTGGCAGGTGTTTGATCATCTGATTTTCTTTGCATTGTGTTGAGCGGTTATGCTCTTGTAGACAATGCATTTACACTTTGTGTAGGCTGACCTGTAGACTCATTTTGTTCTCAATTATGGCATCTTGTAGTGACAGTTTGTCATTGGATACACGGGTTGGTGTATCAGGCAGATCTCAGAGGCACAAACATGTGGTTTGTTGGCATTGTGGCAGATCAGGGCACATGAGGAGATGCTTCAGGCATTGGAAACAACAGAGGATTCCATTGATTGTTGCTGAGAGTACAAGTGTGGTAAACACTCCTACTTCTCTAGGTTCACCTAGACATGCATGGACTTTGTCTCACGATTGGCAGCTAGAGAGCAGTGCTTTATGCCATGTTACTCCTCGTAGGGAGTGGTTTAGCATGTTTTCAACTCTGAGATAGGATGGTGTTCATGATGTAGGTGACATATATCTGCACTTCACCAATGGGAGGATGCTTGTGCTCCATGACGTTCAGTATGTACCTTATGCTCATAGGAGTTTGATCCATTCCGCAACTTAGAGATCATGGGTTTCATGTTCAGTTGACTGATGAGTCTTACTTGATGAGGAGAGGTTCTCTTGTGATAGCACGAGGCCATCGTGGTGCTTGTTTGACTCTTCTCTATGTTCTTGGTGTCAGAGATGCCATAGTCTCTGTGAGTTCGTTGCCATGCAGACGCTTGCAGTCTAGGCAAGTACACTTTGTTGATGGGCAGCGTGACACTTCGCTCATTGTGCATGCAGGGTCTGAGGACAAACAGGGTAGGACAGCTCTTTGAGTGCACGACTAGAGCAATCACCGATGATGGTGGTGATAGATTTTGATGCTTTGCAAGTTAAGGAGCAGAGCAGTGAGTCACATGTGAGAGATGGTGGAGTCTTAGTGACTTTGTAGACGTATACTTCCTTAGATGAGCTCCATAGTGTTGTGCATGATATGTCTCTAGATGCAAAGCTAGAACGGCCATGCTATAGTGAGATATGGCGGATTGATCCTCTTAGGACATAGATGCCTCCTACCATGGAGAGGAGCGATATGGATTTCTTTGATGTGCTCATGCTAGAGGCTGATATGGTGATGCCAAGCCAGGTAGAGCATGGTACGATGGATGCAGGGATAGTCACAGTGTTAAGCACCCCTGATTTGTCACATCCATTTGTTTCTAGTCCTGATGGTACAAGGATTGCACATCATGCAAAGGTGGTTGACAGGGATAGGTTAACCGAGGTTGCATGGATTTTGTTAGTCTTTGAGACTCTCATGTACAACCTCTTAGTGTCGAGACCCGACATAGCAATTGCAGTGGGAGCGTTTTCAGTTGGGGTTGTTAGTCATGAGATGACTAACACTAGCATGATGCATCGTGGAGCAGTGCAGGTCATTACAAGATACCTGCAGGGTATGCATGTTGATTCTAGCAGGGATATACTCTTCCATACACCGCTAGAGCCTGCACGGTGGCATGCATTGACTTCGAGATAACTAGTGGGCATAGGTTGAGATGACATTGCTCCCTATACCTACTGTGTATACTACTAGGCCCTATAGCAGTACCACTTATCGGCACATTTGACTTTAAGCGAGAGATCGTTGGGGTAAAGGCGGTGTGCCTCTTACCCCGATCGGACACGTCATTGACATCCGATTGCCCATTACTTGTACACATCTTATTCCTTACTAGATAGAAGAATAAGGGGCTCTCTTTCACACACCTTGTGTTGAGCTGCTCCACCCACGTCCTCTCTCTCTCTCTCTCTCTCTCTCTCTCTCTCTCTCTCTCTCTCTCTCTCTCTCTCTCTCACGCACGCGTGCATCACATTCACGCACTCACAAGAGCATGCCTCCATTTTTTAGCTTTGTTAGCTCTCCCAAATTGCATTCAACTAAAGAACCGTCTAATTGTAAGTAATTTCAAATGCCATGGAGACTAGCTTGATGCAAAAAAAAAAGTGTTATTTGGTTGCTAAAATGATAAAATATGAAGTTTTTATACCTACATGTTTTTCTCATTTTTTGATGTTTCAACTCATCAAAGTATATACAAGATTGAACCTTATATAGGCATCATTTCGATGGAAGACAATATAAGCTAGAGAGAGTCCTTCCCTCACTTGCTAGTGACCCATTAGATTGACCTTCTAGACTTCAAACTTGAGTTTTCTTTTTTACATTGTGGTTCTACTTTAAAGTGGTTTTGAACATTTGGAATTGTTTTTTCTTCTTTTGCCTTGAAAAGTTCAAAGTTTGCAATTTGAGTCAAATAGTTCTTGTTGGCTTCTTGATATCTTCCCAACACTTCAACACGGCTTCATTAAATGAAAATAAATTCAACAAAACAATTGATTGAATAATCACAACGTACAAAGAGAACAATATAAACATGAATCAAAGCACAAGATGCCATATTGGGTGCCAACCATCCCCTCAATATTATTGAGTATTTGTCTTCCGCCTCTTTATTCATCTCATGGAACATGAATTACAATAAGATAAATATATGAAAGATAAGGGAGCACAAGCTACGTTATCAAGAGAGTGTATGCCATGATTAAGAGAGAAAATTAGCATAGAAGGGGACAAGAATATATCTTTTGTATCTTGGCTCTAATGGAGATGTACATGGCTATGTTGGCCTCAAAAGGGAGATAAAATGTCTTAACTTTCAGTTACCGTCTGGTCTGATCTGAAGTCTTATGTCTAGTCTGAACCAACTCTAACCACAACCCTAAAATAGATGTCTGAAAGTGTCCATCTCATTCCATTTGTGGCAATCATAGTGGCTTGAGCTAATCTACTTTTGACAATTAGACTATCTCCTTGTTGGTGTTAGATCCATCACAATCAGTCATGCTGCCTAGAGGAACAACACAAGGTAGAAGGCTAACTACGAGGTTCACGGAGAATCTAGACCACGTCAGACCAATACCGTATGAGTTAGATCAAGGTTCCAACATAGAGAGAAAACCTGGTCATGAGACCGATACTCCTCCACGACCAGGAACAGGTGATGAATCAAGGGATTCTCAGCATTCATCTCATTCCAGGTGTAGACAGACCGAGAGAGCAGAACAACACAATTGATTCCATGGATCCCAGCATAGCCAACAAAGTGCTAAAGAAAGTGAGGGCAGCAAGAGAAAACATCATTTAGTAGGACACAAGTCAACGAAGAAAGTTGAAGATACAGTGATTGAAACATAAACAAAAAAACAAACAATGATTGGAAAGCACATATCGATCATTACAACAAGAAAAAATCTAAGGACAAAAAACCAATTTCCAGAACTAGAGCCAACAATCACAAACATTCCACTAATATGAAAATATCAATTTTAGTATTCAAAGGGGGAAAACATGATGATCGTGATGTTCATATTCAAGCATTTGAGCAGTATGCTGAGCTAAGAATATCGATGAAGATGAATGGGGAGAGTACTTTCCTCAAACACTCAAGGAGGCAGCAAGGAAATGATACTGTCATTACCCAACCTAACAACTTAGGTCCTACAATAAGCTCATCACGGCTTTCGGGTTGGAATATTCAAATAACAGAGGTCATGAAGATATTATGTGTAAGCTAGATCAAATTAAACAGAGCAAGTTGTCAGTTAGGAGTTACGTAGAGAAGCTCAAGGAAAGAAACCTCTCTCAAAGAAAATAATGAGAGCCTGGTTTCTGAATGGGTTTAGAAGTAAAAAGCTCAAGGAACATGAGGTTCCAACACCGACCAAAAAGTTTAATGATATGGTGCAAAGAGCACTGAGAGTGGAGCAACAAGCCAAGAAGGAGAAAGGGCGTAAGAAGGAACATTCCAGTGATAGTGAATTGTCCACCCACTGAAGAATCAAACTCCATTACTAGTTTCAATACATCAAAAAGTAAATAACATGACAAGGGCAAAAGGACAAAAAAAGGATCATGGACTAGGAAATTGGATGATATGTCGAAATAAATCGTTGAAATTGCCAAAACAAGACCTTCGGTCAAGAAAATAGAATTTTGGTGCTCCAAGTGTAGATCTAGAAGGATCATAGGTCTAATGAGGTTTCATAGTGTACTTATTGTAAGGCCTATGGTCATGTGTGAAACAATTGTGGAATAAAGAAAGGGAAGGATCTATCAATGATAGCACTGACAAATCCTAAAGCAATCAAGGCAGATGCGGCCAGTGGAAACAAGGCAAATGAAGCCAACACAAGTATTGGAGGTACTGGTACTGGTACTAGTACTGGCAGGGGCAGGTACCAGGGGGCACCCGTAGAGGTAGAGGTAGAGGAAGTTTTGAAAAACAAAGCATCACAAGCTATACATGCAAAAAATATGGACATTTTGCAGCCCAGTGCCCAGAAGCTCCAAAATGAGAATCTCCTGACCAGAAGGCACTAGAACCAGTGCGCGTCAGGGTAATACCCAGAAGTAAGGGGGTGTCATTAAGGAGATCCGAGATGAGAATGAGGGAAAGCAAACTATGAAAACCAAAAGGGGGAGCAACAAAGAGCAGTCTAGAAGGCTAAGGGCAAGGAAAAGGTAGCGGATGCATGGCAGGAACAACGTGAGCTTGCAACAAAAATCACTAAAATTTGGCCAAGAAACTGCCAGAACAACAAGAAAGTTCTGAATCTCAAAAAATTAGAAGCTATTGTTGGGCTATCACCCCACTCTTTAGAAGAGAAAAACACAAGAATGAGAAGGCAGCATCTGGACCGAATGAGTCCATGATTGCTGCGGTACAAATTCTAACAAAGGAGGTACATCGAGTCATTTGAAAATATTATTTTCGGTATTGAAAGCGGGCAAATTGGATGATCTTGATGTTCATATTCAAGCGTTTGAGCAGTATGCTGAGCTTAAGGATATTGATGAACATGAATGGGGAGAGTACTTTCCCCAGACACTCAAGGAGGCACCAAGGAAATGGTATTATCATTATCTAACCTAACAACTCACGTCATACAAAAAGTCAATCTGGCTTTCAGGTTGGAATATTCAGATAACAGAGGTGATGAAGATATCACGTGTAAGCTATATCATATTAAATAAGGCAAGTTGTCAATTCGGATTTATGTAGAGAAGCTCAAGGAAAGAAAGCCCTCTCAAAGAAAAGAATGAGAGCATGGTTTTTGAATGGGTTTTGAAGTAAAAAGCTAAAGGAACATGAGGTTCCAACAACGACCAAAAAGTTTAATGAAATCGTGGAGAGGGCACAAAACTAGAGAAGCAAGCCAAGAAGGAGAAAGGGCATAAGAAGAAACATTCCAATGATAGTGAATCGTCCACTAAGGAATCAGACTCCAATACTAGTTTCAGTACATCTGAAAATAAATCCGGGCAAAAGGAAGAAAAAAGGGTTGTAGACTAGGAAAGTGGACGAGATGTCAAAACAGATCGCTGAGATTGCCAAAACAAGACCTTCAGTCAAGAAAATAGAAATTTGGTGCTCCAAGTGTAGATCCACAAGGATCATAGGTCTGATGCGTGTTCATGGTGTACTTATTGTAAAGCCTATGGTCATGTGTGGAACAATTATGGAATCAAGAAAGGGAACGATCTATGAATGATAGCATTGACAAATCCTAAAGCAATCAAGGTAGATGGGGCCAGTGGGTCCAAGGACAAGGAAGCCAACACAAGTACTGGAGGTATTGGTATTGGTATTGATAGGGGCACGTACTAGGGGGGCACTCGTAGAGGCAGAGGTAGATGAAATTTTGAAAAACGAAGCGTCAACTGCTATACATGCAAAAAATATGGACATTTTGTAGCCCAGTTCATAGAAGCTCTGAAATGAGAAGCTCCCGAACAGAACACACCCGAACCAGTGCCGATCAGGGTAGTAACCAAAAGTAAGGTGGTCGTCATTAAGGAGTGTCAAGATGAGAATGAGGGAAATCAAACTATAGAAACCAAAAAGTGGGAGCAACAAAGAGCAGTCTAGAAGGCTAAGGGCAAGGAAAAGGTAGTAGATGAATGGCACAAGCAACGTGAGCTTGAAGCCAAATGCAATGAGAATTTGGCCAAGAATACATTACCAGTACTTGCAAAATTCATTAGGCAAACGAGGAAAGTTGAGGCTGATGCAAGAGCAGTGGACCTAGCATCTATTTGAGTCGACGAGGTTTTAGTTATCCAGGCAAACTATAAGCTAAAAAACAATGAGAACCATGTCACGAGTCACACTAGCTGGGGGATCTGGTGTGGATATTCTAGGAGAACATCTCAGGCAGAAATTGGGAATCACAGACCTAAAACCAGCACCATTCAGAGTCAGGATGGTTGATCATAGGGTGGTTCAGGCTAGTGGTCTAGTTGAAAATATGAAAATCAGAGTGGGCAAGGAGAAATTTAAGACCAGCTTCTTAGTGTTGGATGTGCGAGGAGCATATGGGATGCTTTTAGGCAGACCTTGGTGCAGAATTGTTGTTGCTATGCACGACTATGCAAACCAGACATTAATTATTCAAGGGGCGGCCAACGGAAGGAATCACATAAAGACTAACAACTCTAAAAGTTGGAAGAAGGCTTTGAGACATGAAGAATTATGCAAGAAGTATGGGACAAAGAAAATAGAAATGGTGCTTGCCTCCATAACCATCTTTCTCTTTACAAAGATCGATCTGAGTGTTGTGCTAATGGATGAGGAATAGGCTGAGAGGCAGAGAAAACAATATCTAGAGCAATTTACCGAACTAAATTATGTAGAAAGATCAATTAAGATAGATGGTCGATCACCATAACAACCAACATCGAACAAATTTAATTGCATACCAGTTGGGAAAACCAGTTCAACAAATTCTGAGGAAGGGAACCCATTAGTTGAAGAACCAAAGATTGAGAATGGCCTTTTGGAACTAAGTAATCCTTTCAATGATTATACTAAAGGATTAGGAATCAATGGCTAAACGAAAGGGAGGAGGGCCAAATTGGCTACTTCTAGATGATCGAGAGGTTGAGGAGTGGAATCTCAACTCAAAGGAAAACCCCAGAATGATCAAGATCAACAAGCATCTGAAGTTGAAGATTAAGGAGAAGGTGAAGGTTCTGTTCCAAAAATATAAGGATGTATTTGCATGGGAACATACAGATCTTAAAGGAGTAGATCCAAAAGTGTGTCAACATCGAATTCCATTAAAACCAGATACCAATCCAGTCAAATTACAAAGGTACGGGATGAACCCCGATTGTGCAAAGAAAGTCAAGGAGGAGACAGATAATCTTCTCAAAGCAGGGTTCATTACTGAAGTGACAAGCAGTGACTTACTATTTTCGATAATGGTAATCCCCAAAAAGGATGGGAAACTGAGAGTATGTGTGGACTACAAGAAGCCGAATGCTCAGACAATTAAGGATCCTTTTCCATTACCTTTTATAGACGTGATGCTAGATGAGATTGCAGGCCACAACATCTACAGCTTCATGGATGGATACAATGGCTACAATCAATTGAAGATTGCACCTGAAGATCGGGCCAAAACTACATTTAATACGTGAGTTTTTGCATAAGTTCTTGGCAATGTTTGTGGATGACTTTATTATCTTCTCCACTAAAGAAATGCATTTATTTTTGGAGATGGTCTTTGAGAGGTGTAGAGAGAAGAGGATCTATTTGAATCCCTTAAAATTAGTGTTTATGGTCTGGAAGAGATAGATTATGGGACACATAGTGTCCATAAATGGGGTTGAAATGGTAATGACAAAGTCAAGTGTGTTCCAAAAGGCCAAAGCGCCAACAACAGTATCAAAGTTAAGTTCCTTTCTTGGATATATCAACTTTTACAGGAGGTTTGTTCATATGTTTGTAGCTAAGTCATTGCCTCTATCTTAACTAACCAAGAAAGGAAACAAGTTTATTTGGACCGAAGTATGCATGTAGAGTTTACAACTCATAAAGGATGCGATCAGCAGGAAGCCAATCCTTTGCCAATCAAGCTAGGATGTGATTTTCCGTGTACATGTAGATGCTTCTAGCATGGTGATGGAAGCTATACTGGCCCAGCTTGTTGGGAAGACGGACTACCCTGTCTACTTCGCCAGTCGTAGGTTCAGTTCAGTTGAACATGGATACTCTACCACTGAGAGAGAAGCATTGGGGATGGTATTGAGTGCTACCAAGTTTAGACACTGTTTACTGGGCAAACTATTTCATTTTTACGTGGATCATCAAGCTCTGTGGTTTCTAATCAATACAAGGAAGGTTAATCAGGTGGATGATGGTTCTAATGGAGTTTGAATTTAAGATCTTCCACAAACCAAGGAAACCACATTGTGGTGTAGACTTCCTTTCCAAAAGCACAGAGGGTTGTTCAAAAACATTGTTAAGAGATGAACCAGTAGATGCCGAGTTATTTCAGAACACAGATGAGGAGGAGCCAGACCCAAAGTGGCAGGATGTTTATGGTTTCCTTCAAATGGAAAGTTTTCCAAATGAATGCTCTAAAATAAGAAGAAAGCACTAATTATAAGAAGTCTGAAGTTTACCATCATTGTTGGAGCACTCTACATATTGGACATTGATGGTGTACTTTGCAGATGTGTCCAAATAAAAGGACGAATGCAAGTTATTAATAAGGCTCACCATGGAGATGCAAGGGGATACTTCTCGATTGATATTACATATAAGGAGATCATCTAGGTAGGGTTCTAGTGGCAGACTATGATGGTCGATGTCAAAGCTCTCTGTAAGACTTTAAGATATTTGCAAGAGGATGGGAAGACTAACATCAGCTAATATGACACCACTGAGTTTAGTACATTTGCTGGAAATATTCATGAAATGGGGTTTGGATTTTATGGGGCCATTTAAGAATATTACACCAAGAAATAATAAGTACATCATCATAGCCACATGTTATGTTAGCAAGTGGGTTGAAGCCAAGCCTTACCTAAAAACACTACCAAATCCTTCTTGTATGAGAACATTATATGCAGATATGGATGCCCAATCAAGATTGTCTCAAATCAAGAAACACGTTTTATCATTGAAACCATTCAAATACTGACTGAGACCTTTTTAATTAAACATCGTAAGTCTACATCTTGCTATCGCAGGTGTAATGGTAAGGCAGAAAGCAGCAATAAAACCATCAAGACCATTCTCACAAAGATAGTTCAGAAGAAACCCCGCCCCAAAGTCCAGACGATCTTATGGGCTTATTAGACTACCTACAAGGTTACTAATGGCATGGCACCTTTTAGAATGGTGTATGGAACGGAGGCCGTAGTTCCAATGGGGTTTTCCATCCCTAGTATGAGATTGGGGTTGAACATGGAATGGATTTTAATTAGAATCTCAAGCAAAGGTTGGACGAGCTCTTACACTTAGATGAGATTAAAAAAAGGGCCATGTTAGAATAGGAAGTAGTCCAGCAAAGGAGGAAGCATTGGCATGATAGTAAGGTCAAGGTTAGAGAATTCAATAGGGGTGATCTAATGATGTTGTATTAGTCTAAACTAGGACCAAAGAAGCCTAACCTAAAAATAGCATGGTCATGACCTTATGAAGTTGATTAGATATTATCTAATGGAACAATTAGATTAAGATATTTGTCTAGATTAATATTGTTTGGAGTCTACAATGGGGCCAATATCAAGCTATATTATGCCAGATCAAAGGAACTCAACCTATTAAGAAATTCAATATCACTACGAATCGAACACAACTAGCATTAGTAAAGTCTGACAACCTTACGATTATACGCAATCACTAACCCACGACAGAATCTACCAGGTACTAAGCAGGCAGTTGAAAAATGCATGAGTGACGTGTGGTGAACAATGGTCCTAAAACCAAGAGAGCAATATTGTGGAGCATTCATGGCACATATAAAGATTACCATGTGAAAGGTACGCGACCCTGCACTTCTATCCCAAGCTATTGTGCACCTTACTTCTCCTGCAAACATTTCTTTACCTTCATCACCTACCACACACACAGCAAGAACCACACCTTCACAGTCTTCACCATCCATTGCTACACCTTTCCTAAACCCGAAAACTCCAAAGCTATCAATTTTCTCTCGTTCTACCACCACAACAGCTTCCTCATCCTCTCAAGACAACACGGAGGACGACAACTTTGGCTAAAACAAAGAAATTGTCATAACAGAGGGTAGACGAATCTATTGTTGAACACGTGGAACATACATATACATAAGAATCTATACTCCACACTAAGATAGGGAAGTATGTATTCCATCATAGTGAGCGCACACTTCTCAAGATTTGGGACTTAGAGGTGGTCCTTGAAGCTACCAGAATGGAGGGCCAAGCAAGTAATACAATGAGAAAAAGAAAACTACAAAAACCAAAAAGTGGGAGCAACAAAGAGTAGTTTAGAAGGCTAAGGGCAAGGAAGAGGTAGTGGATGAATGGCAGAAACAATGTGAGCTTGCAACAAAAATCACTGAGCATTTGGCCAAGAAGCTGCCTGAACCAAAAAAAATTGAATCTCGAAGAATTTGGAAGCTATCGTCAGGCTATGACCCCAGTCTTTAGAATAGAAAAATCACAAGAATGAGAAGGCAACATCTAGACCTATTCAGTCCATGATTGCTATGGTACAAAGTCTGGCAAAGGAGGTACATCAAGTCATCTAAAAATATCATATTTAGTATTCGAATGGGGCAAACAGGATGATCTTGATGTTCATATTCAAGCGTTTGAGCAGTATGCTGAGCTTAAGGATATCGATGAAGACGAATGGGGAGAGTACTTTCCCCAGACACTCAAGGAGGCAGCAAGGAAATGGTACTATCATTACCCAACCTAACAGCTCGTGTCGTAAAATAAGCTCATCAAGGCTTTCGGGTTGGAATATTCAGATAATAGAGGTGATGAAGATATCATGTGTAAGCTAGATAAGATTAAATAGGGCAAGTTGTCAATTATAGGAGTTACGTAGAGAAGCTGAAGGAAAGAAACCCCCTCCAAAGAAAAGAATGAGATCTTGGTTTCTGAATGGGTTCATAAGTAAAAAGCTCAAGGAACATGAGGTTCCAACACCAACCAAAAAGTTTAATGATATGGTGCAAAGGGCACTGGAACTAAAGCAACAAGCCAAAAAGGAGAAAGGGCATAAGAAGAAACATCCAATGATAGTGAATCATCCATTGGAGAATTAGACTCCAATACTCCAATACTAGTTTCAATACATCTGAAAATAAATCAGATGACAAGGGCAAAAGGAAGAAAAAAGGATCAAGGACTAGGAAACAGTAGGAGATGTCCAAACAGATTGCTAAAATTGCCAAAACAAGACCTTCAGAAAAGAAAATATAAATTTGGTGCTCCAAGTGTAGATCCACAAGGACCATAGTTCTGATGAGTGTTCATAGTGTACTTAATTGTATAGCATATGGTCATGTGTGGAACAATTGTGGAATCAAGTAAGGGAAGGATCTATGAATGATAGCACTAACAAATCAGAAAACAGTTAAGACAGATGGGGCCAGTGGGTCCAAGAAAAATGAAGCCAACAGAAGTACTAGAGGTTCTGGTACTGGTACTGGCAGAAGCACGTACGAGGGGGGCACTCGTAGGGGCAGAGGTAGAGGACATTTTGAAAAAAAAAAAGCATCGATTGCTATACATGTGAAAAATATGGACAATTTGCAGCCCTGTGCCTAGAAGCTCCGAAGTGAGAAGCTCCCGACCAGAAGGCACTAGAACCAGTGCCCATCAGGGTAGCAACCAGAAGTAAGGGGTCGTCATTAAGGAGATCCCAAATGAGAATGAGGGAAAGCAAACTGCAAAAACCAAAAAGTGGGAGCAACAGAGAGCAGTCTAGAAGGCTAAGGACAAGGAAAATGTAGTGGATGAATTGCAGGAACAATGTGGCCTTGCAGCAAAAATCACTGAGAATTTGGCCAAGTAGCTGCCACAACAACTAGAAAGTTCTGAATCTTGAACAATTCAAAAGCTATCGCCAAGCTATCACCCCAGTCTTTAGAAGGGAAAAAACACAAGAATGAGAAGGCAATATCTGGACCAAGTGAGTCCATGATTGCTGTGGTAGAGATCTCGCAAAGGAGGTACATCAAGTCATCTGAAAATATCATATTCAATATTCAAAGGGGGCAAATAGGATGATCTCGATGTTCTTATTCAAGCATTTGAGAAGTATGCCGAGCTTAAGGATATCGATGATAATGAATGGGGAGAGTACTTCCCCCAGACACTCAAGGAGGCAGCAAGGAAACGGTCGTACAAAAAGTCAATCAAGGCTTTTGGGTTGGAATATTTAAATAACATAGGCGATGAAGATATCATGTGTAAGCTAGATCCGATTAAAGAGGGCAAGTTGTCAGTTAGGAGTTACGTAGAGAAGCTCAAGGAAAGAAACCCCCCTCAAAGAAAAGAATGAGAGTCTAGTTTTTGAATGGGTTCAGAAGTAAAAAGTTCAAGGAACATGAGGTTCCAACACCGACCAAAATGTTTAATGAAATGGTGGTGAGGGCACTCAAACTAGAGCAACAAGCCAAGAAGGAGAAAGGACAAAAGAAGAAACATTCCAGTGATAGTGAGACTGAAGAATGAGACTCCAATACTAGTTTCATTACATCTGAAAATAGGAAGAAAAAAAAATGTGGACTAGGAAACTATAGGAGATGTCAAAATAGATCGTTGAAATTGCCAAAACAAGATCTTCAGTCAAGAAAATAGAAATTTGGTGCTCCAAGGGTAGATCCACAAGGGTCATAGGTCTAATGAGTGTTCATAGTGTACTTATTGTAAAGCCTATGGTCACGTGTGGAACAATTGTGGAATCAAGAAAGGGAAGTATCTATCAATGATAGCACAGAAAAATCCTAAAGTAGTCAAGGCAGATGGGGCCACTGGGTCCAAGGAAAATGAATCCAACACAAGTACTGGAGGTATTGATACTTGTACTGGCAGGGGCACGTACGAGGGGGCACTCGTAGGGGCAGAGGTAGAGGAAATTTTTAAAAAACAAAGCCTCAACTGCTATACATGTGAAAAATATGGACATTTTGCAGCCCAGTGCCCAGAAGCTCCCAAATGAGAAACTCCCAACCAGAAGGCACCAGAACCAGTGGCCGTCAAGGTAGTAACCAGAAGTAAGGGGGTCATCATTAAGTAGATCCAAGATAAGAATGAGAAAAAGCAAACTGCAAAAACCAAAAAGTGGGAGCAAAGAGAGTAGTCTAGAAGGATAAGGGCAAGGAAAAGGTACTAGATGAATGGCAGGAATAGCGTGAGCTTACAAACAAAAATCATTGAGAATTTGGCCAAGAAGCTGCCAGAACAACTAGAAAGTTCTGAATCTTGAAGAATTCAGAAGCTATCGCCGAGCTATCACCCCAGTCTTTAGAAGGGAAAAAACACAAGAATGAGAAGGTAGCATCTGGACCTAGTGAGTCCATGATTGTTGTGGTACAAAGTCTAACAAAGGAGGTACAACAAGTCATCTAAAAATATCATATTCAATATTCAAAGGGGGCAAATACTTGATGTTCATATTCAAGCGTTTGAGCAGTATGGTGTGATTAAGGATATTAATGAAGATGAATGGGGAGAGTACTTTCCCCAGACACTCAAGGAGGCAGCAAAGAAATAGTACTATCATTACCCAACCTAACAACTTAGGTCGTAAAATAAGATCATCAAGGCTTTTGGGTTGGAATATTGAGATAACAGAGGCGATGAAGATATCATGTGTAAGCTAGGTCAGATTAACTAGGGCAAGTTGTCAGTTAGGAGTTACGTAGAGAAGCTCAAGGAAAGAAACCCCCTCAAAGAAAATAATAAGAGCCTGGTTTCCGAATGGGTTCATAAGTAAAAAGTTCAAGGAACATGAGGTTCCAACATCGACCAAAAAGTTTAATAAAATAGTGCAGAGGGGCATTGAAACTGGAGCAACAAGCCAAGAAGGAGAAAGGGTAGAAGAAGAAACATTCCAGTGATAGTGAATCGTCCACTCAAGGATCAGACTCCAATACTAGTTTCAGTACATATGAAAATAAATCAGATGAGAAGGGCAAAAGGAAGAAAAAAGGATTGTGGATTAGTAACTATAGGAGATTTCAAAACAGATCGTTGAAATTCCAAAACAAGATGTTCAGTCAAAAAAATAGAAATTTGGTGCTCCAAGTGTAGATCCACAAGGATCATAGGTCTAATGAGTGTTCCTAGTGTACTTATTGTAAATCCTATGGTCATGTGTGGAACAATTGTGGAATCTAGAAAGGGAAGGATCTATCAATGATAGCACCGACAAATCCTAAAGCAGTCAAGGCAAATGGGGCCAGTGGGTCCAAGGAAAATGAAGCCAACACAAGTACGGGAGGTACTGGTACTGGTACTGGTAGGGGCACGTACGAGGGGGGCACTCATAGGGGCAGAGGTAGAGGAAGTTTGAAAAACGAAGCCTCAACTGCTATACATATGAAAAATATGGACATTTTGCAGCCTAGTTTCCAGAAGCCCCAAAATGAGAAGCTCCCAACCAGAAGGCACTAGAACAAGTGCCCGTCAAGGTAGTAACCAGAAGTAAGGGGGTCGTCATTAAGGAGATCCAAGATGAGGATGAGGAAAAACAAGTTGCGGAAACCAAAAAGTGGGAGCATTAGAGAGCAGTCTAGAAGGCTAAGGGCAAGGTAAAGGTAGTGGATGAATGGTAGGAATAGCATGAGGTTACAACAAAAATCATTGAGAATTTGGCCAAGAAGCTGCTAGAACAACCAGAAAGTTATGAATCTCGAACAATTCAGAAGCTATTGTCGAGATATCACCTTAGTCTTTAGAAGGGAAAAAACACAAGAATAAGAAAGCAGCATTTGGACCTATTGAGTTCATGATTGCTGTGGTACAGAAGTCTAGCAAAGGAGGTACAACAAGTCATTTGAAAATATCATAGTCAGTATTCAAAGGGGGGAAACATGATGATCTTGATGTTCATATTCAAGCGTTTGAGCAGTATGCTGAGCTTAAGGATATGGATGAAGATGAATGGGGAGAGTACTTTCCCCAGACACTCAAGGAGGCAGCAAGGAAGTGGTACTATCATTACCCAACCTAACAACTCAAGTCATACAAAAAGTCAATCGAGGCTTTTTGGTTGGAATATTCAAATAACAGAGGCGATGAAGATATCATGTATAAGCTATATCATATTAAACAGGGCAAGTTCTCAGTTAGGAGTTACATAGAGAAGCTCAAGGAAAGAGACTCCCCTCAAAGAAAAGAATGAGAGCTTGATTTCTGAATGGATTCAGAAGTAAAAAGCTCAAGGAACATGAGGTTCCAACACCAACCAAAAAGTTTAATGATATGGTGCAGAGGGCACTGAAAGTGGAGCAACAAGCCAAGAAGGAGAAAGGGCATAGGAAGAAACATTCTAGTGATAGTGAATTGGCCACTCAAGAATCAAACTCCAATACTAGTTTCAATACATCTGAAAATAAATCAGATGACAAGGGCCAAAGGAAGAAAAAGGGATCGTGGACTAGGAAACTATAGGAGATGTCCAAACAGATCGCTGAAATTGCCAAAACAAGACCTTCAGTCAAGAAAATAGAAATTTGGTGCTCCAAGTGTAGATCCACAAGGATCATAGTTTTGATGAGTGTTCATAGTGTACTTATCGTGAAGCCTATGGTCATGTGGGGAACAATTGTGGAATCAAGAAAGGGAATGATCTATCAATGATAGCACTGATAAATCCTAAAGCGGTCAAGGCAGATGTGGCCAGTGGGTACAAGGAAATGGAAGCGAACACAAGTACTGAAGGTACTGGTACTGGTAGGAGCACATACGAGGGGGGACACGCATAAGGGCATAAGTAAAGCAAATTTTGAAAAACAAAGCCTCAATAGCTATACATGTGAAAAATATGGACATTTTGCAGCCTAGCGCCCAGAAGCTCCGAAATGAGAAGCTCTCGACCAGAAGGCACTAGAAGCAGTGCCCGTCAAGGTAGTAACAAAAAGTAAGGGGGTCGTCATTAAGGAGATTCAAGACGAGGATGAGGAAAAGCAAACTGCGAAAACCACAAAGTGGGAGCAACAAAGAGCAGTCTAGAAGGCTAAGGGCAAGGTAAGGTAGTGTATGAATGGTAGGAACAACGTGAGCCTACAACAAAAATAATTGAGAATTTGGCCAAGAAGCTGCTGAAACAACAAGAAAGTTATGAATCTTGAACAATTCAGAAGCTATCGTCGGGCTATCACCCCAATCTTTAGAAGGGAAAACACACAAGAATGAGAAGGCAGTATCTAGACCAATTGAGTCCATGATTGCTGTGGTACAGAGTCTGGCAAAGGAGGTGCAACAATTCATCTAAAAATATCATATTCAGTATTCAAAGGGGGCAAATACTTGATGTTCATATTCAAACGTTTGAACAGTATGTTGAGCTTAAGGATATCGATGAAGATGAATGGGGAGAATACTTTCCCCAAACACTCAAGGAGACAACAAGGAAATGATACTATCATTACCCAACCTAACAACTCATATCATAAAATAAGCTCATGAATGCTTTTGGGTTGGATAATTTGGATAACATAGGCGATGAAGATATCATGTGTAAGCTAGATCAGATTAAAGAGGGCAAGTTGTCAGTTAGGAGTTACGTAGAGAAGCTCAAGGAAAGAAACCCCCTTCAAAGAAAAGAATGAGAGCCTGGTTTTTGAATGGGTTCATAAGTAAAAAGCTCAAGGAACATGAGGTTCCAACACCAGCCAAAAAGTTTAATGATATGGTGCAGAGGGCAATGAAATTGGAGCAACAGGTCGAGAAGGACAAAGGGCAAAAGATGAAACATTCCAGTGATAGTGAATCATCCACTAAAGAATCAGACTCCAATACTAGTTTCAGTACATCTGGAAATAAAGCAAATGACAAGGGCAAAAGGAAGAAAAAAGGATCATGGACTAGGAAAGTGTAGGAGATGTCCAAACAGATCGCTGAAATTGCCAAAACAAGACCTTCAATCAAGAAAATAGAAATTTGGTGCTCCAAGTGTAGATCCACAAGGATCATAGGTCTGATGAGCATTCATAGTGTACTTATTGTAAATCCTATGGTCATGTGTGGAACAACTGTGGAATCAAGAAAGGGAAGGACCAATCTGATCGCACTGACAAATACTAAAGTAGTCAAGGCAAATGGGGCCAGTGGGTCCAAGGAAAATGAAGCTAAGACAAGTATTAGAGGTATTGGTACTGGTATTGGCAGAGGCACGTACTAGGGTGGAGTCATAGGGGTAGAGGTAGAGGTAGATGTAGAAGAAATTTTGAAAAACGAAGCCTCAAAAATTATACATGTGAAAAATATGGACATGTAGCCAGTGCCTTGAAGCTCCCAAATGAGAAGCTTTCAACCAAAAGGTACCAAAACCACTGTCGGTCTAGGTAGTAACTAGAAGTAAGGAGGTCATCATTAAGTAGATCCAAGATGAGAATGAGGAAAAGAAAACTGCAAAAACCAGAAAGTGGGAGCAACAGAGAGCAATCTAGAAGGCTAAGGGCAAGGAAAAGGTAGTGGATGAATGGTAGAAATATTGTGCTTGAACAATTCAGAAGCTATCGCCGAGCTATTACCCTAGTCTTTAGAAGGGAAAAAATACAAGAATGAGAATGCAACATGTGGACCAAGTGAGTCCATGATTGCTGTGGTACAGAGTTTGGCAAAGGAGGTACAACAAGTCATCTGAAAATATCATATTCAATATTCAAAGGGGGCAAATACATGATGTTCATATTCAAGCAATTGAGTAGTATGCTGAGCTTAAGGATATCGATGAAGATGAATGGGGAGGGTACTTTCCCCAGACACTCAAGGAGACAACAAGGAAATGGTACTATCATTACTTAACCTAACAGCTCATGTCGTAAAATAATCTCATCAAGGATTTTGGGTACTAGTACTGGCAGGGGCACATATGAGGGAGGCACTCGTAGGGACAAAGGTAGAATAAATTTTGAGAAACGAAGCCTCAACTGCTATGCATGTGAAAAATTTGGACATTTTGTAGCCATGTGCTGCCTAGAAGCTCTAAAATGAGAAGCTGCCGACCACGAGGCACTAGAATCAATGCCCGTCAAGGTAGTAATCAAAAGTAAGGCGGTAGAACATTAAGGAGATCCGAGATGAGAATGAGGGAAAGCAAACTGTGAAAACCAAAAAGTGGGAGCAATAGAGAGCAATCTAGAAAGCTAAGGGCAAGGGAAAGATAGTGGATGAATGGCAGAAACAACGTGAGCTTGCAGCAAAAATCATCGAGAATTTGGCCAAGAAGCTTCCAGAACAACCAAAAAGTTCTGAATCTTGAACAATTCAAAAGCTATTGTTGGGCTATCACCCTAGCCTTTAGAAGGGGAAAAACACAAGAATGAGAAGATAGCATTTGGACCAAGTGAGTCCATGATTGCTGCGGTACAAAGTCTGGCAAAGGAGGTACATCAAGTCATTTGAAAATATTTTTTTTAGTATTCGAAGGGGGCAAAATAGATGATCTTGATGTTCATATTTAAGCGTCTGAGCAGTACGCTAAGCTTAAAAATATCGATGAAGATGAATGGGGAGAGTACTTTTCCTAGACACTCAAGGAGGCACCAAGGAAATGGTACTATCATTACCCAACCTAACAGCTTAGGTCATACAAAAGGACAATCAAGGCTTTCATGTTGGAATATTCAGATAACAGAGGGGATGAAGATATCATGTGTAAACTAGATCAAATTAAACAGGAAAATGTCGATTAGGAGTTACATAGAGAAGCTCAAGGAAAGAAACCCCGCTCAAAGAAAAGAATGAAAGCATGGTTTCTGAATGGGCTTTGAAGTAAAAAGCTCAAGGAACATGAGGTTCCAACACCGACCAAAAAGTTTATTGATATGGTGTAGAGGGCACTAAAACTGGAGCAACAAGCCAAGAAGGAGAAAGGGAAGAAGAAGAAACATTCCAGTGATAGTGAATCATCCACTCAAGAATCAGACTCCAATACTAGTTTCAGTACATGTGAAAATAAATTAGATGACAAGGGCAAAAGGAAGAAAAAAGGATCGTGGACTAGGAAACTATAGGAGATGTCCAAACAGATTGCTGAAATTGCCAAAATAAGACCTTCAGTCAAGGAAATAGAAATTCGGTGCTCCAAGTGTAGATCCACAAGGATCATAGTTTTGGTGAGTGTTCATAGTGTACTTATTGTAAAGCCTATGGTCATGTGTGGAACAATTGTGGAATCAAGAAAGGGAAGGATCTATCAATGATAGCACTTACAAATCCTAAAGAAATCAAGGTAGATGGGGCCAGTGGGTACAAGGAAAATGAAGCCAACACAAGTACTTGAGGTACTGGTACTGGCAGGGGCATGTACAAGTGGGGCACGCGTAGGGGTAGAAGTAAAGGAAATTCTGAAAAACAAAGCCTCAATAGCTAAAGATGTGAAAAATATGGACATTTTGCATCCCAGTGCCCAGAAGCTCCAAAATGAGAAGCTCTTGTCCAGAAGGCACTAGAACCAGTGCCCGTCAGGGTAGTAACCAGAAGTAAGGGGGTCGTCATTAAGGAGATCCAAGATGAGGATGAGGAAAATCAAACTACGGAAACCACAAAGTGGGAGCAACAGAGAGTAGTCTAGAAGGCTAAGGGCAAGGTAAAGGTAGTGGATAAATGGCAGGAATAGCGAGAGCTTACAACAAAAATCAATGAGAATTTGGCAAAGAAGCTGCCAGAAAAACTAGAAAGTTATGAATCTTGAAGAATTTAGAAGCTATTGCCGAGATATCACCCCATTGTGTGGAACAATTGTGGAGTCAAGAAAGGGAAGGATCTATCAATGATAGCACTCAAAAATCCTAAAGCAGTCAAGGCAGATGGGGCCAGTGGTGGGTACAAGGAAAATGAAGCCAACACAAGTACTTGAAGTACAGGTACTGGCATGGGCTATGTACAAGGGGGGCATGCATAGGGTAGAAGTAAAGGAAATTTTGTAAAAGAAAGCCTCAACATCTAAACATGTCAGCTCCCAAATGAGAAGCTCTTGGCCAAAAGGCACTGGAACCAGTGCCCGTCAGGGTAGTAACCAGAAGTAAGGGGGTCGTCATTAAGGAGATCCAAGATGAGGATGAGGAAAATCAAACTACAAAAACCACAAAGTGTGAGCAAGAGAGAGTAGTCTAGAAGGTCAAGGGCAAGGTAAAGGTAGTAGATGAATGGTAGGAATAGCGAGAGCTTACAACAAAAATCAATGAGAATTTGGCAAAGAAGCTGCCAGAACAACCAGAAAGTTATGAATCTTAAAGAATTCAAAATTTATCACCAAGATATCACCCCATTGTGTGGAACAATTGTGGAATCAAGAAAGGGAAGGATCTATCAATGATAGCACTGACAAATCAAGGCAGATGGGGCCAGTGGGTACAAGGAAAATGAAGCCAACACAAGTACTTGAGGTATTGATACTGGGACTGGTAGGGGCACGTACAAGGGGGGCATGCGTAGGGGTAGAAGTAAAGGAAATTTTGTAAAAGAAAGCCTCAACAATTTAACATGTGAAATATACGGACATTTTGCATCCAGTGCCCAGAAGCTCCGAAATGAGAAGCTCTCGGCCAAAAGGCACTAGAACCAGTGCCCGTCAGTTAGTAACCAGAAGTAAGGGTGTCGTCATTAAGGAGATCCAAGATGAGGATGAGGAAAATCAAACTACGGAAACCACAAAATGGGAGCAACAGAGAGTAGTCTAGAAGGCTAAGGGCAAGGTAAAGGTAGTGGATGAATGGCAGGAATAGCGAGAGCTTACAACAAAAATAATTGAGGATTTGGCGAAGAAATTGCTAGAACAACCAGAAAGTTATGAATCTTGAAGAATTTAGAAGCTATTGCCGAAATATCACCCCAATCTTTAGAAGGGAAAAAACACAAGAATGAGAAGGCAACATCTGGACCTATTGAGTCCATGATTGCTATGGTAAAGAGTCTGCAAAAGGATGTACAACAAGTCATCTAAAAATATCATATTCAGTATTCAAAGGGGGAAAACACTTGATGTTCATATTCAAGCATTTGAGCAGTATGGCGAGCTTAAGGATTTTGATGAAGATGAATGGGGAGAGTACTTTTCCCAGACACTCAAGGAGGCAGCAAGGAAATGATACTATCATTACCCAACCTAATAGCTCATGTCATAAAATAAGCTCAACATGGCTTTTAGGTTGGAATATTCAAATAATAGAGGCGATGAAGATATCATGTGTAAGCTAAATGAAACATGGCAAGTTGTCAGTTAGGAGTTACGTAGAGAAGCTCAAGGAAAGAAACCCCCTTCAAAGAAAAAAATGAGAGCATGGTTTCTGAATGGGTTCATTAGTAAAAAGCTCAAGGAACATGAGGATCCAACACCGACCAAAAATTTTAATGAAATGGTGCAGAGGGCATTGAAACTAGAGCAACAAGCCAAGAAGGAGAAAGGGCAAAAGAAGAGACATTCCAGTGATAGTGAATCGTCCACTCAAGAATCAGACTCCAACACTAGTCTCATTACATCTGAAAATAAATCAGATGACAAGGGCAAAAGGAAGGAAAAAGGATCATGGACTAGGAAACTGTAGGAGATGTCCAAACAGATCACTAAAATTGCTAAAACAAGACCTTCAGTCAAGAATACAGAAATTTGGTGCTCCAAGTGCAGATCCAGAAGGACCATTGTGTTGATGAGTGTTCATAGTGTACTTATCATAAAGCCTATGGTCATGTGTGGAACAATTGTGGAATCAAGAAAGGGAAGGATCTATCAATGATAGCAGTAACAAATCTTAAAGCATTCAAGGCAGACGGGACCAGTGGGTCCAAGGAAAATGAAGCCAACACAAGTACTTGAGGTATTGGTAATGGCACTGGCAGGGGTAGGTACCAAGGGGCACTCATAGTAGGGGCACATGTAGAGGAAATTTTGAAAAAGAAAGCCTCAACTGCTATACATGTGACAAATATGGAAATTTTGTAGCCATGTGCCCAGAAGCTCCGAAATGAGAAGCTCCCGACCAGAAGGCACTAGAACCAGTGTCAGTCAAGGTAGTAACCAGAAGTAAGGGCGTCGTCATTAAGGAGATCCAAGATGAGAATGAGTGAAAGAAAATTTGGAAACTAGAAAGTGGGAGGAGAAGAGAGAAGTCTTCAAGGCTAAGGGCAAGGAAAAGGTAGTGGATGAATGGCAGGAACAACGTGTGTTTGCAACAAAAATCACTTAGAATTTGGCCAAGAATACATTAACAACAACTGCAAAATTCTTCATGCAAAAGAGGAAAGGTGAGGCTGATGCAAGGGTAGCGGACCTAGTATCTATCTAAGACGACAAGGTTCTAGTTATCTAGGCTGACTACAAGCTACAAAAACAATGGGAACCATTGTCACGAGTCATACTGGATGGGGGAGCTGGTGTGGATATTCTGGGAGAACATCTCAGGCAAAAATTGGGAATCACGGACCTAAAACCAGCACCATTCAGAGTCAGGATGGTTGACCACAGGTGGTTCAGGCTAGTGGGCTAGTTGAAAATATGAAAATCAGAGTGGGCAAGGACAAATTTAAGACCAGCTTCTTAGTGTTGGATGTGCAAGGAGCATATGGGATGTTTTTAGGCAAATCTTGACTCAGAACTGCTAGTGCTATACATGATTATGCAAACCAAACATTGACTATTCAAGGGGCGGCCAACAAAAGGATTCCCATAAAGACTAACAACACCAAAAGCTGGAAGAAGGCTTTGAGACCTGAAGAATTCTGCAAGAATTATGGGACAAAGAAAATTGAAGAGATGCTTACCTCCATAACCATCTTTCTCTTTACAGAGATCGATCTGAGTGCTAATGGATAAGGAACATGCTGAGAGGCAGAGAAAACAATACGTAGAGCAATTTACCACACTAAATTCTTGAGAAAGATCAATTAAAATAGATGGTCGATCACCAAAACAACCAACATCAAATAAATTTAATTTCGTATTAGTTGGAAAAACCAGTTTAGCAGATTTTGAGGAAGAGAACCCATTGGTTGAAGAACTAGAGATTCAAAATGGCCTTTTGGAATTAATTAATCCTTTCAATGATTATACTATTGGTATTTGGACTAAGAAGAAAGCAGAATCAATGGCTAAACGAAATGAGCTACAACGTAGAGTGCTTTTTTTATTTTATTCACTTGATAGCTTTTCACTCCGTCGTGAAAAGCTATCAAGTGAATAAAATAAAAAAAGCACTCTATGTTGCACTTCATCTTTTGTTTGCAGATCATCAAGTTGGACGGTACTTTGGATGCTTGCCAACGAGTTGAGCATTCAGATATTTTGTGCGATCAACCCATGGCAGAGGTTTGTTCTAGTGCTACTGAAATAGAAGATATCAAATTTCAATCAATGATCAATTGGCCTAATCTGGAGTCGAATCACCAACACTCATTGCCTTCGCAAGCCCGTTCAACACGTTTTTCTATGGATGCTATCAGGCCATTGGCGATGCAGTATGTAGAGCCTTTGGCTCACCAATTAATAAATGGAACGAGTAAACGTCAAAGTGGACATGATGGCAGAAAACCTTAGCAGGATTGATCACACCAAAGCTTATGATGGTTATCCTCAAGTAAGCCGGTGGCTTCAGTGCTAGCTGCTTGCAATTTTAGTAGAGTGTGTAAGGGGATTAGTGGTAGATACTTCAATGTCGAGGGAAAGACATTAGGAATATTTCCACTAGTGCAAGTCATGGTCTGATGAGTCGTTGGCTTCAATCGCACTCCTCGTCCAGCTTTGTTGATAGCCTATCTAAAAAACTGATGATTTGCAAGCATTTTGCATATAAACATTAACACCTATCATGACCGATTCAATGCAGAATGGTGTCCACAGGAGTTGGTTAATGTGTAGCTCCAAGGAGATGCAACAACATTGCAGCGGAAGTCAAGTAGTAAATCATGCAAGTGCCTAAACTGCCGACCGTGATCAAAAGAATAGTCAAAGAGTAGAAGCGAAAGCTAATTCTTTTTCCACACAAATAGATTTGATGCTAGAGTAGCTGGCAAACACGGATTGCAGAGTAATGGCATTTATGGAGATAGGCATACCAATATGTTATCACCTATTAGCCTCCAGGAGTAGTTCACTGTTGCCCATTCAACAACTAGGTGGGATAGTAGAAACTCTATAGACAATATGGCCAACATTGCGGCCTTTAAAGAACTTCTCTTGCTAATAACCATGATTCGATGGCGGATCATATGAGCAAAGGTCCATGTATGCAGCAACTATCAGATCAAATTCAGATGGCTGCAGATGACATATCTGATCAGTCTAGTATTGTAGCGAACACAAACCTCATTTTTCCTTGGAAAAAAGCTACTCATGGGCGGGCAGTGAAAATCTATTCACATCTTCTCAAGGGTCTTTTGTGCAAGAAGCAGTTGAGGTAGAAACTCCATATAGCAGCTATAGTATGCTGAACAAATCGAGTGCAATTATCGCCAACATCGACTTAACATTCCATAGCACAAGGCATACTGCTATCAATATATTGTCTGAGTGTGGAACCAATTTCAACGCCAAGAGGATTGTACAAAGTGTCATAAAATCTAATATCTAGCTTACCCAAATGATTTTCTCATATTAAACTGATCATTTAATGTGGAAGAATAAACGAGAACAAGAGTTAGAATAGAGACATGTGCTTCTAGACCTATCTCAACAGGGGACCAAAAGGAGAGATGCAACGACCAAAAGGAGAGATGGTTGCATCTCAGCAGGGGTCCAAAAGGAGACGGTCTACCAAAGAGCAAGGTACAATAAGTGCTTCTAGACTTATCTCAAAAGGGGACCAAGAGAAGAGATGGTTACATCTCATTACGGGTCCGAAAGGAGATAGTCTATCAAAGAGCAACATGAATCTAATGGAGCTTAAAAGACCTTAGGGTTAACTTCATTAAATACCTCCAATAGTTAGTGTTAAAAGTCCTTTGACCTTAGGCAAGCTATGACTGAGCTTGAGGTGGGAACCCAACCTAAGCTTGAGGTGCTTGTCGTGCTTGATGACTAAGGTGCTTGAGGTGCTTGTCGTGCTTGATGACTAAGGTGCTTGAGGTGCTTGTCATGCTTGATGACTAAGGTACTTGAGGTGCTTGTCATACTTAATGAGGAAGGTGCTTGAGAAGCTTCCCATGCATGGGGGGTAAGGTGATTGAGTCAGAAAGAGACCCTACAAACTTAATGAGGAAGGTGCTTGAGAAGCTTCCCATGCATGGGGGGGTAAGTTGCTTGAGTCAAAAAGAGACCCTACAAACTTAATGAGGAAGGTGCTTGAGAAGCTTCTTATGCATGAAAGTCCCAAAGTTAGGAGAATCTTTGACTTAACCTTCCACTCACCCAAAGGGCACCCTTTTCTCAAAGGGCACATGGGACACATGTCAGACTCTCCCTATGCTTAACCACATGGTGTGCTTGAATGCTATTGGTTGGGCTAAAGAGGGGTCCAATGAGCTTCTAGTTCCATCCAACAAATATCTAGATATTTTCAAGCTCTCTCTCTCTAAGGGGTAAGGAGGACACTTATCCAAAGACTACCCATGTACTTGAATGCATGCTGCATGCGATTGTCTGAGGGGAGAGGAGTCCAATGAGCTTGAAACATGTATAAAAGCTACAACTCGCCCCAAGCAACCAAGGGGGGTGCTAGGGGGTTATACACCACACACACACACACACACACACACACACTCATTTTGTGGAATCATTCTCACTTGGTGAAAGTTGAGGAACTCCACCTCCTTCTCCAAGCTTGTGTGAAGTGAGAGCCTACACCAACACTCTTGACTATGGAATGCAAATCCAACCAAGAGCCATGCTTCAATGCTTAAGCTTGCCATCTTCTCCATCTTCATTACTATACTATTATGTATGCTAGCAAGAAGAGTGATGATACGTGGGGAACTATTTCTTTCCCCTATGGAATGTTTCTTCTTCCTCTTCCCTACCCTCATTCCCCGCTAGCTCTCTCCACCTTCGATGGTTTTTGAGGCCTTGGGACTGAGGCTTGGGATAATTAATGCTTTCTACAAAGTTTATGTTATGCTTGTGATGCATGAAGCTTTCCATCTTCATTGCATCACCAAGGTCACAAGGAACACAAAGATTGTTTTGGTACCAAGTCTCTCTTGATGGGAGAAACTATAATACAAAAGCCTATTGGAGGGGGGACCGCTAGCTCCGTATGAATCCGTTCCTCAATTGTTGTCATGTTCTCTAAACTCTCTGTCTTACAAAAGTATTGTTCATGCATAGTTAACTAAGTACCATGTTTATGTTGCTAGCATTAAGTTCACCCGCTATGCTCACAAAGTAATCTCACAAAAGTGCTTTATCTAATTTCCTAATTCCGCTACTCTCAAAGTTCATAGGCCATTTCCATTACATTGGTATCAGAGCATTTGGTTTCTCTTTTCTTGCTTAAGAAGAGAGGTCCTTAAGTAGCCTATTAATGGTTGATTTTGTTAATTATATTAGGGTCAGTGGGATTGAGATCTATTATCGGTTTTGTTGAGCCCACTATGTGGGATGTGGTGCACACCTTAGTAGCTTTGGTCTTAATAATGGAGTCTTTTTAGACTTGCCTGCGGCTTTACCATTATTGAGCCATAAGAAGTCCGAAAGGAGCTATCCCTTGGCAACTTTGTTATGTTAGACTCACTCCACTACTCTCTATAATTAACCAATTCGAGCCGCGGGTGTAGATACTTAAGTGCCTATTTTCAAAGGCTAAGAGGAGTAGCAACTAAGATTTTGAATTGCCAAAGCATACACTAAGTAAACACATAAGTTTAATTAACATGGCTGACAATAACCAAGAGAGTAGAATGAACATTGATAACTTTGATTTTGCACATGAAGGTGGTAATGATGATGCCCCCATGTTTGTTAATTATCTTGTCACTAGGTTGCAACAAGCTATGGGCAACTCCGCTTTGCAAGCCGAAGTTACTCAACAACTTCATGCTTATGGATTTCCTTTCCTCTCCAAGAGGAGAGAGAGCTTAGGAGGCCTCTTGATGAGACCCCCAAAAGAAGACTCTCTCCATACGAGAGGAGGAATCCAAAGATCAAGAAAGTAATGAATCCCTAAATTCCTCCGAAGATGTGGTTCCACGAAGAATGCGGATTAAACGATCTCCAACTCCTCTTAAGAGGAAACGGTTAACCCATAGTCCTTCTCCTCGTCACTCCAAAAGGGAAGAGAGGAAACAAAGGAAGAAAAGGGCAAGGAAGAGGTCACCCTCTTCTCCTTCTTCTTCACCTTCCTCCTCTACCAATGAAAGCTATGGCTATTCTCCTAGAGAAAACAAGAGGGGAGGACATCGCAAATTTTACCCTGCATGGCAAAGGTCACAAAAGCTAAAGAAGGTCAAAGAGGGAGGAAAGAGTATCTCTTTTCTCACCTATGATGGCACCTTTGGTGCTACCAACAAAGTATTTTCCTTCATCCAATAATTTGATGTGGCCTTTGGAGACGAGGGCTTCACGGAGTCCTCCAAGCTACACCATGTAGCTATGCACTTCCAAAAATCGACTCGTCAATGGTGGGCTAGCCTTTGTGGCAACGGCAAAGCCCCAAAGACATGAAAAACTCTACAAGTTTTTATCATGAAGCAATTCCTTGCAAGCGATGCAAAGGACAAAGTGCTCACCAAATGGCAGAGTTTGAGTCTTCTCTCTCATGAGTCTATCCACAAATATGTGGACAGGTTTTGGGATTTACATCTCAAGGCTACTATCTTTCAAAAGATAGATTTTGCCGAGCAAAATCAACAATTTTGTGCGGGATTACCCAAAGAGATGAGTATGTCAACTCTCAACGGCATGTTTCTATCACCAAAGTAATCCACCACACTATGGTTGCTTTGACATCAATTTCCAACAAGGGGCTAGACGAAATGTCAAGCCCATGGAAAACAAAGACAAAAGTGATGCCAAGGGGAAAACCAATGCTCAAATTTCTTACTAAGGCTATTCCAACAACAACAACAACAATCGGTCCAAGGAGAAATGAGTTTACAAATGTAAATATAAACTCCCTTCTAAAGAGCTAGAAGCTTTTTGTAAGGACCACAAATTCTTTAAGCGTGGGGAGCAAGGCCATGGTTATCGTCCTTGCCCCAAGAGAATTGCCCGCAATGAGACTCCTAGTGCCTATATGTTGAACCTCCAAAAGAGGATACTCATTGCCAAGGATTTCTCCTTTCCTATGCTTGGGGAAAGATGGAAGAGCATGATGCCTTTATTTTATTTGACCCTGGTTCAACTCACAACTTCATATCCACGGAGTTGACCACTAAGCTAGGCATACAAGCCCACGATATGGGAGATGCATTGAAATTCAATGGAACTATCAAGGGACAAGACATCTCAGTTACTTCCTTAATTGAAAAATTAAGGCTTCATGTCCAAAGCTATGTGGACAAAAAGGATTTCTTCATCTCCCCTCTCAAATAGGAGAATGTTATCATTGGGGCACCATGGTTTAACAGCATGGCTTCCAACATGAATTTCCCTGAAAGGAAAATCTACTTCACCTACAGGGAAGAGAGCATGTACATAGACGCTAATGAGTCGGGGAACACCATATCCTTGCAATAAAGGGAATCAAGAGGAATTAGACTTGTCTAATTTCCTAAATGGATTCCAAGATGTTTTCATTGATGACATCCCTAGGGGCTACCTCTAAAATGAGGGATGATGACCATGCAATTGAGCTCCTACCAAGACGCTCACCACCTAACAAGCCTCCTTATCGAATTTCACAAGCTCAACAAGAGGAGATCATGAGGCAAGTGCATGAATTGGTGGAAAAAAGGATGGTGAGGTCTAGCTCCTCTCCATTTTGCTCACCATTGCTTTAAGTGCAAAAGAAAGATGAGACATATCACATGTGTGTCGACTATAGAGCACTAAATAAGATCACTATCAAAAATAGATTTCCCGTGCCACTGGTAGAAGATCTATTTGATAATTTACAAGTTTTGGCCTGACAAATTCTCTAGACGCATTCAAACTCATGATGGACAAAAGTATTCAGGCCATTCAAATTCTCTTGAGGAGTACAAGGGACACCTCCAGGTAATCTTTCAAGTTGTGAGAGAGAATAAGCTTTTCATTAATCAAAAGAAAAGTGAATTTTTCCTACAAGAGATTCAATATTTAGGTCACATCATCTCTAAAGCTGGCACCCGTAGGGATCCAACAAAGTTAGAGATAATAAAAGGATGGTCTAATCCAAGGAATCTATAAGAGGTACGAAGCTTCATAGGTATGTGTGAATACTATAGATGCTTCATAGAAAAAATTCTCACTAATAGCAGGCCCATTACATGACTTAACAAAAAAAAAGAACATTAAGTATTCATGGACTGCAAAAGTACAAGAAGCTTTTGAGAAGATTGTCTCTCAATGTGAGCTCACACTACTAGATCTCTCAAAGCCATTTGAGGTCCAATGCGATGCTTGTGGTGATTGCCTTGGAGCTATTTTGCTTCAAGAAGGGCATTCCATAGCATATGAGAGTCAAAGACTCAACTTCGATAAGTGAGTATTGGGCAAATACAAAAAAGAGCTACTAGCTATTCTATATGTCCTAAACACATGGAAACACTATTTCTTGGGGACTCCATTCATCCTACAAATGGATCACAAAGCCTCAAGAACTTCATGACGCAAACCAAACTCTCTGACAAACAAATGAGGTGGGCAAATTTTCTTTTTCAATTTAAATTTCATATTGCTCACATTGCTAACAAGCACAATCAAGTGGTCAATGCACTTTCACAACGACCAAGGGTAAATGTGGTGTCTATAGCAACTCACAATGATCTATCTTTTATGATAGACGAGTATGCTATTGACAGAGACTTTAAGTACATAGTTACAGCCTTTGCAACATGAAAGAAAAAAGAACCATTCACCTTGAAGGATGGTTATCTTCCAAACAGCAATAGGCTATGTGTTAGTCTCCCATACAATAAGAAAGTCATGTATGAATCCCATACTTCTCCTTGTGTGGGGCAAAGAGGGATTCCATAGTCTACTCTTCGAGGAGTAGAAACGTATTTTTGCTGGTCTATCATGAAAATTAAACATACAAGAGTATGTTTCAAAATGTGTGGTATACCAAAAGTTGAAATTTGATCGAGGGAAGCAACTTGGATTGTTTCAATCAACAGGCTTAACAAGAAAACACACTCTATGCCTGTCAAAAAGACTATTAAGGCACATCAAATGGCAATCCTCTTTAGATCTCAAATTTTCAAGCATCATGGCTTTCCAACATCCATAGTGTCGAACAAAGATCCGAGAATGACCATTAATTTCTAGAAGGGTCTCTTTGAGAATATAAGAAATAGATTAAATTTTTCTTTCGGCTTATCATCCACAGACGAATGACCAAAGTGAAATAACTAATTTAATGATTCTTGATCTACTAAGAGCCTATGTCATGGAAGTAGATCAACTTTCTCAATGAGAGAAAAACCTACCTCTTATAGAGTATGCGTACAATGACATTGTACATACTTCTATGGGGAAAGCACCTTTCGAAGTTAGAGAGGGAAGATCCAAAAGTCCCTTACTACCTAAAGTACATGGGAAGATCTTCGCTACTAATGAATATAGCCGAAGATTAAAGAGGTTATATCCATCTCAAAGCAAAGGCAAAAAGGGTTGCTGCTAATAAGCACAGAAGAGCCTTATAAGGCCTTTAAGTAAAATGATTGGGTCTTCCTAAAGTTTCTCAAGGCTTGTCTAAGGCATACTACGGGCAAGAATCCTATGGCCACCAAGAGTATTATGCTAAACTAGCAAAAAGATACTATGTTCCTTTTTAAATTCTTAAACCAATCAATGAGATGGCTTATCAGTTAAAGTTGCCCAACCATTGGCTCATGCACCATGTTTTCCATGAGAGCCTACATAAGCCTCACAAAGGAGCACCATCAAACGAAGCAATAGTTGTAGACCCTCAAAAAATCGAAGATCAAGAAGAAGTACTTCAATCTAAGTCCATCCTATGACATGAAGACAAGGTATTAAGAAACGGTAAGATTATCTGACGATATCTTATTAAGTTAAAGAATTATCCTTTTAAAGATGCTAAATGGATGCAAAGAACCTAGCTTAAGGATAATATGAACCTTGTCAATGCTTACAATGTTGCACTAGAGTAAGCATATGAAAATGCATTTTAAATGAAAAATGTTTTTGTCTTATAAGACTAGTTCTCTTTTTATTGTGCACAAATTTAAATAGTATGCATGCTTAGAATCATGTTTGTGGTGACAACGTCTCCCAAACACCAAGTAGAACTTGTCACTCTACTTTGGAAGTATGATATGGACTAAAGAGCATACATGCTTGCGACAGCTACGTCTCCCAAGCACCAAATGGATTAGTCCTCCATCTTGGAATGATATCGTATGGTAAAAAGGGATCCTCTACCCGCGCTAAGAAACATGGACTAATGATTAGGCTTTATCTTCTCTACCTTAAAATGATTTTCTCATATTAAACTGATCATTTAATGTGGGAGAATAAACGAGAACAAGAGTTAGAATAGAGACATGTGCTTCTAGACCTATCTAAATAGGGGACCAAAAGGAGAGATGCAACGACCAAAAGGAGAGATGGTTGCATCTCAATAGGGGTCAGAGAGGAGACGGTCTACCAAAGAGCAAGGTGCAATAAGTGCTTCTAGACTTATCTCAACAGGGGACCAAGAGGAGAGATGGTTACATCTCAATACGGGTTCAAAAGGAGATAGTCTATTGAAGAGCAACGTGCACCTAATGGAGCTTAAAAGACCTTAGGGTTAGCTTCATTAAAGACCTCCAATAGTTAGTGTTAAAATTCCTTTGACCTTAGGCAAGCTACGGCTGAGCTTGAGGTGGGAACGCAACCTAAGCTTGAGGAGCTTGTCGTGCTTGATGAGTAAGGTGCGTGCTTGATGACTAAGGTGCTTGAGGTGCTTGTCATGCTTGATGACTAAGGTGCCAGGTTTACTAAGTACCATGTTTATATTGCTACCATTAAGTTCACCCGCTATGCTCACAAAGCAATCTCACAAAGTGCTTTATCTAATTTCCTAATTCCACTACTCTCAAAGTTCATAGGCCATTTCCATTACACAAAGTTTGTCTACTGTCGAATGCATTTTGCAACCTCAAGATTCAAAAATTATTTTATTTAGTTATACACTCAATATATCATATATGTTGGGTGCCAAGCGCTCTCTTTTGCAAATACATTCCTCATGATGTTGCATCTTATCTTGGTTTTCTTGTAGAGAAGAGTCATCTTTCTTTGCATCTCTTACTGGCTTAGCATAAAAAATCCATTACATTGACAAAAAATCGAGGAGGGTTGTCTGGACAGAGAGGTTGGATGGGGTGTTGTGGATTAGAGGGCCACCAAGGCTTGAGAAGGAGAGTTGGCCGCATGGGGTGGTGGCGGCAACATCTATTGGATTGAACATATGGAATTTGGTTGTATGCAAATAAAGGGCTAGATTTCTCGCAGGCTTAATGCCTCCACCTCAATTGCATCATTAACACAACTACTAGTACCTTTGTCTCATAAGCACTGGCTTGTGCATCTTTTGGAGGGATTGCACCTTGACAGCCTTCATGTTGCATGTTTTGACTAGAGATATTAGTTTCTAATGGATGGCTTTTGTGCCCCCTGCACACGGAAAGTGGTTATTGGAGGCTTGAAATCGATGAATCTTAAAAGCTGTTTTTTGCTCTGCTCAAAGCACGGGACTCACCAAAGTTCAGAAGCAGACACTCAATGCAGGAAAAAAATTTATTGCTCTTGAAAGTGAGATCGTTGTCAAAGGCATCAATAGATCTCTTACACTTGTTGGTAATGAGCAAGAAGACGATGCCTTTGACAACGACCGTCTCTATGGCAAGAAGACATAATTGATGACCGAAGCAGCTTGTACAACACACACACACACACACACACACACACACACACACAAGGAAATACTGATTCGAGGACATAGAACATAAAGTTACTTCTGCGTGTTTTTTGTATGATAGGGAGGACATATATTCACAAGACTACACGTTCCAATTGCACAAGCGTGACTCCAACTCAACAACACTGCAAGGTTTGTTATCTACATCCAATTTCCCACGCGCATACATTTGCTTGGTGCAACACATAAACGCTACAGGGTTTTGCCAATGTATCCATATCATCCCAATCATTGTTAGACATAAACTTAGGCTCCCCTAACTTTCCATGTAATGGGAACAACGTGTCATGGCTAGTCAGTGCATCAAGTATGAGCTCTTTCCACACCAAGAAGTTTGTACATCAAGCTTTGTCAAGAGAAAGAGTGTCAAAATAGACATCATTTTGGTCATTTTGTTGGCACAAATTCCACTAAGATGCAATTAGTACAATCAAGCAAAATGCAACCACAAATAGTATAGATTGATGCTACTCAAATCAGCCCCAAAATTGGTACAAAACCAAGTACACAAGTAAATATATGTGTGTCAAATAATCTCCGAACACCAAGTTTTTCAAGAAATCTCTCACAATAGAGCATATGCAAGAGCATACACATGAAGTATGCATACCAAAATTGAGCATGAGCATGTCAAAAAATTACTTTAAAAAATGTATCAACTCGTAGTTCACATCCAAAAGTTAGTACTTGCATACTCAACTGCAGGATTAAATAGCTCTCAAAAAGAACCACAATAGCATGTACATGCCCATGTTCTCAATCTACACAATGTTTTACATTATGGGCATCTAGATGTCATTGCTCATGCACAACCACTTTGTTGTTGTTGCATCTACACCAAATCTATGTAGATTTTCAAAAATCGGATATCACTAATTCATTTAGAGCATGCCAAAACCATTAAACATCAAGATCATATGTATTTGAGTCTTTGTGAGAGAGGTATGCAAAAAACTATTGAGGCTCAATAAACTAAAACAATGAACTCGTCCAATCTTAGTTATTAAACTACACAAAAAATGAATACACTATGTGTGTATATGTGATAGTGCCTGTATGTACCATATTGGGCAGTTGATCACTTGGTCTTTAGCCCCAACAAAAGTTGTCCCTAAAGGAGTGAAGAGCCAGTGAGCCCAAAGCGGCATTTGAGACCTTGAAAAAAGTGTCCAAGGAAGGATGCGTAGAAGTTTTCCCAAAAGAGGAAGATAGGGGCTCTTCTACCAGTATTCCAAGCCAAGAAACACACTTTCATTAGGGTCATACACTCTACCTGATTTTTTCCTACATGCAGTTGCTTTAACATATTCCCAATGAGTGGTTCAAGGTATCCTTTAATTCTAAAAGCATTAATATATGCCTTCAAAGGGGTGCCATCAAGGGTGGAAAGGTAGATAACCCAACTATTTTTAATATCAATAAAAACAAATGGTTCTAGGCCTTTAGCAGTGAGCTTTATTTTGTTTTTCTTGAGAGTGAATAAGAGAACAAGATTCCCTTTATTAAGCTTTTCAGATCCCAAATTTTGGTCAAAACAAGCATTACGCCTATGCTTTTCCACATACATGGCTTTAAGGTGATTTCATTGAGTTTCTTGAGTCTGTAAAATCTATTTGAAAATATATGTTTTATCCACTCCAAAGTAGCTCCTAGCCTCAATGTGGGAAGAAAAAATTCCATTGGGAGGAGTGCTTTAATTCCATAGACACGGTTAAATTGGGTGGTGACAAAAGAGGTTTTGTATGCAGTTCCATAGGTCCAAGATATCCTTAATAGCTTGTTTTTCCATGTTTTCCTATTGCCCTCACCCATTTTGGTAAGCGTTGTCCATAACACCTTGTTAGTGCTTATACCTTTTCCATTACATTGTGAGGATTATAGGATGTTAAACGGTTTCTTTTTAAAAATCACTACGTCATTTAAGAAGTGTTAGCTTTGGTCACTTACTAATTCTCTCGAAAGACGAAACCAAACAAAGTTATGTTGATAAAGGAATATAAAAGTGCGAGCTTTGGTGTTGGGTATGGCTTTTGCCCATTTGCTTATGGTCCGGTGCAACTATTATGTATTGGTATATACTTTTCTAGAAAAGGGTTAATGGTTCTTTGTGACTATTGTGCATTAGGATTTAGTTTTATTAAGTAAGGGATAGTCGTCCTATAAATTCAATGCCCCACGTGGAAAATCCTCGTGTGCTATGGATTGGAGTCAGAGACAATTGATAATAAGTGTTTAATACACATCCTCGTCTAAGTTGCATTATACGTTATACATGAAACATATAATACGCCATATACGGGCGTATTTTTTAACTTAACCCCATATTATACGGGCGTATTATACGGTCATAAAAAATAGGCAACGTTTTATTTTCTCCGTGTTTCGATCGAAGTATCTTTCGATCAAAAAATCTTTCGATCGAAAGATGTATTGATTAAAAAAAAAAGTATATATACTGGCAACGCACCTTGTTGAAACTAGTGTTCCTCACAAAAGGTATTCCATGTCAATATGAGACAAAAAAAAGAACTTTGTTTATAATTTAAAATTTTAATTTAATCTTTTGTTAAAACTTTATCAATTATTTGTTTTAGAATCAAATATGTAAACTGTGTATGTTGTGTCTAGAGCTCAAACTCTCACTCATACAAGGTGTTTATTTTTTAGAAGTCATTTGCTACGTGCTCAGTTTACTGACACGTGAAAGTGAGTTAGTGATAAAATTTAGAGATTACCGTTGTGTCCAGAGTGTACTCTCACATAAGGTTATCTGATAGCAAAATATAATAGAATAAATGTGAGTTTTATTTAGGTAAGTTTGATTTTGACGTGCATATACTTTCTCACCTCAAAGTAAACATAGATAGAAATTTTGTTGTCCTGTGTAGAGCCATCACACTATGCTTTCACTGGAATCAAAATTTAGGAATCTCATGTCCAAATACATTGATATTACATTATCTTTATTTGGATTGCTACGTCTATCATACTGTGTGATTGTACATGTGCATCAAATGCACATAGATTAGCTTTCAAAGATCTATCGTGGGTGTAAGAACTTCATGTTTGCACTGCAGATAGATATAACAATCGTCAAAAATTACAATTAATCCTCATTTCCAACAATGAGAATCAATTGCAAGATTTGATCAATATTATCGATTATCGTACTAATGTGTGAAAGCTTTATGCTTGCACTTTAGATAAATCGATATAATGCAATGGATTAAAACTATCGATTATCGTAATGTGTGAAAACCAAAAGATTGCACTGTAGATAAATTGATATAGTGCAATGTGATTGAAATGTTCTGTTTGAAGTGATGAAGTTATTTAGTGCATCAAAATATGATTTGATTGACACCTCTTTATTCACATTTTATTAGTTAATTAATCAACAAGATTCCCTCCGCCTTGCCTTCGCAAAAGGAAAAGTTTCACCGTAGCTGGTTCCCACGCTGCGTCCGCCATCACCCTTGCCGACCTGTGCCGAGTGCACTGCTGTGCCATTTTTCCGTGGGACTGTCCCCAATGTTCTTAGTGGTGTTTCCAGCAATGGATCCGCTTCCCCTCGAAAACAAACATGCGATGAGAAGTCGCCAGCCCCACTGCTGATGTGCCACCATCTCTTTCATGAAGGTACTCGCATGCGCATGCGTTCACATCTTGGAATTGGCTTCTGATCCTCAGCGCTTTGCTCCTTATCTGCCTGCTCTGTGCCCCTTTCGTTCTGCCCCTGCATTCTCGGCCCCAACCCCTGCAGCTCCTGCTCATCGCCTCCTGCCCCCAAGCCCTATCGGCTCTGCTGCACGCATCCGCCATGGCACACAAAAGGCTTGCGCCTTGCCCACCATTGTGACTCCGAAGCACAATAGGGGAGGCAGACATACACATACAAAGAGAGAGCCAGAGTGCAGCAATGCGCAAGGAGGAGAACCAAGTTAGCACGTTCGCAGTGCCACGTTGGGTGGCAAGGCAAGGCGATCGGGTAGTATCGTCATTGTCTCTATCTCTCTCTCTCTCTCTCTCTCTCTCTCTCTCTCTCTCTCTCTCTCTCTCTCTCTCTCTCTCTCTCTCTCTCTTCTGACAACGCGTGCCCCAGAAAAATCCAGGTCACTCGCGGTCTGTGCACGATCAGAAAATACCTTTGAGAAATTTAATCTCAAAACTAGGGGTGTTTTGAAAGGCATTTTGGGAATTTATGACAAAATATCGCGGCTAATTTGAGAATTTTTAAAAATTTTGGGAGTTTGCACAAATTAGAGGGGTATTTTCCAAACAAATAAGGGCAAACTTCAAGCTCTCTAGGTTTTCAGGTCAAATTTTGAAGCTTTTCTCGGAAATCACACTAAAAATTTGTGAAAATATTCCGGTTTTCTTCACGGCAAGCTCAAGATCTAACAGTACATTTGTCTCCATTTGTCCTTGCGAAAAATTCTCGCACCGAGACACGCGTCAAAACCTCGCGATGGCCCTTAGTGTTCGAACACAGACATAACCTCTCTCTTTCCCTCTCTCTATCTTCTCCATGTCCGATGCCCACCCGACAAACCCCCCCCCCCCCCCCCCCCCCCCCCTTTCCCTTTCCCTTTCCACTTAGTTTAGCTTTCATCCAAACTTTCACAAAAGCATCTTTGAAGATTCCTACAAAAAGAAATGGGAAAAAGATTAGAGGGACATACTTGAAGAATGCAAAGACTATTATTGTCTATTGTTAATTGATAATGTAGCGCGAGATTGATTGATAATGTGGACAGATGTTGATGACTATATTGATCAAAAGAGCATTGCTTGTGTAGTTTGTTGCTTTGAAGTAATTTTAACCTCGAAATTAACAAGTGGATTTGTTGATCTGGCAGCTTTCATTTATATGTTAGCATGGTGAAACGACATGAGTGGAGTTATGTCCAGGATCTGCGTGTTGGAAAGAATACATCTCAATTGAAATGCAAGACATGCGGCCATGGATTTAGTGGTAATGTGACCAGAATCAAAGAGCATTTGTTTAAAGTCCCTGATATTGTGTCCGAGTGTATGGCGTCGCCAAGAGATATTCATGCTAGATTGCCAAAGTACGCTCACATTACAGAGCAAATTCTTGCACCTAAAAAGAAAAGTGTTAATGCCAAACAAGCTGCAATGATGTTGAAATGTCTTTTGTCAATGAGAGGACAGAGCATGTGCCTACGGAAGCAAATGATCAGACTCCCCATTCAACTCCTTTTCATGGACATGCTGCAATGTCAGCAACAACAAATCCTAGCTCAACTAAAGTTAGTAAAGCATCATTCAATGGCCAAACGCTACATGAAGCCATAGATAAGCAATGGTTGCTTGAGTTGCACATGAAATGGATGCAAGCTTTTGTGGTGTGTGGTATACCATTCAAATACTATGCGCAACCCCATATTTCAAGATGCTTTAATGAGCACGGCCAAAAAAGGGTTTGTGCTTCATGATTACAATAAGATGCACATAGAGTATTTAGATAAAGTGAAAGACAATATTGAAGCCATCCTCAAGCGCACGATGGTGAATTTGTTCCTGCATATGGTTGCATCATAGCGTTGGATGGATGGACCAACCATCAGAAGAAGCCGCTCATCAATGTGATGCTTAACAATCCTAGAGGGTCTATGTCGGTAGAAGCCATTGACACCTCTTTAAAAGAGAAGACCAGTGTGTTACCATATACATGTGGTAGTGATGTGTGTGAACACACTAGGACCGCCGGGGCATTTTTTCCCTCTTTAGGAGGTTTCTTTCCCCAAGCATTGTATATACGCCCATCACTCTAGGGCTATCTATCTTTCCATTGTACACTAAGTAACACACTCTCTATTGTGTGCCTTGAGCTTCCTTCACCTTCTCCAAGCTCTATGCGTTTCTCTTCAACTCTAATTCCAACAATTGGTATCAGAGTAGGTGCCGTTCTCCCGGGCTCAGTTGCCAAAGCAGCTCCAGCACACGCCTCCTCACTTTCTCTGATTTCTGTGAGCTTTGGCGAGCGTTCGCAAGTCGACAAAAATTTTGGGCATGCTCGTAGAGCTCAGTCTACTCAAATTTTTGATTCGGGCTCATTTCGTCCTCCATATCCACTACAGACAGTACTACACAGGCTATTTCTTCATTTTGTGCAAAATTTATGTAAGTGTCGTTCTCTGCATAACAGGTGCCTTACAGTCTTCTATGGTTTGTGCTATATAGCATGTGTTGTTCCCGCTTCATCTCTCCTATTTTTGGGCAGTTTTCACATCAGGTGCAACATTTACCATGGCTGACAACAACACAAATGTGTTCAAGATGTTTGTTGTAGAGGACAGGTTGGATGGGACAATTACCCTATGTGGGCTTATGTGATGCAACATGTTCTTGTGTCAAAGTGCGTTTGGAATATTGTGCAGGGCATTGATGTACGTCCTAGTTTTGAGGATGCAGGCGATGTTGAGGATGTTGCAGGTCTTGCTACAAGGATTGCTGCTATTAGAGTTGTTTTGCTTACGGCAGAACGATCTCGTTGGGATGTAAAGGATGCGCAGGCTCATGCATTGATTGCGTTGTCTATGAAGCGCACCATTGTTCCTCACATTCGTTCAACAAAATCTGCAAAACAAGCTTGGGATATTCTAGCAGGTCTTTATGCAAGCCGCAATGAGGCTAAATTGCTTTGCTGCGTAAAGAGCTGGAATTCAAGATTATGCATGAGGAAGATGATATGGACACTTTCCTTGCTGGTGTCAAGGATATCAATGAGCAACTTTTTTCTACAGGTGAAGACATTTCAGACAGCTCCCTTGTGCAGACTGTTATTAAGCCTTACCAGATTCATACCAGACTTTTGCTAGTACTTGGAGACTAATGACCCAAGGAAATCCTGAAGTTGTAAAGTTTCATGCATTATGCTCATTGCTGTTGCAAGAGTCACTTTCCAGAAAAAACAAGACTAGGTAGCATGCAGTTGAATAGGCTTTTATTGCTTCTCAAAGAAAGGGTAGTAACATCAATGCAGCCACTTCTTATGGTTCTGTTGTGAGTGGCAAAACTTTTGTTCCTAATGCTTCTGCTGGCAGCAATTCATCTGGAGATTCTGGTGATAAGGCCAAAAAGAAGATGCGTTGCCATTATTGTAGAGCTAATGATCATTTGATCAAGCAGTGTCCTAAGTTGAAGGCCAAAGAAGCTAAGAAGAAAGAGGGTGGTTCCACTGCAAATGCTGGTTCCACTACAAATGCAGCCATTGTTGAGTCTTGTGTAAAAGGAGATTGTGATGTTGATGTTGATGCAGAATGGGCTTTTAGTGCGGAGTGCACTTATAATCCTGTTGTCCATGATGCATGCTTGTAGTTGCTGTAGATTCACATGTGTGGTATTTCGACAGCGGTGCTACAAAGCACATTACCTCACATCATGAATTGTTCACCTCTCTTGAGTCTGTCCCTCATGGGAATTTAGTCACTTGTGCAACCAATGCCTCTTATCCGGTTTAGGGGGTTGGAAAGATTGTGCTTACTACTGCAAATGGCAGCTCTTTCACACTTGTTGATGCATTTTATGTACCTGGGATCAAGAAGAATCTTTTGTCTGTATCTGCACTTGTTAGACGTGGACTTGTGGTCAAATTTGTGGATGACAGATGTACAGTTCATGATCTCAGTTTTGGTGATGAAATTGTTGCATCTGGGCTTTTGTGCCGTATAAGCTCACTTTGTATGACAAGTGTGGACAAAATTTTGCAAATGCAGTTGCAGATTCAAGGGATATTTCAGATGCAAAACTTTGGCATGCACGTTTTGGTCATCTGAATTTTGTCAGTTTGCTGCGTTTGCAGAAATCTGATATGGTTGCCTCTTTTCCGCCTCTTGAAGCACCTGTCAAAGATGTTTGTGAAGGCTATATTTTGGGTAAGATGCAACGTTCGAAGTTTCCAAAGGATGGTTCAGTTCGGGCTACATGCAGGTTGCAGCTTGTGTATAGTGATGTTTGTGGGCCCATGCAAACTCCGTCCATGGGAAATTACCTTTACTTCGTGACTTTCATTGATGATTACTCCAGGCATGCATGGGTATTTCCACTTAAAGCAAAGTCCGAAGTTTTTATGTGCTTCAAACAATTTCTGGCTATGGCTGAAAATGTCTCGAAGTATACTATGGGCACCCTCCATTCCTATCGAGGGGGGGAGTATATGTCTCATGAATTCAATGCATTTCTGGCTAGTCATGGGATAAAACACCGATATACAGTGCCTTATACACCTCATCAAAATGGTGTTGTTGAGAGGAAAAACAGGTTACTTACTTACGGAAATGGCACGATGTATGGTCAAAAGTCAAGCTTTGCCGCATTCTTTTTGGCTTGAGGCCATCATGTGTGCCACTTATGTACTAAACAGTTGTCCCACGAAAGCTTTGTAGTCTATTACTCCATATGAAGCATGGCATGATAGAAAGCCTTCTATTGAGCACATGCGTGTTTTTGGCTGTTTGGCATATGCTTTGGTGCCACAAACACAACGCAGAAAATTGGATGATAAGGATGTCAAATGTATTTTTGTTGGTTATAGTGCTGAAAGCAAAGGTTACAGGTTGTATCATCCGCAAAGAAAGCATATTCTAGATTCATTGTGAAAGGGCGGTGGTAATGTGTTTGCTAGTCTCCACCCAACCGTGCTATCTTATAGCCTCCCCCTAGAGTACACACTATCCGACCATGCCGGTGGCCGTGTCGGTGGCCTTGCCCATAGGACCCATGTCCTTACATTACCCACCCCTTGGAGAATCGTTTTCGTCCTCGAAAATGAGTGTATGAAAACGTTTCTTAAGTGCGGAGACATTCTCCCATGTAGAACCTTCTTCAGGTCTATCTAGCCAATTTACCAACACCTATCGTCTGACATGATGACTGGTGCGAAGGTCATGAGAATCCAAAATCTTTTCGGGCTCATGAGGAATTCTTGGCGGTGCGATAACGTCAACCAACACACCTGTGTCAATGACATTATCATTCTGTTCTAGCTGTTTTCGTAAACGGCTAACATGAAAAACAGGATGAACTCGTGAGTGCTTTGGAAGAGCTAACTTATAGGCCACTTGACCTATACGTTTGAGAATAGTAAACGGTCCACAATAGCGTGGTGAAAGTTTAGCAACTTTTCCCGTCTTCAGACTTTCTGAATGCTCCGAAACTTGGAGGAAAACCTTGTCTCCTTCTTCGAAAGTACCAAGACGTTGATGCTCATCTGCGTACTTCTTATATCGATCTTGAGCTTGCTTAACATTCTGTCGAGAAACTCGAAGCATGTCAAAATGGTCTTGGAGAAAATCCTTCGCTTGTTGTATCTTCTCCTTAGCCAAGTCCACTGTAATGGGTGATCTAGGTTGAAATCCATACAAAAGCATAAATGGACTAAACCTTGTAGTCACATGCTTTGAACTATTATAAGCAAATTCCAATATAGGTAAGTAGTCTTCCCAATTTGTTTTCTTCTTGCTAACATACGCTCATAGCATATCCTCTAGCACTTGATTAACTCTTTTTGTTTGACCATCCGTTTCTGGATGATTAGCCGTACTTAGATTAAGTTTAGTTTCCAACTTTTGGAACACAGCTCTCCAGAAGTGATTATCGAACTTTTGATCTCTGTCACTAATGATACTAGCTGGAAGACCGTAGAGTTTATATATATGCTCTACAAATAGCCGTGCAAACTCCGGTGTCTTAACCGTAGTCTTAGTGGGAATGAATCCACCCATCTTTGTGAGATGGTCTACAATTACCCAAATGGCATCATGGCCACAATTTGTAGTAGGTAGTCTTACTACAAAATCCATAGAGATACTCTCCCACTTACCTTGTGGAATCTCTAAAGGATGTAAAAAGCCACCTACCTTGAGCTGCTTTGCCTTATTAACTTGGCACTGTTGGCAGTTTAGTACGTACTCTTGAACATCATGATGTAAGTCCGGCCAATAAAATTACCGTCGAACTAAGGCATACATCTTACGAATACCTGGATGACCAGCACTTGGACTATCGTGACACTCAAATAAGATTTGGCGCCTAGTGTCTTAGTCCTTTGGCACACATACTCTACCTTTGTGGAGTAAGTAGCCATCATCAATGGAAAAATTCTTCCATCGCTTTAGCTCTTCTTGAGTAGGGGTGGAGCTCTATGTGTTGGAGTTTCTATCTGCACGTGCAAGGACTTGTTGATCTGGCTGTTCAAAGACATGTGAGTGTGAGGGATCCCTTTTTAAAACTGCACTCCACACTTTAGCATATGATTAATCTTGTGCACACTTGCCACGTAATGACTCCAAAAATCCACTCTTTAGTTCCATGAAAGCAAGTGAATTAATCTGAGGCATCCGACTTAGTGCATCCGCTACTACATTATATTGCCCCTTGCGATATCGTAGCTTACAATCATAATCTTGAAGGATTTTTGCCCATCTAGCTTTACGGCCCTTCAAGTCTGTTTGAGTAGTAAACCATTTGTTACTCTCATGGTCAAAAACTACTTCAAACTCGACACCATATAAATAGTGTCGCCACTTTCGTAAAGCGTGAATTATGGCATAGAGCTCTCTCTCATAAACAGAATAATTCTGTTGAGCTCTATCTAACTTTTTACTTTCAAAGGCTATAGGCCTTCCCTCTTGGAGAAGTACCACACCAATGGCTTTATCACTAGCATCAGTCTCTACCACAAATGGCTTAAGTGGGTCGACAATTGCTAGGATGGAGCAGTGGCTATAACTACCTAAAGTGTTCGAAACTGCGTTTTTGGGCTTCTTCCCAAGAAAAGGTCTTACCTTTTGCTTTAAGTTGATCCGTCATAGGAACAGTGATTTTGGCATAGTCATAGATATACTGTCGATAAAATCCACCCATGCCTAAAAATATTTGAAGCTCCTCAACCGTGTTGGGATGTGGCCATCGAAGAATGGCAGCGACCTTGTCAATGTCCATCTTGATGCCAAAATAAGATATCACATGACCGAGGTAATGTATCTCTGTTTTAAAGAAATCGCACTTGCTTTGCTTAGCATACAACACGTGAGCTCGTAGCTGTTCAAACACTAATCGTAAGTGTTCTATGTCTTCATCCTCAGTCTTAATGTAAATGAGAATGTCATCAAGGAAAACCACAACAAATTTTCCAAGATAGGGACGTAAGACACTATCCATGAGTGTCATAAATGTAGCCGGAGCATTGGTTAGACCGAAAGGCATAACCAAAAATTCAAAATGCCCGAATCGTGTTCTAAAGGCAGTTTTGGAGATATCTTGCAGTAGGATACTACCTGGTGGTATCCTCAACGAAGATCTATCTTTGTATAGTATCTTGCCCCGTGGAGTTGATAAAAAAACTCATCCACTCGAGGCAGGGGATACTTGTTCTTGATGGTTATCGCATTTAATCCGCGATAATCTACGCACATGCGCACAGTACCATCTTTCTTTTTTACCAATAGAATTGGTGATGCCCAAGGCGAAGTGCTAGGTCTAATGAAACCACGGGCGAGGTAGTCAGCCAACTGACGCTCAACCTCCTTGGCTTCTTTAACACTCATACGATAAGGTGGTTTACTCATCGGTTTAGTGCTTGGCAAGACATCTATGCCAGCTGCACATCACGTGTAGGGGGTAAACCCGGTGGTAAATCACTTGAGAACACATCACTATACTCCATGAGTAAGTGATCAGCTTTTGCCGTGCAAAAGGAGAAAGTAAACTAGAGTTATGCTGGGATGGAGAATCTTGTAATTCTTGTAATGTTTGTTTTACAATAGTTGCACGTTGCTCTATAGAATTAAAATTGAGAGCACTTTGCTGGTTAGATTTGTTAACACTTTTTTATCAATAGAATTTATTGCACTTTGCATACCATTACTAGAATTCATCACACTTTTCTCTTGAGAATTCACCCAAGACTTGGAGACAAGCAGTAACACAAAAAGACTTCATCTATTAAATCTGCTTTTTGCAAAATAGAAAGCTCACCTGTACATATAAGAGGTGTATATGGTATATTTTTCTCACCAAGCAAAAGCACATGTTTACCATTTGCCATAAAGGATAAGGAGTTGTGCTCATAACTAGTGTGCAATGTGTTTCCTAAACCATGCAGCCACTCCCGTCCTAAAACTACATCAGCACGGTCCATGTTCATAACTTGGAAGTCAAGGGTCATCATATGATCTTGAACAATAAGCTCAACCCCTTGAACTACCGTGTCCCATACTTCTTTATCATTCCCAGACATCTTCTCCACCACATACTTGTGAGAGCAAGGAGTCTGTGTAAGCTTCAATTTGTTGACTAGCTTATAGTTCAAGAAGTTATGAGTTGCACCATCATCCACTAAAGTACGAACACATTGTTCGTTAATAGTGCCATGCATGCGAATCAAATCATGGGGGCCAAAGGTGGGTTGCTACATTGAAGCAGACACACAACACTCGTGCTTTTCTTCCATATGAATAACCTCTACATCACAATATTTAGGAGATGAATCTAATGTGAGGCGTTGCACCGTGTGCATGGCCTTTTCTTTGCCTTGCAAAAGAGGACGATATTTCTTGTTATGTTGGTCCGAAAGACATCTAGAACACAAATTGTGTTTCTTTGCACGCTCAAAATTAGCAGTGCTGAGAGACCCACGTGGAGTATCTCATGAGTGCTTAGGCTTCTTAGCCTCTTGTGGGCGTGGAGAGGTAGATTGTCTCTTATTCCTCTTGGAACGTGTGGGAGATCTACCTTGCCATTGGCTCTTAGCCACATTGCTCTTAGCAAAAGTATTCTTATAGTAGGGAACATTTCCTTTCCTCTCTTGGTCATCATCATATCTTTGCGCATGACTAATGGCTTCTTTCAAAGTTTTTGGATGTTGGGTCTTGACATGAAGACGATAGTCTTTGTCAAGACCCCTATTAAAACCCCGTATCTTTTGGAATTCATCTAGACCTTTTAGTTTTAATATGATTTCTCTAGAGAGGCCAGACATGCGGGATGCATCCCATGCTAACCATTCTTATCTTCTTCATTGGAGTCCAAAAACTCTTTGGAGAAAGAAGCTTGAAACGCAGCTCAAGACGGAGGACGAGCATCTATTGAAAATGTCATCCACCACTTATAGGTCTTTCCTTTAAGAGATAGACTTGTTTCCACAACCGTCTTTATATTTAGGGCGTGTTTGAATCTATGAATATCACTCCATTTGTGTAAGAACGTATTGACTGCATCCTTGTTGCGATCACGCTCTTCCCCGTGAAACTCAAGAATGGTGATATTCTTAAGTAATGCATTGCTACCTTCTGCATCACTTGTCTCTTGGACTCCTTGAGTCGTGCGAGCTTGGTTCCCTGGAACCGTGCCACTTGTGGCTCCTTGAGTCGTCTGTGAATTCATAAATTTCACAAGTAACTTCGTAAGATTGGTAACATTTGCATTGAGTGCAGAGAGGTTGCTTTCAAGTACGCTTGGGCAATGTTCCAAAGCCTTTAAAGAAGCCATATTTACAAGCCCATGATCTCCTAGATCATCATCATCATCATCATCATGCATATTAGTGTCAACAACACCCGTGGTGCCCTGATTTTGATCTCCGTGCTCAAAATCAAATGTATGTGTAGGTGGGATATCCTCACTTGCCATGGTAAACACACACTAATGCAACGAGAGAGAAAAAAAAAACGACAACTTGTACCTTGAGAAATTGAAGTCTTTGTGTTTTGTATGCTCCGCGATTTGCGTTGCATGCGAACCTCGCCTTGGTGGAAATTTGAGCGCTTCACTTGTTGTTCGTTGTAGAAACCCTTTTGATGATTCTTCACAGAAACTCGTCGTTTTTGTGAATGCTTTTCTTCACTTTGAAGCTACCTCCTTGAGGAAAAAAGAATTTTCTTGAGGAAAACTTGCCTTCCTCCAAGAAGTGAAAAGGAAGGGTGACGCTACTTCCTTAAAGTTTGAAGCTTTCCCTTTCCTTCTAGTTTTCCTTTCAACACGAGTAGACTATCTTTCCTTGTTATACACAACAAGGGCCAATAGCTTGATGGTACAGTGATGGCCTCTTACCCTCATGGGGTGGGTTCAACCCTCCTTCATGCAAGGGTTAAGTAGGGCCTTCCTACGTGCGTAGCCAACGGAAGCCTTCGGAGCCTCGATGCTGTCGAGTTGCCGGTTGAGTTTGCCTTGATCGCCTGCCTTAGAAGGCCGTAGGTGGGGCGGCCGCGGTCAGTTGTCGCAGTCTTTACACGCGTAGAGAACTGTGTCTGCCTTCTTTTTGCTGCCCAGCAGAGACGTCACTGTCTGCGGAACGTGGGAGAGAAACAGAGCATCACACATGCAAGCCACTTTTAGCCTCCTCCCAAAAATAGCTCAGGTACCAGTGAAAGGGTGGTGGTAATGCGTGTGCTAGTCGCCACCCAATCGTGCTATCTTATAGCCTCCCTCTAGCGTACACATTGTCCGGCTATGCCAGTGGCCTTGCCCACAGGACCCATGTCCTTACAAATGAGATGTAGTGTTTGTGGAAGATTCAGTTCAGCCCTTGCTATCATGTATTAGAGACAGTAATGTAAGCTCACAGGACATTTATGACACTTTGTTGCCTCTTTTTAGTGGTGGAAGTTCAAATGTAACTTCCAATGAGGCAAATGTACAGCCTATGGGGGTTTCTGAAGATGTTACAGATCAACCTATTACTGATGCAGATGTACATGATGTACTTGATCAGGAAAGGGCTGAAAAGTGGTATTGCCTTGTGTTAGAAAAGTTACATAGAGACATTGCTATGTAAGTTTGGACTTGAGGATTGCAAACCTATTTCCACTCCCAAGGAAACAGGTTTGAAATCCAATTTTCTGAATTTTGTGCTTCATCACTACCACATGTATATGGTAACAATTGCATATGCCGTTGCATGGTGCTGCATTTGTATCAGATCCTAAATTTCAAATGCACCAACAACCGGCCAATAAAGAAGTCACGAGTGACTTCAAAACAGTGTGCTCGCAACTATTAGGACAAGACGATGGGAAGACTGCTTTTCATCAGCGAGTGGATTATGTTAATAGAACTGGAATGTTCCATGGTCGCTGGCATATAGATGCCATTGCACACACAAGTGCGCCTCTATGGTGGAAGGAGTATGGTGGGAGAAAGTGGAGCTGCAACACATTGTTGTTAGGGTTCTATCTATTGCAGCATCAAATGGAAGCTGGGGGAGAAACTCGTTGGCTTTTGACTTTATGCATACTAAGAAATGAAATCAGCTTCATCCTCAACGGGCTAGTGATTTGGTTTATCTTTTCTGCAGCATGAGACTCGTTCATAAGCCGGTGAACATTGCGACAAGAGCAACAAAAAAGCACTATTGTGTTTTTCAAACCCATGAAGCTATAGCTGCGAAAGTAGACGATAACGATGATATGGAATGGGAGATAGCTTCAGAATGCTTTGATATGGAAGAAAATAGATGATATGATTGGTGTGTTTGACGGAGATGAAGATGTATGACTTAAGATCTATAAGTTTTGCTCGCTGTGAGTATGTGAAAATTATGACACATCGCCATTTTACACTACAACATGTTCACCTCTCTCTCTCTCTCTCTCTCTCTATATATATATATATATTATACTTCATCTCTCTCTCTCTCTCTCTCTCTCTCTCTATATATATATATATATATATAGAGAGAGAGAGAGAGAGAGAGAGAGAGATGAAGTATAATACACTTTGTTTGATCGAGAATACAAAAATGGACAGCTCAGGGGATAAATGATAAGTTGTGATTACAAAAACTATAGCCCTTTGCCAAAATAGGTAGGAGATGGGCCTGGTTTCCTTGCTACAAAGGACCAGCCTGATCTGGCAATGGTATGTAGAGTGTTGCATACTATTGCAACTTGGCTTGGGCCTTTGATAACTCTATCTCAAGCTCAAGGATTTTGTCGTGCAAAATATCAGGTGTCTCTCTTTGGCTTGCAAGATCTTACCCTTGGTTGGCCAATAGAACGAGTGTCTCTAATTCTTCAAGAAGCAGAACTATGGGCCGTTTTCGTGGAGGCATTGGATTATTGGCGTGACTTGTAGCCACTTTCTCTACAATCCGACCATGCTAACAACGCTAGAGTTTTTGGGACGGTCTGACCAATCCACACGGATCCCAAGGATGTCATGAACATAGCATTGTTGTATAAAGTAGATTGCCATTTGGTTGTTGTTTGGTATAACTCTCTCTCGACGTATGAATCTTCGTAGCAACACTTGTGCGAGTCCTTTGTGTTGCAAATCTGATAGCTTTACAAGAGCTGATTCCTTGGCATTGGCACTGATTTGAAATAAATGTTGGTGCACAAAGTGGCTTGGACACAGCTTCTTGCACTTCTTAAGGCTGAGAGGCTCGCCTTGCAACTCGGACTCCTCCTCTTCAATCCATGCAATAGCTTCGAGATCTTTCTCCTAGCCATAACGCACTCTCTCTTCTTTGTAGATGGCTTGTGCTTCAACGTGGTTAAGTTCTTCTTTCATATCTGTCAATCAAGCAAACATGTCATCATGAGAGAGATTTAAAGTTAACAGGTTATCACTTTCAAATCTTCAAAGAAATAGACATAACTTCATCTTACAGCAATAAAGAGACATAATATTTATCACCATGTCATTGAAAAGAGACAAGATAACTTGATCAATCATATAATTTTATGAGCCCAACTAAAGAGGATAATAAATCATTCATCACTTCAATCATCAGTTGCTCGTAGACCAAAAATCATTACAATGTCATAGCCCACTCCATGGGGACCGTTTAGACATAGGGAAAGATCAAAAGCTTTAGGTCGGGCTAAGGGATTGTTTTGCTTGCCACTCTCAAGGTGGGTAAGTACATTGCCTAAGAAATTCCTTTTGTTTTGCTCTTGTGGCACTTCCATGCACTTCAAGAGTCATTTACAAGTATGACACATGGAGTAGATATCCATGGCTTTATTCCAGGGAGGGGGATTATTAGATATGCATTCTGGGGCAACCCAGGGAAAATATTTCTCTCTGCTTTCTAGTTTTTATTTGCAAGTTGCAGAGAGGAGGAGAGCATGCCGTCATTTTGGTCTTTGTACATGACCCCCAATCCACAATGCTTGCATTGACCAACGTGAAGCATCATGTTGCTGGAGTGAAGATCATTGTGGAGATAGTCGTGCGCATGTAGATACTTCAGGGTCTGAAGAAGAGCATTTATTATCTGCAAATGTTATTTTGGAATAAGTCTACTGTTCCTTTTGTGGTTACATAATCGTGAATGGCAGGTTGACTGCCATCTGCAGTGCACTCTCTTATCCACTGCTCTACATGGCCGCCATTCCAAGAACGTGAAATGAGCATTGGACGCTCTATGTGGCAGACCATAGCAAGTGGATAAATAATGCCGCGATGAGCCATGTCCAAAGCTGTGGCTTCGTCCTTGACCTATTGATCCACTATGGGTCCATGCAAGTGGACTTTGAAGATTTTCATCGCATATAGTGGCTCTTTAAATGCAGGGTGTGTGACACCTATACGCTTCACTGTAGCCCATCTCCCTTCTCCCAGCTGCTGCGGAGCCTGTATGTTGAAGACTACCTTTTTTGGCAAAATACATAATATAGGGGGGAGCTGAGACTGATTAAGAGCGAGAGTGGCACTAGTAGGAGACTTTGTTCTAACCATAGTCTCCGGCTTTGCAGAAGCATCGAAAGAGCTGACTTCCACTCTCGTGCGCTTTGTTGCTCTTTCCAGCTTTCCCTTGCTCTTGAACTCAGTATACAATTGTTGCACAAGTTGTATGCGAGTAGCTACATGTGGCAAAGTAATGATTTCAAGATCCTGAAAAATCTTTGCAATCTATCCAATAAACTACTTGACCATGTTCGATAATGAACTTGAAGTCATTATAGATATGTCAAAAGTAGCGGGCGTAAGATAGACTTTGCTAAGGCCTTTGTGAACTAGTAATACTATTCCGGAGCAGGGGGTTTAGGAAACGACAAAGCTCAGGCTCGCACAAATGATGAAAGTGACGTATTATCACATCGAAGATGAATTTTTGTTGATGTTTCGCTAGCTTAATATCGGCCATATCTGCAAGATGTAATTTTATAACATAAATGTTGTCAAAGAAGAGGGGAAACTATTAAATTCGTGTCATATTTGTTAGTCCATATTCCATACACAATTTGACTTAATTCATAGCAAACGATGATATATTATGATTGCAATACATACATTGTACAATAGAGAGGAAAATACACAAAGAGAGAGATGGAGAGAGGTGAACACGCTAGGAGTGTGAGGTACACTCATCACAAGAACTGGACCCTGTTATGTGCGTTACATAATACACATAAACGATCTGAGCGTGAATGTGAACAACCACCCAACTGGTGTGAGGTACGCTCAACACAAGTCCTGGACGTTGTTGTAATGTTGATTGGTAGTTTAATCAATCTAAGTACTGATGAAGTGTATGGAACACACAACATAACCAACATCGAACAATTTAAAAATCTTGGATTGTGGTCAAACATCGTACATATTTACATACAAGACAACACCAAGTCATCTACTGATGAGTGGCATATCTACGGATCAGAACGTACAAGGCGTGTCATGCTAAGATGAACAGGGCATAGGTATGCATCTCTCCACTCTTAGGTAGACAAACGTATCCCTCATATTTCTATGTAGTAAGAACGATGATGTGATTGAATCCAGTCCCTGATGAAGTGTGTGGAACTCACAACACAAACATCAACGGATAACTTAACAATCTCAGATATAGGCCAAATATCGTATGTATGTACATCCAAGACAACACCAAGTCACCTAGTGATTAACAATGACGTGTCTTTGGAGTTCGAAACACTAGAGTAAAAGCAACACATGTTTTATCTTGTGGCCAACATCTAGCACCATAGAAAATGGTGCTAGAGATGCCCCATGTATGGAGCAAATATTTCCTTTATCCTGTGCATGCATGTAGTGGATATCAAGTAGACACACTCAAAAAGCATTCAACACTTGACCATCCTATAGAATTGCATGACTATGATATGCATGTATATCAATACATCAAGTATAAAACTCTCAAAATGGACAATCGAAGGCTAAACAATACAATACAATTAGAGAAGCTAGAAATAAGGGACCAATTGGACCAGTTAGGCCTAGACAAAGCACTTGAGATTGTGTGTCCTAGGAGCCATATCTTAAAGTTTTGGAATGGGCCCACTGAAGGATAAGGCCTTGAAATTTCTTCGCTAAAGCAGCATCTAAAATTATCCTTCAATCCACATTATGGTGGCCTACTCTACATATCGACTATAATAATTAGGTGACATGATGTGATTATTGCTCGAGAGGATGTGTATTAAACACTTTTAATCAATTGGCTCTAATTCCAATCCATATCACACGAGAATTTTCCATGTGAAGAGAACCCCAACTCTTATTTGATTTTGCAATGCCCAAGATATTTTTGATAATGATTTTGATACTTAGTTAGATTTTAATCCCAACCAAGGCAAATCCCTTGCATTTTGGCTATATACCCTTTCAATTAATTGCATGTCTATGCCAACTACATTTCTAGCATGTTAGAAACCCAATTTTGAACACACTCTGACTAACCATTGGCCATATTTTTGCTTCAGCGAGGGGGTACAGGACACCACCATCCTTCCTTGGCCCTCTTCAAGCCTAAACAAGTCAACCATGAGCTCTACACTCACATTCAAGTCAACGCACATCCAAGACCATGCATCAAATTAACATGAAACTTCAATGCCATAATCCTCTTGATTTTTTGTTCCAATGTTTGAGCATCTAGGCTCCTTGCTCTTTACCGTACGCAAGGAATTAGCCTATTAACACTTGCAAAATGAGAGAGTGAGAGAGAAGAAATCCCGACAAGCCTTCCTTCCTAAATTCATCCCCCCACTTACTCAATAATAAAAAATGGAATGCTCACTAACTGGTCAAATGAGAAGTAAACACTTATGAATGCAACAAATTCTTGCTCAAACACTTGTCCATCCTTACTAATCTTGAAGTACTCATCCCCTTCTTCTTTAGACTTTGCTTGGCAAGTGTTCCCACCGCACACACTCACTAGCTTCACATAAAGCAATTATGTGCTATTTTGGGCATGTGGCCTAGTCAAACATGGAACAAAAGGTCTAGGGTCAACTCACTAATTAAGGATGGGCTGATTTAACCTTAGACTCTCAATTTTTCATAGACTTCATTAAAAACCCTAGTCCTACCTTTGAGTTTATCAGCTTGGGTAAAAGATCTTTGCATAATCCCTTGCAGTCTTATGAAGTTGGACCGGGCTAGAGCCCACCTGCTAAATTAAGCCAGTCCCTCGTAAAAATTAAATTCATCTTTGGGATTTTGAAATTCTACCTCCTCTGCAAAACCTTAGCACAGGGCCCTGGGGGTGTCACAAAGCTTGTCTCAAAACTTGCTAAAATTGGGCCTGCTAAATTTAGACTATTTTGGTGAATTTTACCTTAAGGCTTCCCAAAATTCATAGTTGGAGTCTAAAGAGTTATTTTAATTACTGGAACTTAGCATGACTACTTTCTATTTTTAGACTCTTGTAATTGCTCTAGGTAATCTCCTTTGTCTTGTAACCTGGATTAAGGCTACTCGGGATAGATTTATCCTCCCTTGATTTGTACCTTTCACCAAGATCACTAAAAGGAAATTAACCCTACTCTTTTATAGAATTCTCTCCTTTGGTTCCAAGCCAATGACCGAGCTAGTCTTTTGTTCTCTTTTATTTTTCCCAGACTTAATTGGCCAAATTAAGATGGAAAATACTTTTAGAAGGTTAGAAATTAAATTTCATGGCCTTTAGTCACATTTTTGCTCCTAAGACCTATTGCTTTGTGCTTTGTTGTCTACTTTTGTGGCACATGAGGACGTGCTACATTAAGAGGGGAAATGTTGGTAGATGCTAACACATACAACCAAACAATGACCTACTATTTTTTCTCATTTTGTATGCTTTTGGGCTTGTTTGGAATCATACTTTGTATAATCATGGTAGGATGGACCTAATTTATGTAGATTGCATAAGAATTTGATAACAAAGAATTTAATGTAGATGTCACACCTCTCGTGTGATGTCTCTAGGTCCTAGCCTGATTATTACTCTTTAAGTTGACAATTGTGTTGGTCCATTGCATATGGATTTTGCACTTTGCTATGTGACACCCAACATCTCAACTATCAAATCATATATGGGCAAGCATTCATGAGAGAACTTATGGTTTTCCACAATTGAGGTTACTGATATCTCTACTTATGCCACGAGGGGGTGACAACAAATCAACCTTGTCATGACTACAGAGGCATAGCAAGGAATCTTGTAGCCAACTTTGAGTTGCAACCATTATCTTACCACTAAGGGGGATCTATGAAGGGGAGAGTAACCTTCTATTGTTTGAGGAGGAAGAGAGTTGATCTATTGGCTCTCTCACAAAAACCAATGCCATCATCACCTCAAAGGAAGAATACATCTATTATGGCCACTACCTCACCACTAAGGGGGAAAGTGAGGTCTATGAAGGGGAGAGTAACCTTCTATTGTTTGAGGAGAAAAGAGTTGATCTATTGGATCTATGACAAAAACCAATACCATCATCACCTCAAAGAAATTATACATCTACCAAAGAAATTGTTTGAGGAGAAAAGAGTTGATCTATTGGATCTATCACAAAAACCAATACCATCATCACCTCAAAGAAATTATACATCTACCAAAGAAATTGTTTGAGGAGAAAAGAGTTGATCTATTGGATCTATCACAAAAACCAATACCATCATCACCTCAAAGAAATTATACATCTACCAAAGCTTTCCAAGCATATAATCCATTAACCAAGGAATGGATGCACATATTAGTAACCATTGACATGTGTTCCCTAGAATTCAAAATGCAATTGATAAGGAAAGATATGATGTCATCACAATTAGAATGGTGTCATTCATTGAAGATTGATAGAAATCAAATGAAAGAAGAACTCAAATAGCTATTACAAACACCTAAACCTAACAAAAACCTTCTACATGTGTCCTCTTCACAATAGAATGGCTCCCAAACTAGAGAGAACATGTTGTAAATGTGCTTACAACTATGACTATCCTAAACGGTTTGCAGACCAAGCCATGAGTGTACGTGAGGTAGTAATTGCTTTGCCTTTAACAATAGGCCATCTCTACAACAAGGATAATGGCCTAGTTACATAGAATATCCCTTGTCCAAATGGATACGTACCTCTTTTAAGAGCAACACATGTTTTATTTTGTGGCCAACATCTAGCACCATAGAAAATGGTATAGTTATTAAAATTCCAAGGACATTGATGGCCCGTGATTGGAGCAAATATTTCCTTTATCATGTGCATGCATGTAGTGGATGTTAGGTAGCCACACTCAAAAAGCATTCAACTATTGACCATCCTATAGAATTGCATGACTATGATATGCATCTATATCAATACATCAAGTAAAAAAACTCTCAAAATGGACAATCTAAGGCTAAATAATGCAATACAATTATAGAAGCTAGAAGATACCGGGCGATAAGGGACCAACTCAACCAGTTAGTCCTAGACAAAGCACTTGAGATTGTGTGTCCTAAGAGTCATATCTAGAAGTTTTCGAATGGGCCCACTGAAGGATAGGACCTTGAAATTTTGTAGCTAAAGCGGCATCTAAAATTATCCTTCAATCTAGATTATGGTGGCCTACTCGAATATCGACTATAATAATTAGGTGGAATGATGTGATAATTGCTAGAGAGGATCTGGGTTGCATTTATATGCCCGTATCAAAAAATATATACATATAAAACACTGTTATACGTTGAAATCCCGTATAATCACTGTATGCCGATTTATTTCTCTTTCGATTGAAAGATATTTCAATCGAAATATCTTTCGATAAAAAAGGCTTTTGATCGAGAAATATCTTATATAAGAAACCGTCGTCGGCTTTGATCGAAAGCAGTTCTAGAGTTTGAGCCGGTTTTGATTGAAAGCAGTGCCAAAACTTGAGGAGGATATTGGGGCAGGCAGAGCTTGAGGTAAAATCTTCAACTTGTCTTACTCTTTTCTAACTTGTTTTTGTGTGTTGTGCCAGACTTGTGTGGTGCAGTTCTTTCACTCTCACCACAGAGTTGGCTTGCAGGTTATAGGCCACTTTGTGGTGTGTAGCTATTCGGCTCACTCCACAAGTGTGTAGAAATTAGTCACTTTTCTCGTGTTGTGCTGCCACTTGGCTCACTATAGAGAAGGGTTTTAGGATAGACTTAGATTCTCACTCGTGTGGTGCAGTTGTCTATCACTCAACACAAGGCTGAGTTTAGGATTTAGTGGTTGACTCGTGTGGTGTGCAGTAGGCATGATGCTACACCTCTCACTCCAGAGTGACCTATAGGTTACTCAATTTTAGATCAGCTCAAATTATCGTTTGTTTCATGTACACACAAGAGTTCTATTCGTCAAACAGAGAGTGGAGAGATGCATAGTTTATACCCTCTTCATCTTTGTGTGACACACTGGTTAAAAGAGGTACATATCCATTTGGACAAGCGATACGCTATGTAACTAGGCCATTATCCTTGTAGTAGAGATGGACTATTGTTAAAGGAAAAGCAATTGCTACCTCACGTACACTCATGGCTTGGTCTGCAAACCATTTAGGATGGCCATAGTTGTAAGTAAATTTACAACATGCCCTCTCTAGTTTGGGAGCCATTCTATTGTGAAGAGGACACATATAGAAGGTTTTCTTTAGGTTTAGGTGTTTGTACTAGTTATCTGAGTTCTTCTTTCGTTTGATTTCTATCAATTGACAATGAATGACACCATTCTAATTATGATGACATCATATCTTTCCTTATCAGTTGCATTTGAAATTCTAGGGAAAACATGTCAATGGTCACTAACATGTGCATCCATTCTTGTTTAATGGATTATATGCTTGGGAAGCTTTGGTAGATGTATTATTTCTTTGAGGTGATGATGGTATTGGTTTTTGTGATATATCCAATAGATCAACTCTTTCCTCCTCAAAAAATAGAAGGTTACTCTCCCCTTCATAGACCTCGCTTTCCCCCCTTACTGGGGTGAGGTAGTGGCCCTAGTAGATGTATTCTTCCTTTGAGGTAATGATGGCATTGGTTTTTGTGAGAGAGCCAATAGATCAACTCTCTTCCTCCTCAAACAATAGAAGGTTACTCTCCCGTTCATAGATCCCCCTTAGTGGTAAGATAATGCTTGCGACTCAAAGTTGGCTACAAGATTCCTTGCTATGCCTCTATAGTCATGACAAGGTTAATTTGTTGTCACCCCCTCGTGGCATAAGTAGAGATATCAGTTACCTCAATTGTGGAAAACCATAAGTTATCTGATGAAGGCTTGCCCATATATGATTTGATAGTTGGGATGTTGGGGTGTCACATAGCAAAGTGCAAAATCCATATATAACGGACCAACGCAATTGTCAATCCAAAGAGTAATAATCCAGCTAGGACCTAGAGGCATCACACAAGAGGTGTGACACCTACATTAATTTCTTTGTTATCAACCTCTTATGCAATCTACATAAATTAGGCCCATCCTATCATGATTATACAAAAATATGATTCCAAACGAACCCAAAAGCATACAAAATGAGAAAAACTAGTAGGTCATTGTTTGGTTGTATGTGTTAGCATTTGTCAACATTTCCCTTCTTAATCAAGCACGCCCTCATGTGCCACAAAAGTAGACAACAAAGGACAAAGCAATAGGTCTTAGGAGCAAAAATGTGACTAAAGGCAAAAGATGTCATGAAAAAAATTACTAACCTTCTAAAAGTATTTTCCATCTTAATTTGGCCAATTAAGTCTGGGAAAATTAAAAGAGAACAAGTGACATTGATTTAAGGGCTTATAGACTAGCTCGATCATTGGCTTGGAACCAAAGGAGAGAATTCTATAAAAGAGTAGGGGCAATTTCCATTTAGTGATCTTGGTGAAAGGTACAAATCAAGGGAGGATAAATCTATCCCGAGCAGCCCTGATCCAAGGTACAAGACAAAGGAGAGTACCTAGAGCAATTACAGAAGTCTAAAAAATAGAAAGTAGTCGTGCTAAGTTCCAGTAATTAAAATAACTCTTTAGACTCCAAGTATGAATTCTGGGAAGCCTTAAGGTAAAATTCACCAAAATAGTCTAAATTTAGCAAGCCTAATTTTAGCAAGTTTCGAGACAAGCTTTGTGACACCCCTAGGGCCCTGTGCTAAGGTTTTGCAGAGGAGGTAGAATTTCAAAATCCCAAAGATGAATTTAAATTTTACGAGGGCCTGGCCTAATTTAGCAGGTAGGCTCTAGCCCACCGGTCCAAATTCATAAGATTCCAAGGGATTATGCAAAGGTCTTGTACCCAGGCCGATAAACTCAAAGGTAGGACTAGGGTTTGTAATTAATTCTATGAAAAATTGAGAGTCTAAGGTTAAATCAGTCCATCCTTAATTAGTGAGTTGACCCTAGACCTTTTGTTCCATGTTTGACTAGGCCACATGTCCAAAGTAGCACGTACTTGCTTTATGTGAAGCTAGTGAGTGTGTGCGGTGGGAACACTTGCCAAGCAAAGTCTAAGGAAGAAGGGAATGATTATTTCAAGATTAGTAAGGATGGACAAGTGTTTGAGCAAGAATCTGTTGCATTCATAAGTCTTTACTTCTCATTTGACCACTTAATGAGCATTCCATTTTTATTATTGAGTAAGTGGGGGGATGAATTTAGGAAGGAAGGCTTGTCGGGATTTGTTCTCTATCACTCTCTCATTTTGCAAGTGTTGAAGCGTGTAAAGCAAAGTAAAGAAAACTCTCTCTCACTCCTTCCCTCATGGATGCTTAAGAGATAGTCTCTATGCTAGAGAACCTTGGCTATGGATGCAATCCCGCCAAGTGAAAGCTTCATCTTCTTCTTCATCATCTCCTACTACTCTATTATTCTAAGTTATGCTAAGATTTTTCCAATGGAGAAAGTGTATACATCATACAATTCTCTTGCTTGAAAAATACTTCTTTTCACTCGTCTACCTCTTTCCGTGCAATCCTTTTCTCCTTGCTAAGGTGTGGGAAGGAGGGTGACACCATGGAATTTTGAAGTATACCACCTTCTTGATTCAATAAAGGCTTTGCAAGAGCACAATCATGTATTGTAACAAAACTCTCTTTTGAGAGAATTTTAATACAACTCCTTTTGGAGGGGGGACCGGCTTTAAGCAAATCCGCTGGTCATTATTTTGTTGCTTTGTCTTGTAATTTTCTTCAAGTTTATGTGCTTGATTAAATGCTCTAATGTGCATGTGAATGTGCAATGTAAGCAACCCAACACAACTTCTCTCTCCTCTAAAGAATTCTCTCAAGTGAAATTATACCTATCATAACTATTTCCGCTGTAAATCAAGAAATTACTAGGTTCTTTTACAAAAGACCATCAATGAGAATAGACAAGAGCCATGTGCAAAAACATAAGAATGAAAGTGTACGCAACACATCATATGTGTGGAATGCATGACTATAGTACTTCCACTGTAGAGAGTAAACAGATAAAAGGTTGACTAATGTTGCAACAATGCATGACCTTAGGAAACTGAGAGCTATTTAGTTAGTTCTATTGTAGAATAGACTAACAATATTTGCATTCCTATGTGAGTGAGATTGGTGATGGCTACGTACTTCTTACGATTTATCTTTATGTAGTTTTGTACTGCTAATTATGTTAGCACTCCATAGAAATCTTCTATTCTTTCTTTGCATTCTCTTAGCAAAGGCGGGTAGTTCACAACTAGTTTCATGGCCTTGCACATGGCTTTGTTCATGAGCAATAGGCTAAGTCCTTGTGTATGGTAAAGAGCAAGGAGCCTAGATGCTCAAACATTGGAACAAAGAAGAAAGAGGATTATGGCATTTAAGTATCATGTTGATTTGATGCATGGTCTTGGATGTGTGTTGACTTGAATGTGAGCGTAGAGCTCATGGTTGGCTTGTTTAGGCTTGAAAAGGGCCAAGGAAGGATGGTGGTGTCCTGTACCCTGGCTGAAGCAAAAATATGGCCAATGGTTAGTCAGAGTGTGTTCAAAATTGGGTTTCTAACATGCGAGAAATGTAGGTGGCATAGACATACAATTAATTGAAAGGGTATGTAGCCAAAATGAGGGAATTTGCCTTGGTTGGGGTTATAATATAGCTAAGTAGCAAAATCGTTATCCAAAATATCTTGGGCATTGCAAAGTCAAGAGTTGGGGTTCTCTTCATGTGGAAAATTCTCATGTGCTATGGATTGGAGTCAGAGCCAATTGATTAAAAGTGTTTAATACACATCCTCTCTAGCAATCATCACATCATGCCACCTAATTGTTATAGTCAATATGTAGAGTCGGCCACCATGATCTAGATTGAAGGATAATTTTAGAGTCCACTTTAGCTAAGAAATTTCAAGGTCCTATACTTCAATGGGCCCATTCCAAAACTTCTAGATATGACTCCTAGGACACACAATCTCAAGTGCTTTGTCTAGGCCTAACTGGTCGAGTTGGTCTCTTATTTCTAGATTCTCTAATTGTATTGCATTGTTTAGCCTTAGATTGTCCATTTTGAGAGTTTTATACTTGATGTGTTGATATACATGCATCTTATAGTGATGCAATTCTATAGGATGGTCAACTGTTGAATGCTTTTTGAGTGTGGCTACCTGACATCCACTACGTGCATGCACATGATAAAGGAAATATTTGCTCCAAACATGGGGCATCAATGTCCTTGGAATTTTAACGTCTATACCATTTTCTATGGTGCTAGATGTTGGCCACAAGATAAAACAAGTGTTGCTCTTAAAAGAGCTACATATCCATTTGGACAAGGGATATGCTATGTAACCATCTTTATATATCTCCCCATGGCACACATCACGCTCTCTCTTTTTCTCCCTTGTTGGCATCCCTCACCACACCACACCACATCTCTCTCTCTCTCTCTCTCTCTCTCTCTCTCTCAGTGGAGAGAGAGAGAGAGAGAGAGAGAGAGAGAGAGAGAGAGTTTGCTATCGTTTAGAGCGGTGGTGTGTATGAGGGAGAGGTACATGGACGTGGTAAATCAAGAGTATACTTCGGTTCGCTTGTCAAAAAATAGAACTTAATGAAATCAAACTCTACCACATCTTGCACTATACCATGATCATCTACGTAATTGAACCATACTTGATAGTTTTTCCTCAAACCATAATCAAAATCAAGAAAGGAGTAATTGAACCATATAATTAAAATTCTTCCTCGATCCATAATTAAAATCAAGCAAGGAGTTTGTCTGTAGAGAGGGAGAGGGATAGAGGAGTACATTCTTAGATGTCTGTCAAGCTACATAAATTTCAAGATTCAATGTATGCCAAGCTACATAAATGTTGCACTATCCACAGTCCAATGCGACGCACACTTTGTCCAAGGCGTCGAGGAGAGAGACCCAACACATACATCTCTATCCTCCAGCCGGGACAACTATCACCATAAGAATAACGTATATTAAGTGGGAGTTGGTCCCCCACCTCCTGAATACTCGCATAGGCATGGCCATTATCACGGTCAATATTAACTTTAATGTGATAATATCCCTGCAGGCCATCAATATGATGGTAAACACCCAACAAAAAATACCGTCAATAATAATGGTTCTTGTTTACAAAAACATACTTAATGTTAAATCTTAAACTACATAACAAAAAAATATAAACCATTTTCAATAAGTCTCATTCTACCGTACCGAACAACTTCAAAGTCTTCAATGATGCGAACAACATCATCAGCATGTAAAGGCCCTCTCCAAAACCAGGATCTATAACACATTGCATAACTCATATGAACTTTTTTGCAAAATAGTTGATTATCATAGACAAAGCAGTTAATTACCATAGACAAATGATGGTGGTTGCATGTGCATGCATATCATTGTAGAGTGGTTAGCCATCTCTAACCAAACAAAGATAAATAAAATAAGATTTTCAAGCTCTCTTAAAAATAAACTTAAACATATATTCTTCAAAAAATAATAAAGTGACATGCAATTAGCCTTAGCCAGTAAACTCACCATTAATTACAGAGAGAGTCATGCCACAATCCTTCCAAATTTCCATTGTTTCATTTTGATGTGCAAGTGGTAAACTCATGAATATTATAAAAGTAAACAATTACCTTGTTCTTGATGGATTTCGATCCAAAAAACATAGTATTGAAGTCAAATGAAGAGAAAGGTAGATATTATCATTTTGAGAAAAAAATATAGCTCAAGGTCAATCCCATTAAACAATTAATTAAGACATCACATGTAATCGTGTAAGAATACAATAGAGACGTTTTTTCACCTCTAAGGCATGGATAACCCAATGTCTTAGATTGCAATTGCTTAGAGTCGATGCAACAAAACATTGCACTCCCACTTTGAGAAAAATAATAGCATGGAAGTTGGAGCCTTACATTGGCATTTTGATGAAAAATGATGTAAAAGAGGATGTCTTGCATATACAAAATCAATATTCCATTTGTGCATGCTTACCCTACTACGTTTGCAGCGTGCAACACTTCTTTGAATACAATATTTGGAGTCCGAATCAACTCCGCTTCATTATCATCCTTGACCACAACCTTTACAGAAATGGAGGTTCGCACACGTGACATTACCACATATAACTGACCATGTGAAAAAATGGCTCCTGCCAAATATAATCCCAAGAGGCCCAATGTCTATCCTTGTGCTTTATTTATGGTCATTCCAAATGCCAGCCTTATAGGAAACTATCGGCGCCTCATTTGGTCAGGTAGTCCTTGAGAATTTTCAGCAATAAAATCTATCCTTGGAAGAAATACTCGGTCTCCAAAGTTAGAGCTTGTGATTATCTCTACCTCTATAACTCTTTGATGAAATTGCCTACATATTGACCTTGTGCCATTACAAAGTCCCCTTCTGGGATCCAAATTGCACAATAACATGATAGGAGCATTTTCTTTTGGGCACAATACATGTGGTGGATATCCTCCACCTAAATCCAAGCTATTCAAATATTCAATTGTATACAGAACACTGCTCTCTTCTGATTCACATAGAGAGTCTGCACTCAAATACTCTCTATAATTTCCACACATCTTGTGTAGAGCATAATCATCGACCATGTCTACATCCTTGATGCAAGGTGCAAGGACTCCCTTATCTTTAAACAATCCTACATAATCCTTGACTCTCTGAATATCTCCATAGATACTCTCAATAAGATATGGTAAATGGTTTCTTTGAAGTAGAATGCTCGTAGTCAAAGTGACATTGTCAACAATTCCCGCATCATGTATATTCCCATTACCAATATCAAGAACCCATTGAGAAAAAAAATTCTCAGCTACATCTGTCATACAATTTTGCACACGCATATTCCGAGTGAGCCTTAATATTATTGTGTGTCTCCAAATGTACGAATGACACAATGTCACATTCACAATATCTGCTCGACTACCTTTGCGTACAACTAGTAGAATTTGCCTAAAGTCACCTCCAAGCAAAACTACCTTTACACCAAACAAGCTATCTATTTGTAAAACATCTCTAAGTGTCCTATCTACTGCCTCAAAAGCATGCCGATGAGTCATGGCTGCTTCATCCCATATAATCAAAACTGCTCTTCTCAATAATTCAACAAGTCGGCTGTTCACTTTTATATTGCATGTTGACTAAGAATTTAATTCTAGAGGAATCTTAAACCTTGAATGTGCAGTTCTTCCATTTTTAAGGAGCAAAGATGCAATACCAGATGATGCACATACCAACGCTACCTTACATTCACCTCAAAGACGTGCAAACAATGCATTATAGACATACGTTTTTCCAGAACCTCATGGACCATCTAGAAAGAAGATACCCCCTCCATCTTGCTCAACTGCTTGTAGCACACAATTGTAAGCATCACGTTGGCCATTGTTTAAAGACCTTTCCATCTGTTCTGCCATACTATATTGTTCAGTAGTGTCATACATGGTTTCTTCTGCTAACACACTACTACTACTACTTAAAGACATAAAACTTTGATCAATTGGAGGCATTCCGGGATAGTTAGAGAGCCTTTTACCATATTGTTGTAGCAAAGAATGCAAATTACAAAGTGCCCGACTTTTAGCAACTTCTTGTCGAACTCTTGCATCGAGTACACGCATGTTTAAAGCATATGCATAGTCTTTAGAAAGCTCAACAAAAAACCTATCCCACAATGTCCTTGGCATAATGGCTCACATTATACCAATATAATAGCAAACAATTGGCGCAATTGCAATTCAGTTTGAAAAGAAGAGGCTTCTTCCAAGCATGTGATCCACTCCTCGTCACTTTGCAATAACCCTCTAGCATTGCAAACCTCTTTGAATGTAGCATAAACATGTCCTTCATATGTTCTCAAGTCGTCATAACATTTGCATCCCTTACATATGGTTAGCAAAATTCGTAAATAGTAAACATCTCCGGCAGTGTGGACAATGTTGTACATTCTTCCAATGGTATCTCCTAACTATCTTTGTGTCCACTATTTTGTAGTCTTGTTCCAGACCCACATAGTAGGAAAGTCAGCATATGTTAGTATATGGGCCTCGGGATGATTTTGGTTTACGACAAACCACTCAGTGTGACTGTTGTCTTCTTAACTTCATTGTTATTTACTAACTCTGCCAAATCATCTGAATCTTGAAAATTCACAGTATTTTGATTAGGAAGATGAACTTGCAATCTTTGGATATCAGGTTTCTCTTCATGCATGTCAAAACCATAAATTCACCAAATAGCTTCAAATACAGAAACATATCATGCATCAAGATAACTCTTAATTTCGTCAAAAACACCTTCATCATCACGAAAGCACCACAGTGGCTCGATCATAGCCCTTATAGACATACTTGTACTAATACTTGACATAAAAAATGGTCGAGCAAATCTCAACATTGATGTGTGCTTTATATCTCAATGATAAAAATGGGTTGTATGGAACAACCCATCTGTTGTCTAGTTTGAAATCTCTTAATTGAACAAAACTTCCATTATCTCATCTCATATACATAGGATATCCACTTTCATCCACATTTGTAGCGATGCTAAATTTGCATGGATATTTAAACCTACATTTTCCATTGACCATACATGGAGCATTTGAATTCAAGGGACCACGTGGTTCGTGAATATTGCAACGAATAATCACACTATGCAACTCTGGAAATAACTCTTTGTCTGGGAGCTCAGTGCACACCAACTTATTATAGTAAGATACTTCCATTGGTTTATACTCAGAGGCTAAAATCAACAATATGTGTGCATGTGGAAGACCTCGCTTTTGAAACTCGATCACACATACATGGCCTACAACATCTCCAAAGACAGCCTTTTTGATGAGCAACTGCATCATGTCTTTGAACTTTTGATAGAATACACGTGCAGTTAGATCCGAACGATCTGAAGCACTTTGTCCTGGTAGCAATGCTTCTTCTATTTATCTCCATTGTGGATTACATGTAAAGGTTATGAAGAGATCAGGCTTTCCCCTCTTACAAACAATCGCCATGGCATCTTGGTACAATTGACACATGTATCTTGGCCCTCCAGTAAAAGAAGATGGCAAGACAATTCTACGTCCAACAGTTTGTCCTAAAATTGCATCGATACCATCCCTAGCCTGAACCATATCAGCCAAATCCTAATAGACCTCAGCACGGTGTGTCCACTGATTATTTCTTAGCCACAACAAACGTGAGTCCTCCATGGAACTATATGCATCCACAATATATTGTTGGAGCAACATACCACCTCGTAAGAGACACTCAATAGTGTCATTTCTTATTTGTATTCGAAAACTATAGTATTGTTTTTGTGTAATTCTCTGTCTAGATCCGCTTTGTAGCGAAGGATCCCATCCATCTTCTCCCATCGCAAACAAAAGAGGCTACATAAGAGGCATGTATGATTGATGCAAATTAGAAATCCTTTTTAATCCCCCTTCTCGAAGATTTAACACTATGTCACGATGCCCTATAGTTCTCTCATCACCTTGCCCAGGCAATATAGCAGTAATTTCACCACCACGAGGAGCAAGATATCGCCACCCATTAGAGCGAGCTTCAGTTATCATCTTGATTTCTGAAACAACAGATCCATTAACCATAGCACCTGTAGTGCGAAGTGCATGAGCATAAGGATTCACCCTACGCATCATTTCTTGTAAAGTTTATAATACTTCAACGTCCAAGTGTGGAACATGAAGTAGTCTATTTTGTAGCTCATGCTCCATGTCAAAAAAATACAATTGTGCAAATGGAGGAACTTCATCACGTCCTTCAATTGGCATTAGAGGACCAATATTGTGATATATACAACCATGTGCCTTGAATGTGTAAACTCCTCTTCCTCGGGACATGTTTTCATCAATGTGAGCACCCAAAGAGGCAAATACAAGTGCATTATTGTATCCACGAATATTCTTTAAGAAGTTTTTGCCTCTCCGTGTAGAGGATTGCATCAAATCTTTCAGTTATGGGGGCGGCTCACTCAAAGGAAGCAAATTGATTTTGCCATCCAAACAACAATACTTTCCTACAAAATTACGAATACTTCTTCCTTCAACCTTCCATGCTGCAGCTCCACATATGGAGCATTCAAAGTCTAAGTAGCCTAAGTTGTGTATCAAACATTTTCCAAATAGAATTGGTGCCATGGAAGGATTTTTCAAGATGGGAGTAGATGCATAGTGAGAGCAAATTGACAAACAATGTCTTTCCACCTTCATATAATCTCCCTCCTCAAATACAACCGGAGGCTCTATGCACATTTTCTCTAAATTGCTTGCATGGTCTTGAACATGAATATCCATGCACTCATGATCTGGCTCTTGGCCAACAATGGGTGGTTCTGGTCCCTCATACAGTCTCTTTCATAAGAAATGTGTGAATGTAACCCTAAGACCGCCAATGCCTTATTACACAAAGTGTTCCTAGCTCTATTTCTTGCTATTCATGCCTAGCTCTTCGAGATTGATCAAGCTGTCTAATACATCTTGCATGCCTTGGGGACAACATTCGCAGTCTAGACACCATCTGCTGTGAAACTTCAATTATTAATGAAAATAAACTAAAAACATATGAATGTAAACTATAATCCTAGCAGTTTTACTTATCTTGCAAGATATGGCTCAAACAAAGAATGTTGAGAATGTGGATGGGGAGGAGTTGAAGGAACGGGAGCGATGTTCCAAGAACATTGTTATTCGTGGAATTCCCAAAGAGAAGCTAGAGACACTTCCTTCTCTTGCCATTGTTATTGAAGATTTCTTCAAAACCCACTTTGGCATGTCCGGAGTTATGGTCTATGGAGCACATAGAGTGGGGAAGCAAGGGGCTCCTTGCCCGGGAGAACGGCCAATTGTATACACCATGCCGGATGAGACCAAGCGAAAGATTATCCTTGATAATAGTTGGATCTATTTGAGGGATACAAAACATTTTGTATGTGAAGATTGCACTATTAAGCAACAAAATATGCGTCGCAAGGCATATGAGGAAAAGAATAAGGAAAACAAGGAGATCTCTCTTGAAGAAAACATGCCCAAGGAGGAGGCAAGTCCCTCGAGCAAATAGGGATGCGCGACCTATGAGACAGAGTTACAATTGAAAATATGCTTTTGGAATTGTAATGGATACCCATGGAATGCGGGGGTTGGCATTGATGAACTAACAAGCAAAGCCGATGTTGTACTTCTTGTTGAAACTTGGGAGCATGATACACAAAGGATTAACGGCTTGGAGAATTACAATGTACATTCATTGATGTGGTCAAAGAATCTTAAGCAATGAAGAGGACAAGGAGGGGTAGCATGTATGATTAAGAAAGGATTGGAAGATTTTGTATCAATTGTGAAAGATGACAAGTACAAACGTTATGTATGGCTGAAAATTATGACACCAAAAAAAGCACCCATTTTTGTAGCCGGTTGCTACATTCCTCACCATGATTCTCCTTTATGCTTGCATGGTTAGAGATCAACCATTTTTTGATTTAGAAGAGGACATTGCTTATTTCAAAGGTGAAGGTGATGTTATTGTATTTGGGGATATGAATGCTCGCACAAAAACATTGCAACATGATACTCAACAATTTGATATGCCATACATTTCAAGGGAGTTGGAGGAAGTTCTTGTATGATCGTTCTTCAATGGATGTGAAAGAGCCGGATCACTATGGAAAGTTACTTTTACAATTGTGTAATAGCACGGGTATGCTCATTGCCAATGGTGTATCTTTGTGGAGTGGAACCAATGGATTTACATGTAGGAGACATAATAGGGATAGTGTGATTGACTATATGCTACTCTCCGAAGCCATCATGTATCACATAAAGAGTTTTATGTTTGGCCAATGGACCCTAGAATCCGACCATTGCACCTTATGTATTGAACTTTCATATGGAGAAGCAACTAAGCATGTTAATCTCAGCCAAAGGAAAGAGAAATTACCACTATGTATGGATTTCAAACAGGCACCAATGTACATTGAAATGGTCGAGCAAAAATTTTGGATGAAAAAGCTTCAATATGATGCACCATTGGAAATTAAATGGGAAGCTTTTAAGAAAGTTATTTTGTTCTTGTGCCAAAGAATGCTTTGCTATAAAGCATCTCCATGGTATTAAAAAAGATAGATCATGCAAAAGGTGGTTTGATAAAGAATGTCAAGATGCCCGAAAGTCCTTGATAAAACTTGATGCAAATATGGACAAAGACAACTAGCAAAGTCATTTGCATACATACAAGGCATTGATTCAAAAGAAGAGAAGAAGATTGGAAGTAAAGCAGCAACTTTTTCAAGTCCAAGAAAAGGCACATGTATGTGGAAGATTTTGGAGAAACTTGAGGGGCAAGCGGGTTGAGAATTTTGGTAACTTGAGTCTTGTGGATATGTACACGCATTGTAGGCAATTATATGAGCAAGCAAATGCTGAAAAATGCCATTTTATGGTTCACTCCTATGTATGCCCTCTTTTTTTATTATTGAGGATGTATGTGGTGGGCTTGAAAAGTTGGCCACTCGCAAAGCGAGAGATCTTCAAGGTATCAAGCCGAAGATGATCAAATGGACGAGAGATTTTACCCATGATTGGATGTGTGATATGTTCAACCTTGCACTTCAACATAGTATGCCTTATGATTAGAGTACTGATTGGGTTAAGCCTTTGCACAAAGGAGGGGATGTAAAGAATGTAAACAACTACCGGACTATAATGATTGGGTCACTTATGGCAAAGTTGTTTGGGTGCATAATGGAGATGAAATTGAGTGACTGGACTGAAGATAATGACAAGCGTGCAAAGGGACAAGCGGGTTTTCGTCGATGCCATAGCACCATTGATCATCTTATCACTCTTCGTGTTCTCATGGAGGAAAGTCAGTTGAAAGGCAAGCGATTGTATTGTTGTTTTGTGGACTTTAAGAAAGCCTTTGATATGATTCCACGTAACAATTCGTGGAGAAGGATGGAAGAACTCCAAGTGCCAAGTGAGTTTATGCTTGCGGTTTCTCGAATCTATGAGAAGGTGATTTGTCAATTGCGCATGGAAAGAGAAATTTTAGAAATTTTTGTAAGCACTATTGGGGTTAAACAAGGATGTCCATTGTCACCAACTCTCTTTGGTCTATGCATCGATCGATTGGAACAAATGGTATTTGACTTTATGCAAGAAGAAGGCATTGAAGAGGTCACTATTTGCAATGCGGTAATCATGAATTTGTTGTATGCGGATGATGTACTGCTTCTAGCACACACTTTAGAAGATGCAGAAAAGCTTATGATTGTCCTTGAGAACTTTTGCTTGCATAGTGGGCTGATTGTGAATGAATCCAAGACAAAGATTATGCTTGTGAAAACCAACCATAAGAAGAAGCCATGCATTGTGTACAACAATGAGACACTTGAAGTTGTTGAGAGCTTCAAGTACCTTGGCCTTGAGGTTCCGTCCAATCACAAGTGGCATGAATGTGCTATGCGTCGTTTGGAAGCGGGAAAGAGAGCATTTTATGCATTTGAGAACATGTGTAATGTGGGAAACATCAAGTGTTGGGTTCTCAAGAAGTATCTTTTTGATGCATTGGTGACACCAATTCTTCTTTATGGAGTTGAAGTGTGGGACGGGAGTATCTTAGAGTCTACTTGGAAAGAGTTTGAGAATGTCCAAAAGCGTTTTCTTACAAACTTTCTCCAAGTGAAGACACAAAAACCATATATCCTCCTACTTCTTGAGTCGGGATGTCTTTCAATTGAGGTTATGGGCATGGAAAGGGTTGTGGAGTACATGATAAAGATGCGTCAAAATCCCTCATATCGACTTTCTACAATTGCATGGGAAGCAAGTAAAAAAGTTCAAAAGACGCATAAAAGCAAGATCTTGAGAACGGGATGGATGCAAGACATAAAGAAGTGGTTTGGGAGATTGGATGAATTACACTTGTTACATGATGCTTCAATTGACTCCCAAGTGAATGAAGCTTTTCTACAACGCCAATGTATTACGGCTTGGGATAAATTCGGTGGGCCACGCTTCATACATTACACCACCCATATTTCCCCCAACTACAAAACCATGTTCTTCGCTGAAAGAGGAAACCGTACTCACACTTACATGCTTGAGCCTATCCCCTTGTCGGCGATACGCACTATCGCAGTCATTTGGCTTAGCTCCCATTTCCTTCGATGCGAGATAGGGCATTGGGGCAATGGAGAAGAGTCAAATTGACTTTGCACATTATGCTCACTACAAGTTCGAGAGTCTGAGTACCACACACTACTAGAGTGCTCAGCTTTTGGTCACATATGAACTTGCTTCTCTCACATTTTCAGCCATAACTTAGACCTACACACTTTCATCTCCCAGCCAAAGTGTGGGCTCTCCATTGCGACTCTCATCACCACAATTTTGAAGCATCGAGAGTCACTCATCAGCCATACACATACTACACACATTATCATATTTGACCTCCGAGGACGATAATAAAATCTATCCCTCTCTCTCTCACTCTCTCTCTCTCTCTCTCACACACACACACACACACACACACACACACACACACACCATTTGCATTTCCCTCTATTCTTGCTATTTTTTAAAATGGCACGTGCAATCACATGTGTAGACAAAGATACACCATAACTTAGCTTTGGTGCTTTGACATGTATAAATTGAAAAAGTCTAAAACTTACAAAAAGCAAAGTTCTCATTTTTTTGGTTGCATAGAAAAGAAATGTTTAAGTACATATATCATAAGCGGTTTGCACTTCTTTCACGTGCATTGTAACCAACACGATTATTTGGCTTTGGCAAATTTTGTTGGACCATTGCATTTAGTTTATTTGAAGTGGCTAGAATCTCTGAAACTCCAGAACCTTATAGCTTTTTGTTAAGGCGCCCAATTTATTTGAGTGGCTCGAATCTTTGAAACCCTAGAACCCTGTAACTTTGTTAAGGCACCCAGTTTGTTCACAGTGCTTCTTAAAGTGGGCACAATTTCACCCAGGGCACGACCTTGGTCATTGTGTTGGCCCCCATGAATTCCCAAGACCTCAGTACGAAAATTCCCAAGAAACTCCAAGACCTGCCGTTGACTCACCTCAATCCGAGCAATGGATGCCTATAAGTGCACTTGATTTTCCACGATCTTTGACTGGGTCTCTTTCATTTCATCATGCAACTTCCATGCAATTCCACCCTCAACCTAATTGTTGGAGCGCAGTGCTCAACGAGTTGTCTCTACCCACTCGTAGACAGCCTTGATTTCTTCAAGAGATTCAAGAACTTGTCTCTTGGTTAGCCCACCCAATGTCCGGGCTAGCCTCTTTGCACCACGCACATTACAAAGAGGAAGAGATGTCATAATAATCAATATCTAATTCTCCTAAATGATTTTCTCATATTAAACTGATCATTTAATGTGGGGAAGTGCCAAGGGAGAAAAAGCTAGAATATTGGTTAAGTTAGCAGACCGGCCACAGTAGGGATCCAAAGGAGGGAAAATAGGGATCCAAAGGGGGGGCCATCTGCAAAAGAGCCATGTGAAACAATGGGCCAAAAAGACCCTAAGGTTCAGCCCATTAAGACTTCCAAAATGCTAAGGTTCCAAAATTCAAAGGTTGTGTCCAAAGGTCAACACTAGGGAAAATTGGATGCTTAGTGTGTGCCCAAAAAGTCTTTCTACATCCCTACATGGGAGGGGGCGAGCCCCAAAGCTAGGGGATGAGAGAGAAAGCCACACACACACACACAAGCTCCCTTTACACAAAGGGAATGAGGGACACATGTCAGCTCCCTAGGCCAGATGCCCACAAGGTGTGTCCAATTCCTATTGGAAGACCCTTGAACTGGACCAATGAGAATTAAGCTAGAGTAAATCTAGTTTAATTAATTTAAAAACATTGAATAAAAGAAACCAATGAGAATCAAGTCTCCTAGAAGACTATTGGGCAGTCTCCCAAGGGGTCCAATGAGCATTCAGGAGCCCCATGGCTTGCCTGATTCCTATTGGCCAGGAGGCAAAGGGGTCCAATAAGAGTTTAGTTTAATTATTTAATTACCTAAAGCTCTCACAAAAGGGGAAAGGGGGACACATGTCTAAAGGCTATCACTTATGCTGCTTAATTCCTATTGGCTTGACCTGGGGAGGTCCAATGAGGCAAAGGCCAGACTTATTTAGCAGCTAGGGCTCGCCCAAGAGAGAGGGGGGGCTGATTTTTGCTTGGCATTGACACACACACTCTCACACTTAACCATGTGTGAAGGGAAAATACTCTATCTCCTCCCAAGCTTTAATGGAGAGCTCATCACCTACTCCAAGCTTGTGAGATAGAAGCCTACATCAACACTCTCTTGGCATGTGGATGCAAATCCAACCAAGAGCCAAGCTTCAATGCATGCTCATCTTCTCTACCAAGCTAATTACTAAGCTAAGCTATGCTAATATGAGTGATTATGTGAGGAGATGTACTTCTTTCTCGTAAGATACTTCTTTTTCCTCTCAATCTACTCTCATACCCTGCTAGCTCTCACCATCTTCGAAGGTGTGTGAGGTCTTGGGTCTGAGAACGGGGATAATTCAAGTTGTGTTTGATTAAGTGTTTTGCTTGCTGTATGAAGCTTCCATCTTCATTGCACTAGCTAGTCTTGAAGGAACACAAAGAATTGTATTGTACAATGTCTCTCTTGATGGGAGAAACCATAATACAAAGCCTTTTGGAGGGGGGACCGGCTCCATGCAAATCCGGTCCTCAACTGTTGTCAATAGCTTAATTGCTCTCTCTCTCTTTTGAAAGTATTGTCGATGCTATCTAACTAGGTGTTATGCTTTTTGTTGCTCTCTCCACCCAAGCACTCTTGTAATTCTCATTAGGAATCTATTCTAATGAAATGCCCACTATGTTCATGCTAATTTCCGCTACACATAAGATCTTAGGCCATTAAATGTTACATTGGTATCAGAGCTCAAGGTTTCTCTTTTCTTGCTCAAGAAGGGAGGTCCTCAAGCTAGCTACAAATGGTTGGTATTATTAATTGCCTGTGAGTAAGTAGAATAGGGATTTTTCAGCCTTGCAGTGCGCCTGCCTTTGTGCAGTTAACGGGGCATCACTGTCGAGAGCTATGGTCTTAATAGTGGAGTCCTACGGGGCTTTTTAACCACTATTGAGCTATTAGAAGCTTGACAGGAGCCGGTGCTGTTTTGGTGTCGAAAGACCCTCTCTTCTATTCCTTGCAATTAATGGTATTCGAGCCGCGGGTACAGTAGCTTGAGTGCTTTTTCTAAAGGGGTAAAGAGGAGTAGCAACTAGGGCTTGAAGTGCCAAAGTACACCTAAAAAGTTTACACCTAAAAGTTGTTAGAATGGCTGACAATAGTAAAGAGAGTGAAATTAATGTTGATAACTTTGATTTTGCTCATGAGCAAGCTACTAATGATGCTTCAATGCTTGTTAACTATCTTGTTTCTAGGCTTCAACAAGCCATGGGCAATCCATCTCTCCAAAGTGAAGTGCAACGGCAGCTCCGTACTCACGGGATTCTCCAAGTTCATCACCATGATGAGAGAACACCTAGGAAGCCTCCTTGTGAGACTACCAAAAGAGGTCTCTCTCCGATTCGGGAAGAAGAAGAGAATCCATATGAAGGGCTCAAGAACTTACTTCTGGATGATGCATCTCCTTCCCAAAGGAGAATTCAAGAGCCTCCACCGAAGGAACGAGAAAGAAGCGAGTCTCCCGCCACCTCGGCGGAGATGGCTCCACGAAGACGGCGGGCTAAACGCTCTCCATCACCACCAAAGCGGAGAAGACCCTCACACTCTTCTCCACGCCATAATTCAAAGAGGGATGATAAAAAGCAAGAGAAGAAAAAGGCGAGAAAGAGGACACCCTCTTCTCCATCTTCTTCATCCTCTTCCTCTTATGAAAGCTATGGTGAAGACGACAAAGATCAAGACAAGAAAAAGGCGAGAAAGAGGTCACCCTCTTCTCCACCTTCTTCAAATTCTTCATCTTCTGAAGAAAGTGATGGTGCAACTTTTGAACCATCAAAAAGAAGAGGCCATAGGAAATCCTATGCCGCATGGAAGAGGTCGTCCAAGCTGAAGAAATTCAAAGAGGGAGGGAAGAGCATCTCTTTCCTTACCTATGATGGCACCTTCGGTGCTACAGACAAAGTTTTGGCCTTTATCCAGCAATTCGATGCGGCGTTTGGAGATGAGGGCTTCACGGAGTCCTCTAAGCTACGCCATGTAGCTATGCACTTTCAAAAGTCCGCCAGACAATGGTGGTCTAGCCTACGAGCCAACGGTGAAGCTCCACGAACATGGAAGGCTTTAAGAGCTTCCATTATGAAGCAGTTTTTGGCCACCGAAGCCAAAGACAAAGTACTCACCGAATGGCGAAGCTTAAAGCTCTCTCCCAATGAATCTATCCACAAATATGTAGACAAGTTTTGGGACCTACAACTCAAAGCCACTGTCTTCAAAAAGTTGGATTTTGGAGAGCAAAAGCAACAATTTTGTGCGGGCTTAACCGAAGAAATGGCGGAGTATGTCAACTCCCAAAGGCCACGTACCATATCGGCGGTAATACACCATACTATGGTGGCCTCGCGAATCAATTTCCAAACGGGGGGTAAAAGAAATAATAAGCCCCCGGAAAACAAGGGTTCCAATGAGCCTAAGGGGAAGGACAATGTCCAAAAGTCTCCTAAGGGCACTTCCAACAAAGCTAAAGAGAAAGGAGTTTACAAAGGAAAGAATAAACTCTCTCCTGAAGAGCTTGAGCGTTATTGTAAAGATAACCGGTGTTTCAAGTGCGGCGAACAAGGGCATGCGTACCGCGCTTGTCCCCAAAAGAACAACCGCCAAGATCCTCCTAGAGCTTCTTTGGTTGAAATCCAAGAGGAGGAGATTCACCAAACTCACCACAAAGGATCTCCTCTATGCCATGCTTGGGGAAAGGTAAGAGAACATGATGCTTTTATTCTCTTTAACCCTGGTTCTACTCACAATTTCATATCTATGGAGTTAGCCACCAAGCTAGGCATAAAATCCTACGAGATGGGAGATATCCTACCCGCAGACAGTGCCTTCAAGGGGCAAGAAGCTTCAGTCACTCCCTTAATCGGGAAATTGAGGCTTCATGTCCAAGGCTATGTGGACAAAGAGGACTTCTTTATCTCTCCTCTCAAGCATGAGGATGTAATCCTAGGGGCACCATGGTTTGACCGTCTGGCTGCCCATGTTAAATTTCCTGAAAGGAGAATCTCCTTTAAGTTCAGGGAAAAGGACATGTATATAGATGCTAAGGAGATGGGTAACACCATCCCCATTGTACATACACCAGCTTTCAACAAGTCAATAAAGAGCTCTATTTCCGTGTACATGATTTTTGTTAAAGATTCTCAAAATGAACCTAATGCTTTAGCAAAAGAAAATAAAAGCAACCAAAAGGAATTAGAGTTATCCAATTTTCTCAAGGGGTTTCAAGATGTCTTTATTGACGACATCCCTTGTGAGCTACCTCCTAAACGAGGTAATGACGACCATGCAATTGAACTTCTTCCAGGAAGTTCACCGCCTAACAAACCTCCTTATAGAGTTTCTCAAGCTCAACAAGAGGAGATTATGCAGCAAGTGCATGAGTTAATTGAGAAGGGCATGGTTAGGCCTAGCTCATCTCCATTTTGCTCACCTGTGCTATTAGTGCAAAAGAAAGACGGCACATATCGTATGTGTGTCGACTATAGAGCACTAAATAGGATCACTATCAAGAATAGGTTTCCCGTTCCACGGGTAGAAGACCTATTTGATAAGCTACAAGGATCGACCTACTTCAGTAGGATTGACCTAAAAAGTGGCTATCATCAAATAAGGATAGTTGATCAAGACATTGTAAAGACCGCATTTCGTACTACATTTGGTCTTTACGAATACATTGTCATGCCTTTTGGCTTGACCAATGCACCAGCCACATTCAACCGCTTGATGGAGAAGCTGTTCAGGCCTCATCGAACCTTCACTGGAGTGTTCTTTGATGATATTATCATCTACTCTAATTCATTGGAGGAACACAAGCAACACCTCCAGGTAATATTTCAAGTTTTAAGAGAGAATAAACTTTATGTTAATCGAAAGAAAAGTGAATTTTTCTTGCAAGAGATTCAATATTTAGGTCACATTATCTCTCAAGATGGAATCCAAATGGATCCATCCAAGTTAGAGGTAATAAAAGGATGGCCTAAACCAAGGAATCTTCATGAACTAAGAAGCTTTATAGGTATGTGTGCATACTATAGACGCTTCATAGAAAAGTTCTCACGAATTGCGGGACCATTACATGACCTAACAAAGAAAAATGTTAGGTATACGTGGTCTGCTAAGGAGAACAATGCTTTCGAAAAGCTTAAAGAAAAGCTTATCTCTCAACCTGTGCTTACACTACCGGATCTCTCAAAACCATTTGAGGTCCAATGTGATGCTTGTGGTGATTGCCTTGGGGCTGTTTTGCTCCAAGAAGGGCACGCCATAGGCTATGAGAGTCGAAGGCTCGACCCTGTTGAGCAAGCTCTAGGCATATACGAAAAAGAACTCCTTGCAGTTCTACATGCCTTAGACTCATGGAAGCACTATTTATTGGGGACTCCTTTCATTCTGCGAACGGATCACCAAAGTCTTAAGTACTTCATGACGCAGACCAAGCTCTCCGACAAACAAATGAGGTGGGCAAATTTCCTTTCGCAATTTCATTTTCATATTGCTCACATTGCTGGCAAGCATAATCAAGTAGCCGATGCACTCTCAAGACGCCCGAGAGTGAATGCGGTTTCCATAGCAACTCACAATGATCTATCTTCAATGATAGATGAGTATGCTATTGATCCCGATTTTAGAGATGTGATTTCAGCCCTTGCATTAGGGAAGAAAGAAGAACCATTTACTTTACAAGATGGTTATCTTCTCTATGGCAATAGACTATGCGTTACTAACTCACTACGTGAGAAAGTAATGTATGAATCTCATGCTCCCCCATATGCGGGGCATAGAGGGATTCAGTCCCCACCCTAAAGGGAATTGAAACATATTTCTATTGGCCTACCATGAAAGTGAACCTACACGAGTATGTTTCCAAATGTGTGGTATGTCAAAAGACAAAATTTGATAGAGGGAAGCAACTTGGATTGCTTCAACCCTTGCCAATCCCTAATTCACCTTGGGAGAGCATATCCATGGATTTTATCTTTGGATTGCCTAAGTCTATCCATGGGAATACGGGAATATGGACGATAGTAGACAGGTTCAGTAAACAAGCTCATTTTATACCTGTCAAAAAGACTATCAAAGCCCATCAAATGGCAACCCTCTTCATTTCACAAATTTTCAAGTACCATGGCTTGCCAATGTCCATAGTGTCGGATAGAGATCCTAGAATGACCAGTAATTTCTGGAAGGGTCTCTTTGAGAATTTAGGAACAAGGCTAAACTTCTCTTCGGCCTATCATCCACAAACTGATGGCCAAAGTGAAATAGCTAACCTAACCATTCTCGATCTACTAAAAGCCTATGTAACGGAAGTAGATCAAAGATCCCAATGGGAGAAGTACTTACCCTTAGTAGAGTATGCTTACAATAACACTATACATACTTCTACAGGAAAAGCACCTTTCGAGATAATTGAGGGAAGATCAAAAAGTCCCTTGCTACTTAAGGTACATGGGAAGATCTTCGCTGCAGATGAGTATAGCCGAGACCTACAAGAATCTTTCCAAAAGATTAAGGATGCTATCTCTATCTCACAGCAAAGGCAAAAGGCTGCTGCTGACAAGCACAGAAAAGCCCAAGCCTTTAAAGAAAATGATTGGGTCTTGTTAAAGTTTCCCAAGGCTCGATTAAGGCACACGACGGGCAAGAATCCTACAGGCCACCAAAAGTACTATGCTAAACTAGCAAAAAGATATTATGGTCCCTTCCAGATTCTTAGGCCAATCAATGAGATGGCCTATCAACTTAAGTTGCCCAATCATTGGCTCATACACAATGCTTTTCATGTGAGCCTCTTAAAGCCTTACAAAGGAGAGCCACCTCAAGAACCAACTATTGAAGACCCACCGGAGATCGAGGACCACGAGGAGGTGCTGCAGCCCGAGTCCATTCTCCGATATGAAGACAAGGTATTAAGAGGCGGTAAGACTATCCGACGATATCTTATTAAGTTTAAGAATTATCCTTTTGAAGATGCTAGATGGATGCAAGGCATACAATTAAAGGATAACCTAAACCTTGTCAATGCTTACAATGCTTCCCAAGAGTAAGCAAATGTACAAAATGTTGAAAATGAACAAAAAAATTTTGTCTTATAAGACTCTCTTTTTCTTGATTTGTGCACAAAAATGAAGTAGTATGCATGTTTAGATCAAGTTTGTGGAGACGACGTCTCCCAAACACCAAGTAGAGCTTGTCACTCTACTATGGAAGACTGATAGGACTAATGTGCAGACATGCTTGCGGCAGCCTCAGGCTCTCAAGCGCCAAATGGACTAGTCATCCATTATGGAATGATGTCGTAGGGTAACATAGGGATCCTCTACCCGCTAAGAAAAGGACTCATGCATATGCTTTATCTTCTTTACACCATAGTCAAGGACGACTATGATTTCAAGAGAGAGGTAATGTCATAATAATCAATATCTAATTCTCCTAAATGATTTTCTCATATTAAACTGATCATTTAATGTGGGGAAGTGCCAAGGGAGAAAAAGCTAGAATATTGGTTAAGTTAGCAGACCGGCCACAGTAGGGATCCAAAGGAGGAAAAATAGGGATCCAAAGGGGGGGCCATCTGCAAAAGAGCCATGTGAAACAATGGGCCAAAAAGACCCTAAGGTTCAGCCCATTAAGACTTCCAAAATGCTAAGGTTCCAAAATTCAAAGGTTGTGTCCAAAGGTCAACACTAGGGAAAATTGGATGCTTAGTGTGTGCCCAAAAAGTCTTTCGACATCCCTACATGGGAGGGGGCGAGCCCCAAAGCTAGGGGATGAGAGAGAAAGCCACACACACACACACACACAGGCTCCCTTTACACAAAGGGAATGAGGGACACATGTCAGCTCCCTAGGCCAGATGCCCACAAGGTGTGTCCAATTCCTATTGGAAGACCCTTGAAGTGGACCAATGAGAATTAAGCTAGAGTAAATCTAGTTTAATTAATTTAAAAACATTGAATAAAAGAAACCAATGAGAATTAAGTCTCCTAGAAGACTATTGGGCAGTCTCCCAAGGGGTCCAATGAGCATTCAGGAGCCCCATGGCTTGCCTGATTCCTATTGGCCAGGAGGCAAAGGGGTCCAATGAGAGTTTAGTTTAATTATTTAATTACCTAAAGCTCTCACAAAAGGGGAAAGGGGGACACATGTCTAAAGGCTATCACTTATGCTGCTTAATTCCTATTGGCTTGACCTGGGGAGGTCCAATGAGGCAAAGGCCAGACTTATTTAGCAGCTAGGGCTCGCCCAAGAGAGAGGGGGGGCTGATTTTTGCTTGGCATTGACACACACACTCTCACACTTGACCATGTGTGAAGGGGAAATACTCTATCTCCTCCCAAGCTTTAATGGAGAGCTCATCACCTACTCCAAGCTTGTGAGATAGAAGCCTACATCAACACTCTCTTGGCATGTGGATGCAAATCCAACCAAGAGCCAAGCTTCAATGCATGCTCATCTTCTCTACCAAGCTAATTACTAAGCTAAGCTATGCTAATATGAGTGATTATGTGAGGAGATGTACTTCTTTCTCGTAAGATACTTCTTTTTCCTCTCAATTTACTCTCATACCCTGCTAGCTCTCACCATCTTCGAAGGTGTGTGAGGTCTTGGGTCTGAGAACGGGGATAATTCAAGTTGTGTTTGATTAAGTGTTTTGCTTGGTGTATGAAGCTTCCATCTTCATTGCACTAGCTAGTCTTGAAGGAACACAAAGAATTGTATTGTACAATGTCTCTCTTGATGGGAGAAACCATAATACAAAGCCTTTTGGAGGGGGGACCGGCTACATGCAAATCCGGTCCTCAACTGTTGTCAATAGCTTAATTGCTCTCTCTCTCTTTTGAAAGTATTGTCGATGCTATCTAACTAGGTGTTATGCTTTTTGTTGCTCTCTCCACCCAAGCACTCTTGTAATTCTCATTAGGAATCTATTCTAATGAAATGCCCACTATGTTCATGCTAATTTCCGCTACACATAAGATCTTAGGCCATTAAATGTTACAAGAGATGTCACAATGGCTTCATCATCAGTGGTTGAAGTATATACTTCTATGTGAGAGGAGCTTGCATAATTGGTTGCAGATGCAAGAGGTATAGGTGTAGTGTGAGTTAGACTGCACATAGATACACATGGAAGAGAGAGGAAAATAAATACATATATCTATTGAGAAGACGTTGGTAAGAACTCAAATTATTAGATGTTACAACAAAGGGCCCTCACAGGGGTGGTAAGGATATTGATTGGACTTTATGTCAACTTTCCTCAACATATTCTCCCCATCCCAACTATTACGCTTCAAGTTTTCCAACTTGTAGGCAGAGCGAGCGAGAGAGGGACTAGCGAGCAATAGTTTGACTACAACTAATATTAGTGTGTGAGAGAGAGAGAGAGAGAGGGAGACTGAGAGAGTTAATAGAAATATATCGACTTGGAGTTGCATTGGCTTAGCTCAACATTTCTAACTCCTTATTCTCTCGACCTCAACTTGTATGCATAGGAGACAATGAGAATCTATGTGGCACTCGCCAATCTCTTCTATTGGGAGACCCTATGATTGGCAACAAAGGGATCTCTATTTAAAAGGGGGCTCATGTCTATTACTATTATTCACTCTCTATATATGGAGTCTACTCTCTCCCTCTCCCCACAATAGAAAAAACTCATAATGAAAGAAATAGAGAGAGAGAGTTACAATTCTGATTATATTCATTTAAAATACCTAAAGGTTACTTGGTCTATGTGAGAGAGAGAGAGAGAGAGTATCTACCTCAAAAAAGAGTTTTCCTACTCTCCCTTTCCTTGACTTTCCTTCCTACACACACACACACACACACACACACACAGGTATATGTTGGTTGTTGCAATTGCTCGCCATAGATCACATGTGAGTATGTGTGTGCGTATCTAAGTGTATATGTTTACATATATTTATATACACAAATAAATATATGTATGCATATAAAATACGCACACATTCCCACATTGAGAGAGAGAGAGAGAGAGAGAGAGAGAGAGAGAGTTACAAAAGAGCTATCAACTATTTACATCTAAGTGTATATGTATACATATATTTATATACACATATAAATATATGTATACATATACACTTAAATACGCGCACACATACCCACATTGAGCGCGAGCACGAGAGAGAGAGAGAGAGAGAGAGAGAGAGAGAGAGAGAGAGAGAGAGAGAGAGTGAGTTACAAAAGAACTATCAACTATATACTTTACCTACAATAATCGTTAATTTCATTAGAGATATACCAAGAGCTACTACATAACTTGAATCTACTTGTACGAAAGGAGGCCTTTGCTTTACTGACGAACACTTGAGTCAAAGTCCTAAAGAGCTCCACGAAGCAAATAAAGCTACAACTGCAAGGAAGGAGCACGATGTGAGGTCTCTTGAAATTATTCTATCTACACCAAGTCCTCTCTCTCTCTCTCTCTCTCTCTCTCTCTCTCTCTCTCTCTCATCCCCCATATGATCTACTCTAAAAAGATCATCCACCAAGAGCCTACATTTCTAACTTTCAAGGTACACAATGTTGAACAATATACATATACATGCTAAGTTTGAACAAATGCAATTCTTCATAAAGTATCACACTTTTTATTATCCTAGCCTAAGCATGAGTAGCATCTAGCTAGCATGTATGAACCTATGCTATAAGTTATACCACACATCGTGGATGTGGGAATGATGAATATAGTGCCCCACCCCTCATCCCATTGGTTGAACGTGAAATGTGGTTGCCTGTACAACCAACTTCATCTTTATATCGTGTTGTTTTCAATTAGAAAATTAAAAAATGCCAATTAAGGGCAAGGGGAAAAGGAGAAATTTTGCCCCAAAATAGAAAAAATAGCATAAAAAATATTTAAAAAAATAACCGACTTTTTGGAAATTTTCTACTGGCAAACTCAAAGAAAGGAATTTTGTATGTTCGGGAAAATGGTTTTTCCCGAATGCACTATGCATTGAGTCACACAGGGTCTCTCTCTCTCTACATTTTTGTGAGGAAGGTTAATTATATCTCCCTCTACTCTTCTTCTCTCCCTACATTTCGGCATTTTTAATCAGTCTATTCATGTATTGAGTCCCTATCTCTTGCACCATTGTTTGGGAAAAATGTGGCTCAGCTTTATATCGTGCCATTTTCAATTTAAATAATGCCGGTTGAGGGCAAGGGGAAAGGAAAAATTCCTACTAGTAAACTCAAGGACAGAAAATGCTTGTACAATCAAATGTCTCATCTTTATATTGTGTCATTTTCAATTTAAAAAATGCCGGTTGAGGGCAAGGAGAAAAGGAGAAATTCTATCCCAAAATAGAAAAAATAGCGTCAAAAATGAAAAAATTAACCTACTTTTTTGAAATTTCCTACTGGCAAACTCAAGGAAGGAATTTGTATGTTTGGGAAAATGGTTTTTCCCGAACGCACTATGCATTGAGTCACACAGGGTCTCTCTCTCTACATTTTTGAGAGGAAGATTAAATATATCTCCCTTTACTCTTCTTCTCTCCCTATATTTTGGCATTTTTAATCAGTCTATGCATGTATCGAGTCCCTATCTCTTGCACCAGTGTTCGGGAAAAATGTGTCTCAACTTTATATCGTGTCATTTTCAATTTAAAAAATGCCGATTGAGGGCAAGGGGGTAAGGAAAAATTCCAACTGGTAAACTCAAGGATCAATCCCTATCCGCCCTAGTTGCTGCCATTTTCGCTAGCACTATCACTCTTTTGTCGTGTCATCACTATGGTGGGGTCCCTTGCAAGGTTTAGAGACCGGGAGCCTGGGTCAGATATTTGAGATCAAAAGGGCATGACAGAGCAGAGCAAATAAAAGCTAGCGAGTACGAAGAGGTTTCTGTGTTTCTAGAAAGTAGCGATGGCGAGAAAGCTTCCTGCAATATGGAGGGTGCTAGGTCTAGGTTTCCTCAAGTATCCGTTCATATTTTGCTGGCGCCTCCGCCTTTCACACCACAACCATCGTCAGTCTCTCTCTCTCTCTCTCTCTCTCCCCATCCAGAGCGCACTCCCCACTCCCCCACTTGGTTGACGGTTGGGCTTCCTCCAAGTGTTGCGACACCTCGTCCAGGTCTTGGCTGCTTTGGCTCACCACCTCGCTTAGGTTTTGCCACGTGGACGCCCGTCCAAGTCCTGGCTGCTTCAGCTCACCACCTCGCTTAGGTCTTGCCACGTGGACACTTGAAAAAGGCCTTCCATAATATGGAACAGAATGAGTTTTAGCTCTGAAGTCTCACTTTGCACGTGAGGTATCTAGCCTAGCTAGTATCACTCTGGAGGGCACGTCTGTGCATAGCCTCGCACTCGCACACTCCATAGTCACACATAGTCTGTGCAATTTGGAGCCTTGCAGACCCGCCCTCCCTGCTTCGAGGCAGCCCCTCAAGAATGGCAATGTCGGCCTCCGCTCACTTAGCTACACTGTCTTTGAGCTCAACTTCCTCTTCGTTAACTGCTCCCTCGATGCCTAATCCCTCATCTCCGAAGCGTTTTCCTGTTGGTTTTTAGTACAACGGTCTATATATCTCCACCTTCGAGACTAATCTACATCACTGTGTGCGAAAAGCAGTTGCATCATACCGAGGCGGAAGACATAGGTGGGGAAGTATGCCACTTACTGTTGTGTGCTTCACTGCAGGCTTCACTATTATCATCATCGCATTTGAAACATCACCATGGAGCAAGAGAGGGGGCCTTGGAGACGTTGTAGGTGGGCTAGCCCCTGCCCTTGTGGTAAGTCTCTCACACACACACACACAGATTTCTACTAATCCGATCATGTAGACAATGGCGCATAAACACCCGTCAAGCTCTCTGTTGAAGAGGGGCTTGGGAAGGGTCGGTAACGAGAGCGCGCGCGGGGGGGGAGAGAGAGAGAGAGAGAGAGAGAGAGAGAGGCTAAATACCTGATCACGATTGTCTGCTCCTTCCCAGCCAACTACAGGTGAGAGCTCTCTCCAATGAACACCAGCTCGCCAATCGCCAATAGCAACAATGGACTCGCCAAAATAGCAACAATGGATTCTCTCTCTCTCTCTCTCTCTCTCTCCCTCCCTCCCCCCTGCTCGTCAACAGAGCTCAAATGGTCTCTCTCTCTCTCTCTCTCCATCCAGAGCGCACTCCCCACTCTCCCACTCAGTTGATGGTTGGCTTCCTCCAAGCGTTGCGACACCTCGTCCAGGTCTTGGCTGCTTCGGCTCACCACCTCGCTTTGGTCTTGCCACATGGACGCCTGAAAAAGGCCTTCCATAATATGGTAATATGGATAATTTTTTATTTTATTCTATTTAAATAAATAGGACTCATTGCTTTATTTTTTTAGTTGATGATTATGATAAATTGGGTTAACATTCCTACATTTGTTTAGTTTACAAAAATCGGAAGTGTCTTTCTTGAATGACATTAATCGCATGATTTTGATGGTGATCTTTATTTCTTGAAATTTATTGAGCTTACAATGATTCATAAAGAGCTATGTAGAATATAATGTGGACTACTCATCTCTTTGAGTTTATGCATACATATGGTTTTTTTTTTGCTTTGTAAAAGAAATCTTAATGTTGTGTTGGGCTAGGGACATTTTCATTGTTTTCAATGCATGATGTAGAGTTACTTTAAATGTTTATTTCAATTTCATTTCATATCCTGACATGTCTTGACTTTTTTTGCATTCTATTGTTTTAGAATGTTAAAGTGAAATTTCAATTGCATAATTCTAGTAAATTCTATGGATACACACACACACACACACGCATATATATTATGAGTTTTTTTAATTTCACATTTTATTTTACAGCTTCACATGGCATGACTTTTTTTACATCCTATAACTTAATTCTAATCAATATAAAGCGACCGTCGATTGAGTTTCCTTCTCACAAAGAAGAGAATCGAAAATATTAGCATAAATTTAAAATTTGTAAGATTTTTGAACTATTTTCTCACATATTTCACCAGTTTTTCTTCCCTTTATCATGGTTTGTAACCAGGTAGTCTCCATTTTCAACCGGCTCAACGCTAAGATGAGGCAATCCTTTTTTGAGCAATGATTCTATTTAAACTCAACATAATGATTTTATCACGTTCTAATTATTTTGGAAAGCCACCGTGATTCTTTCACTTGTTTTGAATTTGATGCATGCATATGCTTAAGAACAAAAGTATTTGGAGAGAAGTTATTAAATAAAACCTCTCCTCTTTTAGTTTTAAAAATATATACTTTTGCAAAGTCACTTAAAAATCGTGCAGATAATACCAGTGATGTTTACTTTGAATTGGGGTCAGCAGGTTGAGCAATGTATGCAGGTTTGAGGTCGTGAGCGGGTGCGCACAGAGAGGTGTGAGCAAGTCTGAGACGATAGGTAGCATTCATATCTGATATCCTCTGTTGAATTTCAGCCCTGAGGTGGTGGCGATAGATATGGGAGCAGAGTCGAGTTTGGGGTGGGGATTCTTGGTGCTGTGCAGCTTTACGGAGCCCGGGTGCTACTTAGTGGTGCTGTGCTACGATTCAACGAGCCTAGCGAAGGCCGTTGCAACAACACGTTTATTATCTCGTAAGATAAGCATGATTTGATATCTCATTCAATGTTTTTTTTTTCCTAGTGAATTTATTAGCACACTTATTTTCTATATGCTTGGGCGGGGGGGGGGGTCATGCTCGGCCAGTTGATACACTTTCTCTTGAAGCTTAGAGAATGTACAAGCTATGAGGCACGTCCTTTCATGAACAACTTGTCATAAAAACTAATATCTAACCAACCCAAATAATTTTCTCATATTAAACTGATCATTTAATGTGGGAGAATAAACGAGAGATGGTCCAAATGAGAGATGGTCTGTCAAAGAGCAACACTAACTAATGGAGCTTAAAAGACCTTAGGGTTAGCTTCATTAAAGACCTCAATAGTTAGTGTTAAAAGTTCTTTGACCTTGGGTAATCTAGGGCTGTGCTTGAGGTGGGAACCCGACCCAAGCTTGAGGTGCTTGTCGTGTCTGATGACTGGGATGCTTGAGATTCTTGAAGTGCTCGATGATTGAGATGCTTGAGGCGCTTGTCATGCTTGAGATCCTAGGGTTGTACTTGAGGTGGGAACCTAGCCCAAGCTTGAGGGGCTTAAGGACTGTGCTTGTGGTGAGAATTGGGCCCAAGGTTGAGGGGCTTGAGGTGTCACCAAAGTCAAAACATGTCCCTACAAGGAGGGGGTGAGCTATGCAAGAAGGGGGGGTGGTTGCTTGACCACTCTCTCTCCCAAGGGGCACTCCTTGCCCAAGAGGCAAGTAGGACACATGTCAAGCCCCTAGCTAGATTACCCTCAAGGATGTCCAAAGCCTGTTGGTTGGCCTTCTAAGGGGTCCAATGATAATTAAGTAGATTTAATTAATTGTTTTTGCATTTATCAAGTCCTCTCTCTCAAAGGGGAAAGGGGGACATTTGTCCCAGGGCTAGCATGCTTGCTCGGTATGCATCCTTCATGTGATTGGCCAGGCTTGCAGAGGTCCAATGAGCTTTAAGCTTGTGCTAGAAGAGGGGGTCGACCAAAGCAAGTAGGGGGACATGCTTGAGGGGTATACTCTCCCACACACACTCGCACACACTCTCATTGTGTGAATGCAAAGTGCAAGAGCTCCATCTCCTTCTCCAAGCAAGTAGAGAGGTTTAGAGCCTACACCAACACTCTTGGCTATGGAATGAAAATCCAACCAAGAGCCATGTTTCAATGCTTAAGCTTGCCATCTTCTCCATCTTCATTACAATGCTATTATGTATGCTAGCAAGAAGAGTGATGATAAGTGAGAAACTAATTCTTTCTCCTATGAAATGTTTCTTCTTCCTCTTCCCTACCCTCATTCCCTGCAAGCTCTCTCCACCTTCGAAGGTGTTTGAGGTCTTGGGACTGAGGCTTGGGATAGTTAAAGCTTTCCACAAAGTTTATGTTATGCTAGCTTTCTATCTTCATTGCATCACCTAGGTAACAAGGAACACAAAGATTGTATTGTAACAAGTCTCTCTTGATGTGAGAAACTATAATACAAATGCCTATTGGAGGGGGGACCGGCTCCACATAAATCCGGTCCTCAATTGTTGTCATGTTCTCTAAACTCTCTCTCTTGCAAAAGTATTGTTCATGCCAAGTTAACTAAATGCTATGTTTATGTTGCTACCATCAATTAAGTTCACCCGATATGCTCACAAAGTAAATTCACAAAAGTACTTTCTCTAATTTCGCTACTCTCAAAGTTTAATATGTCATTTCTATTATTCAACAAGTGATCGAGCCCCTCTATGGGGGGTGCTTTTCGCCTGCACGAACCCCAATGGAGTGATGTCGAATGGTCATGAAGGCACTAGGGGGGGCGCTTGATCCCTTTGATTGGTAATTTATTTTCACACTAGAGGGGAGGAAAAGGGCATCTGATTCGTATGTAAATACTACCAACCCGAGAATAAACTTGAAGCCCTCTTCCTTTGGTGTGAGTACACTGTTTGAGGATATTATGCACGATGCAATAAAGAGAAGCCAAAATAAAGCGAAAGATGGATATGTGATGTAGGTGGAGCTCAATCCCAAATGCAATGCTATAGAACCTTGTGGCTTGTTGCGCCCACTTGATTGTGCTTTATTTTATGGGCCACCGTATGAAGACCCAAGGCCCTTGGAGTGGGCGGCAGTAGCGACAAACAATAGATATGCGATTTGTTAGTTTGGGTGGTTGGAAAAGGCTTCTATGTAGCTGGTTGTGCCTCCGAGCAAACTGTGTAGGGTCTGGTTATGAGAGGAGGTGTCTGGGGAGCTTTGCACTTTGCTTATGCTATGCCTTGGACGCCCAAGTTTTGCCCAAACGAAGAGTTTATTGACTTTTGTTTGGTATGGGTTACACTCAAGGGTTTTCCTCTTTGGCTATAGGACTATGTGGATTCCAGAGCTGCCTTGTTGGACAATGAAATGGAAATGGCCTATGAACTTTGAGAGTAGCGAAATTAGGAAATTAGATGAAACATTTTTGTGAGATTACTTTGTGAGCATAGCGGGTGAACTTAATTGATGGTAGCAACATAAATGATACTTAGTTAACTTGGCATGAACAATACTTTTGCAAGAGAGAGAGTTTAGAGAACATGACAATAGTTGAGGACCGGATTCATACGGAGCCGGTCCCCCATCCAATAGGCATTTGCATTATAGTTTCTCCCATCAAGAGAGACTTGGTACAATACAATCTTTGTGTTCCTTGTGACCTAGGCGATGCAATGAAGATGGAAAGCTTCACGCATCACAAACATAACATAAAATTTGTAGAAAGCATTAACTATCCCAAGCTTTAGTACTAACGCCTCAAACACCTGCGAAGGTGGAGAGAGCTAGCGGGGAATGAGGATAGGGAAGAGGAAGAAGAAACATTCCATAGGAGAAAGAATGCTTATCATCACTCTTCTTGCTAGCATACATAATAGCATAGTAATGAAGATGAAGAAGATGGCAAGCTTAAGCATTGAAGCATGGTCTCTTGGTTGGATTTGCATTCCATAGCTAAGAGTGTGTAGGCTCTCACTTCTCACAAGCTTGGAGAAAGAGGTGGAGTTCCTCAACTTTCACCAAGTGAGAATGAATCCACAAAATGAGTGTGTGTGTGTGGTGTATATCCCCCCAGCACCCCCCTTTCTTGCTTGGGGCGAGTTGTATCTTTTACACATGTTTCAAGCTCATTGGACCCCTCTCCCCCCTAGCCAATCACATGCAACATGCATTCAAGTACGTGGGTAGTCTTTGGACAAGTGTCCTCCTTACCCCTTAGAGAGAGAGAGCTTGAAAATATCTAGATATTTGTTGGATGGAACTAGAAACTCATTGGACCCCTCTTTAGCCCAACCAATAGCATTCAAGCACACCATGTGGCTAAGCATAGGGAGAGTCTGACATGTGTCCCATGTGCCCCTTGAGAAAAGGGGTGCCCTTTGGGTGAGTGAAAGGTTAAGCCAAAGATTCTCCTAACTTTGGGACTTTCCCCCTCCTTCGTAGGGTCTTTTTTTGACTCAAGCACCTTACCCCCCATGCAGAGGAAGCTTCTCAAGCACCTTCTTCATTAAGTTTGTAGAGTCTCTTTTTTACTCAAGCACCTTACTCCCCATGCATAGAAAGCTTCTCAAGCACCTTCCTCATTAAGTTTGTAGGTGTTTTTTTTGACTCGAGCACCTTACCCCCATGCATGGGAAGCTTCTCAAGCACCTTCCTCATTAAGTATGACAAGTACCTCAAGTACCTTAGTCATCAAGCATGACAAGCACCTCAAGCACCTTAGTCATCAAGCACGACAAACACCTTAGTCATTGAGCACGCACCTTCGTCATCAAGCACGAAAGGCACCTCAAGCTTAGGTCAGGTTCCCACCTCAAGCTCAGCCCTAGCTTGCCTACAGTAACCATTGGAGGTCTTTAATGAAGCTAACCCTAAAGTCTTTTAAGCTCCATTAAATGCACATTGCTCTTTGATAGACTACCTCCTTTTGGACCCCTATTGAGATGTAACCATCTCTCCTCTCGGTACTCTATTGAGGTAAGTCTAGAAGCACTTATTGCACATTGTTCTTTGATAGACCATCTCCTTTTGGATCCCTATTGAGATGCAACCATTTCTCCTTTTGGTCCCGTGTTGAGATAGGTCTAGAAGCACATGTCTCTATTCTAACTCTTGTTCCCGTTTATTCTCCCACATTAAATGACCAGTTTAATATGAGAAAATCATTTGGTAAAGTTAGAATATTATATTTTATGACAGACAAGGTGTTGTTCGTTCCAAAATTGCAATAGATAAGATCGGACTCGGACTTAAAAGTTTGTATTTTGTGGAATATGAGCAAGCCCAACCCCAAGTATTTGGATTTGAATATGGGAAACTTTAGCGCATTCAGACAAGAGTTAGCTTTTGCCTCATTTTCGAATGCTAAGTGTCGAGGAATTGGCCATTATGCTTGGGATTGTCGCCATGTTGATACTACCAGCCAAGCGGGAGGTTAGGACAACATGGAGGCGAGTCATCAGAGAGTCGAACCTACTGTGGAGGTATCTGAGACGAAATTAAAGACTAGTGAAAAGGATGTGACTTATGAAGAGGTAGCTGAAGGGTCGAGCTGCCCATCAGCTGAGTTGCAAGAAAAACCAATTGGATCGTTTGATGAGATGGAAGATATTGAAAGCCTGTTAGATCCGACGGATGAGATGCAAGCTAAAACAAAGACGCTAGACAATTCTGTAGTAGAGGCTCAAGGTATGCCCGAGGCGGTTGCAAGTGATGCTCAGAACTTGAAGCTTGACCTCGTTAGCCATATTGTGAATGTTTCGGGTAATGCGACAAGAACTGTTAGTCTGCTCAAATGGAAAAGGAAATGGTGGCTTTAGCTGTTGTTTTGTCGCTCGACAATATCTTTCGTTGCACTGGTTTGGTGGTTAAGGGGCGTGCTGTATAGCAGGGCTATTTCCTTGCTGACAACCCCAAGCCAGTCATGGTTCTGCTTTTGCTAGTGACGCGGGTACAGGGTGGCACCCTTTATCAATTGATGTGTTTGGTAGTAGATATGGGTGAGATACATTAAGAAGTTAGGTGGTTGGATGATGCCATGGTTCGAGTGGAGCATGGCTTTCATTGTAACTTTTTTGGCTTCTTAATTAATATATACACTCACTATTGTGAGTTTGGCAAAATAAAAATAAAAAAATCGAGGAGATAACACACTAGCAATATTATATTGGATTTTAAGACGAACTCTTTGTCTGTGACCAAATCAAATGTTCAGATTAGTTTATAATTTATAGTTGCTATGTGAGTTTTGTCTAGACTCACCTATAATGGCAACTAGCATCAAATTTGACCCAATCAGAGCTATATGTGATGGATTGCAATGGGCTTGATTGTCATAATTACTAGGAATAAAGGATATCGCTAACAACAAATGGTCGAATTGTAGTGAAAACATTAACTTTTGAATGGCAAATTTAGATCCATTCTTTCGTTTTTGAAAACTATGTCTATGTAGTAGGAACTTGACTATGAAGTAGCTCCTAGTTCTTATAAATTTTGGAGAGACACCCTGTCAACTTTCCACCATATTTTTGAATGACACTCACTTAGATTGTGCACAATCTATCTTTTTGATTTTTTTCCCAACAATTTCATAATATGAGAAGATTACTTGTGTTTTGCTTTTGTTTGTAGCTCCTCAAAGGTGAGATTTTTGAACTGCATACTCGTTTCAATAAACACGCTACTCTTAAGATTAGTTCTCCGACTTCATGGATACATTTGCACTCGTGCTTCTCACAAAACGAATATTATAACAATTTCAATCTGAACGGAGTCCGCAAATGTGCTTCATAACATTTTTTATTTCATATTCAACAAAACGAATATTATAACAATTTCAATCTGAACGTAGTCCGCAAATGTGCTTCATAACATTTTTTATTTCATATTTAACACATGTGCATTTATGCAAAAAATGTCACATACTATTCTCTTATATCTTGAAAACATATATACTACTAGCACAAGGCCAACCAAGCAAGACTAGCTAGTTCCATGTCTCTTGCCGATGCAAAATCTTATGCTTCCATCTCCATTCTTCTATTTGATTTGTCATACAAGGGCCATTTGACTCATTCTCAAAGTTGAAAAATGGAGATTTCAATGCTCCCATGGTTGAAGCTACATTTTCCACATAAATTTACCGTAAAAAGCATGCTATCGTGTTAGTGTATTACAACAATATATCGGATAATTTATGAGATGTTGTAACTTCCCCCTCGGGGGGCATCCATGATTGGGTGCTCTGTAAGCTACTTGTATCTCTCTCTACTCATAAATTTACGTTCTCAAGTGTTTTAGGGTTGTTTGCTAATTAACTGCCTAATCCAGCGAGTTTAGGTGTCAAAAGTGAAGTTGGCTAAACTAAATACCCATTTTTAAGCCCCCTCCCTCCCTATGCCAATCTCCTGAGTACGATTTATACGCGTTGTTCTACCTCGTGCATGTCGTACAGACTGTTGGGCGGTTTCTGATGCACCTCATATAAAGGGATTCCTAATTTAATTTCGCGCATTAGAGAGGAGCAGCAGCAGTACGAAGAAAGTTGAAGTGCTTCTAAACAATTCTAGCCAATGCTTCTGCATCTCTGCGTTGGAGTTGCGTTACACAAAAACGATTGTCGCAGGTGCCCTTGCTGCCATCTTGGCATTGGTATTGAGAAATTAAATGTGGAGAATCTCCACATTTTGGTATCTTGATTTTGCTGGATGTTCTGCAGACAGATGTTGCCTCACCTGGATCCATAAGGGTTCTTGGAGCAGACAGTTGTTGGCGCATCACACCCACCACGCAGGTGGCTTCAAAGAGCAGAGAAAGATTTTTGGGTGTATAAGTCTGCACAGAAGGGTCTTCCCTATCCTACTCGATTGGGGTTCTGCATGCCTGAGCCAAATCATACACCGGTTTTTGCATGCCCCTGGCATTACTCTCTTCATGATTCAGCCAGATTAATGCCGGCCAGGCAAGAAAGAGGCATTAGTTTTAGATGCATGAGGTGTATGATGTTGAGATTCCAGGAATTTTATGGGCTGTTGCTCTAGTTGTGGCGGTGTCTATACTGATATACAACTATACAAAGGCTGCCGCTGCACACAGGTTAGAAATACTCAAATTGCAGAAATTGGCTGCAGATGAGATTGCACAAGCAGAGCAGGAGGAAGCAGAGGAGTTCTTGTCCATGCGATTGCGTACAAGTGGCTCTGTTTCTCAAGTTCACCCTTCAGCTCGTCTAGTTATCAATCAGTCTCTTTCTACGTCTGAAAGTGTTGAACCTTTGCAAACTGCTGCTCATAGCAGTCCTTTAGTAAAACAGGCATCTCCCCCTGATAGCCGCACATTGGCAAGTCTTGGTCTCTGCGCTGTATGCTCGACACCGACTAAAAAGCAGTGCTCCAGATGTAAAGCTGTCAAGTACTGGTCAGTTTGCTCCATAAGCTAATGACAATCACAATTAGCTTATGTTCTTTTGGATAATAATGCCAATATTTGATTTTTCCTGCTTTCTAATTAGTAAACAGGTTGAGTAGGGTGTCTACTTATCGATGTGTATAAAGAAAGTTATGGTCAATATTTTTCAGGATAGATCTCTGAGCTCAAAATAAGTCTATGTATAGCCTTTCATTAGGACAACAGAAGGATGTGGTTGGCAAGTTGATAGGGGTTGTGGGGAGTTGTGATTGATTTTAAGTAATTACAGATGTTGTATCGTGTCAAGAGTTAACCCTGCTACAGATCGAGGTTGTTTTTGAAGATCTCGTTCAGTTCCATTTTGCACTAATCTGTGGGATCTTGCTTGGCGCTCATCAAAATTCAATCAGGCAGTACAGTTATTGCCTCTCAGTTGAAAGGACATGCCATGCGTGGAAGGGTAGTTCGGACATACCTTGTTTTTGTAGGGAACCTGTGCGTAGCATCTCCTGAATACTATGGAGCTTTATTCAGTTGATCAGACCCATGTTTTAGCTGAAGGATTGATTACATTTGAAATTTGGTATGGGAAGAAGAAGCAAGGATTCTGGCCATTTAAGACTGGCCTCAGTTACAATAGCAAGTAGAGGGGTCTTAGTGAGTATGGCTGAACATTGAAGAATGCGTTTGAGCATCAGGATCAGTGCAAACTCAGCTCTCAGTGAGATTGCTACCTCTTTTTTTCTTTTGGATGCATGCACTCCTATTGCCACCGCCTGCTATGCAGCTTGTGTTCCTAGGGACACAGCCTTGGATCGCCTCACATTAGTGTCATAGATATGCAAAGCATGGCACATCGTACATTAAAGAAACAATGTGTTGTATTGAGTTGTGGGCTTGATTTCTTAGCTGTGATAAGATTAGGTACCGGACATGTGTGAAAACTGGCCAAGTCATCTTTGATTCTCCTCCAGTCTCCTTGTACTGGAGAGATCAGCGCGTCTTTTGTTTTATGTCGTGCCTTCTCCGGCTCCATCTTTTATACTTGAAAGAATACTTCTTCCAATTTGCATTTGTGCGAAGTGTCAACTAGTTTGTGTCAAAACAGGCATCATCAGTGGTACCTGTTTGTCTTATTTTGACTCTAAGAAGTTCATATTTGTTAAAGCAAGACAAATGTATGGGTTATGCAAATAGGTCAAGCTGAGGGCACAGTAAGGTCTTCCCCTATTGAGGTCTTTTGACCAGCAACACGTCTCAACTTGTGTGTCGGCACATTTACATATAGGGTACAATGTTCAATATGGTGTCATCACCAGATGGTGGTACATAAGGGTCCCATTGCATGGTTGCTGCATGGGTTGCATATGCATTCTACATCACCAGATGGTGGTACATAGGGGTCCCATTGCATGGCTGCATGGCTTGCATATGCATTCTACACTTTACTCAGCCTTTATTAGGTCTTTTTTGGCCCATTTATTGGTCGGGAGGCTTATTTATGGTGTTCATAGATTTGAATGCCTCATATGGCGCTCAAATGTGTTTATTGAGGTGGACAACAGGTGCCTAGGCATTGTTGGCTTTGCAAAAAGTGGTGTGGATGGCTGCCTACCTTGGCATGAATGCAAAACTCAACGCTCAAGGCCTCGAACCATGGCCCCCCCCCCCCCCCCCCCCCCCCCCCAAACACACACACACACACACACAAAGATGCATACCTCAATTCACGATTCTGCTCGGCTCTAGGATGATTACCATGTGAGATGAAGCACCTTCGGGGTTGGTCATTGATGAGATCCACCTCGGTGTGGTTTGCTATTGGCCACCAAGGAGTAGATTTGGGGCTGATTTGCACATCAGATGTGAGAGGAGTCAACGGCTGAATGCTAGCTGCAAAAATGCAGATATGAATCGTAAACGCAATTGCAGGCTGAAAACACAGCATATCGTGCTCCTTCTATGGGCTGTAGATGCCAAAGTGTAGCAAATGAGGGGGCGACCAATGTTAGAAGTGGCAGTGAAAGATGGACGGATATAGCTGAAAACACCGGCAACATATATAGAGCCTCTCGTATTCAATGGCGTACAACAACAACCTCTCAATGTGGAATCTCAGAGAGCTCAATGATCTTGTTGCTAAATTAGCTTTATCTGACAGAAAAATAATTCTAAGTGAATTATTGGAATTTTAAGTGAGAGGGTTTTTCTCACTGGAGACATCTAATAGAGATGCTTCTAGTGCGTCATTCAGAGTAATGATGGGAGCATTGTAAATGGGAATATCTGTAAGGTCACCAAGAACGGGTACTTCTGATGCGTCACATTGGATGGGTGACAAGGAGCATTGGAAAGAAGTATTTAATCATCCGGGAACGGACATCTTTGATGCATCATAGGATGGGTGACATAGAGCATCGCGTGTAAGGTGCAGCGGAATGAATGTTGTATTTTCTCAAGATTAGTGATCTTTATTGCTCAAGGTTCCTTTTAGTTCTTAGGGAAAGAGAGAGCTTTCCGTCTTGTAGAGTGCTGTGGTCACGAACAAAGTGAGTGGATATTGTGCGTGCAAGTGAATGAGACTGAGAGAAGGAGAGAGAAGAGATATGACACCCAAGAGGTTGTAAAACCCTCCTCCGAAGGCCCCACTCTCGTCGGCGAGAGTGGTCTAACTTGATTGCACAAAGGTGTACAATGCGTATGCAATGGACTGATGCAATGGGACTATGCCGATGATGACGACGATGATAACGACGGCGACTTAGTGGCTGAAATCTGAGATCTTCTTTGATTGAACTTGTGGACTGTCTTCGGGGCTGAAAATGACTGGTTTTCTTGCTGTGGTTATGGCTGAAATTGATGGATCTTGTCTGGGGTCATGCTGCAAATGAAAACGCTGATGTTCCTACTCTTTAGGCTGCGTTTTTGGAGATAGTTTCTTGGCTGAAAAACGCTGCCATGACTGAGTCATACAAGCTGAGAAAAACCGCCACGAAACGCTGATGTATTGTATCTGCTAAGCGGCGTTTTGATGCTGAATTGCACCTGCTGAAAACGCTGCCAAGGCTGAGGAATAACTGCTGAAAAACGCCGTGCTGGCTGCCTAGCGTTAGTGGAAAGCTAAGGGCTAAGCTGAGCCTGTCGCGGGAAAAGTGCCCAGAACGGGAGGAGGCTTATGGCGATGGCTGGCTGTAGGGAGAAAAACGCCAAGGGAGGGGTGGTGATGGCGAGGGTCTACTGCTGGGGGGAGGGGGGTTTTTACTGCTGAGAAGTTGCCTGTTGAGCGGGAAGCTTTTGCTGCCTCTTCTGCCAGAAAGTGTGAACTTGGGTTTGCTTATATATTAACTTAGCAAAATTGCCCTACCTACTTTTGTTGGAAAGTCACTTAAAAATAATAAGTGAAAATAACCAATAAATAGGAAAATAGGCTAAATGCACTGGAAAATTCCCCTAACTGATGCTAATGGATTCTGATGGGAATTCCGATGATCATGCTGTGTGCAACCGGAGGATATGCATCTATGCTAAGTGATTGGGCATGCACGGTCTACGAATAGACTCACAAAAGTGCCAGATCATTGCTAATCTAGACTTGATTGAGTGACGGGAACCCTGCTATGGTGTAGCTTGTCCACGGACACATAGGGTTGGGATGTGTCACGTGACATCCCCTCCTTTTCAAAGTGAGGTACTAGTACCAAACTGTATGGCGTCGAGGAAGATCGCCAATAGCATCCGGAATCCTGGAAGGGACTCTTCGTCGGCCCACTCTGATGTGTGGGTCGCGCGGTACTTGAACTTCATAAAGGTCTGCAACGCTTGCTTCTTTGGGCCGCGCCGAAAGCGACTCAAAAGTCCTTGCTTCAACTTCGTCTAGAGTTGTGCTTCTTCCATCTTCAAGAATCTCCATGGCTGAAAATTCCTGAAACCATCTCCAACACAAAACCATGAACATACCCATTCCATGTAAAGCGAAGGAAAAAAATATTGTCTTCTCTAAAGACTGTGTATGCAATGTAGATGAACAAATAGACGGAGTGACAACCCGTTCATCAAACACATGCAAACAATGAGGTCGAATCTTTCTTGTTTGATCAAAATCAATCAATTGTGGCAAATCACAATGGAAATGCCCATGCTTGGTGCTCATGCAATCATGTGCTCTTTCGGAAACTGTGTCATGCCAAGGAAGAGACATGGAATGTGACTTCCTGACATACAAAGTTTTCAGCTTTTCATGAATAATCCGCATATATCCGTGCTTATCCATGAGAGAAACGTGCTCAACATACAATATGTCATGCCTAGTAAAAGGGATCACATAACGATGTTGACTAAAATACAGGAAACCTTCACGAATGAAACACTCGAACAATGCGTGCGTATCAATCATGCGAACACATAATACTTCTTGTGACGGTTCTTTGGACCAAGGCTCGAGAGCCAAGATCGCTTCTTCGGGATCTATCGAATCGTCTTGGGGGGGTCTGTGGACCTCGACTCGAAAGCCAAGATCGATTCTTGGTGATTGATCGATTCTACAACGAGGTTAGCTTCGCTAGAAAAAGCATCAACTAACACATCATCCTTGTGAACAATCACATCATCTTCATGCAATTCATCATGCTTGTCTTTTTCATCCAAATCATCAATCAAATCATTATCCTTCAAATCATCATGCTTCTCATAATCATGTAAGTTCTGTGTGTTATGCTGTGGAGAAAAAGAGACCGAGAGAGTCTCCTTATCTTGAATCCTTTCAACCTTGTCCTGCATATTAGCAATGAGAGATGGAGAAGAAGCAGTGTCCACTCCATGAAAGACCGTAGGAGAATCACTTTTGGCATTGAGAGTTAAAAGTGTTAGCCTCCCAATCAACGAGAGGGTTTATTTCACGAAACCATTTCATGCTTAAAATCATATCACATCCTGAGAGAGGAAAAACAACAAATCTTCTAGTGAAGGCAGTCTGTTGAATTGCAAACAACACATCAAGGCACTCCTTCGTGATGAGAGCGTCCATACCAGGACGAAAGCCAGAGACCTCGATAGGAGATCTCGGACTAACTTCGAGGCGGGCTCTCTCAACAAGAGAAGGACTGATCACATCATGCATACTACCTGGGTCAAACAATATGACAAAACGGTGCCCCGACGTACGACCATAACATTTAATGAGAGAATCATCGATGGAAGGGTCTTGCGAAACTTTGGGCACAATCGTGTTATCATTCATTGCATTGACAGATGTAGTGGGTGCTGTGGGTTCTTTAGATTCATTCGATTAAAGCTTAGGACATGTTCGTTTTATGTGACCCTTAATGTGACAATGAAAACAACGACCTTCCTCAAAATAAGTGCTTTGTTCTTCCGAAGTGATGTATCCTCCTACAATTCCTTGTGCTACCTTTTCATATGGAGTAAGCTTAGGTTTAGCAATTGTATTAGCTTTACCCTTAGATTCATTTGAAGAATTCTTTTATGAGATACTGTTGGTAGATTGGTTAGAAGAGTTATCATTCTTACCATTCTTACCGTTCTTACCGTTCTGAGGGTTCTGAGAAGTCTGCGAGGTACTTGTGGAAGTCTTGCTCTCCTTAGGCTTTTCTTTGTTGTGCTTCATCTCGTGGGCGAGAGCAATCGCTACCGCTTTGTTGAGATCGATTGGATCGAGTACCTCGACATCATACTTGATATACTCGTCCAATCCGTAAAGAAATGCCTCCTTGCACTTCGCATCCGATTTGCGTAATTGAGTGCCAAGCTGCAAAACACGATTAGAGAAAGACATAACCGGCATACCGTTTTGCTTGAGAGCTCGCCAATCGTCCTTCAATCGTGCAAGGTATTCAGGTGGCATAAACCGCGCCTTGAGCTTGTCTTGGAAATCAGCCCAACTAAAAGAGGGGCGTGAAATCGTCGGCCGCCTCTAGGTGCGCGGCTAGTTGTGCCTCTTGCCATGCTTGGTACCAATTAATGGCATCACCGGCAAGGTACATAGCTGCCGTCAAAACTTTGCTATTGCCTGTTTTCTTAGTTGTCGCAAAATAAGCATTAAATTGATGCAACCAAGAATGAATAATAGTAGCATCCATCTTATCGTCATACTTACTGAAAGTCAACTTTTCTGTGACTGGATGGTTGGAATCCGCCTCGTGGCTTGCGCCACTTGACGAACTCCCACGATCTTTGGGTGGTTCGGTCTTCGCGGCTAGGACTTGGGCAAGCAATTCTTGAGTGCGTAGCTCTTGTCGAGCTTCATGCTCTGCCTCCAAAGCCAATCTATGAGCTTCACGCTCGGTCTCCAAAGCCAATCTATGAGCGGCATGATCGGCCTCCAATGTTGCGTTCCTTGCTGCCGCTTCTTCCTTCCTTAGTTCTTTTCTTTCTTTTCTTGCGTCGCGCTCGCGTTCTAAAGCAAGGCGCTTGTCTTCTTGTCTATTCATCATTGCCATCATCTGCTTCATCATTGCCTCCATAGGGTCTGGTGAACTTGGTGGCGTAGATGGCGAAGGGGGAGGGTTGAAGAAATCATCTCCGGGTGGGGACGAGTCTTCGTCGCCTCTCTCATGCTCATCACCTGTATGCGAAGTATCCATTCCGCTTCGGGTGACGACCATGCACTATGATCTTGGGGTCTTAAGCTCGCGAGGAACTTGGGTTCTTGAGGGTCTTGAGGTTCTTGAGGTCCCTGATTCGTGAGAATCTTGGGTTCTTGAGGTTCTTAAGTCTTGAGAGTCTTGGGTTCTTGGGGTTCTTGAGGTTTTCTTTCGCTTGCAAATCGCGTTGGAGAAGGATCTTCTCTTCACCCGAGTTCTACCCTTTTCTGCGGGTGCACCCCTTGGCGGCCTTGCGCTCACACCAAGGTTGCTTTTTCCCACCTCACGTCGATTGGCCGGCCGCTAAGTGCATGGTCCGCTCTTAATGAGTGAAAAGAGACACAAGGGGAGGCTGGACATGCCCTTCTTTCTTGGGATTCCTGTCACTCTTCAACAAAACACGATTAGGAATCGCCACGCCCAAGTAAACTTGGGTTCGTGCGATCGCAACAAGCAAAAAAACTTCTCGTGGTTCTTTCCTTGAGTAATGCACAACACTTCCAAAGCTCTGATACCAATGTAAGGTGCAACGGAATGAATGCTGTATTTTCTCAAGATTAGTGATCTTTATTGCTCAAGGTTCCTTTTAGTTCTTAGGGAAAGAGAGAGCTTTCCGTCTTGTAGAGTGCTGTGGTCACGAACAAAGTGAGTGGATATTGTGCGTGCAAGTGAATGAGATTGAGAGAAGGAGAGAAGAGATACGACACCTGAGAGGTTGTAAAACCCTCCTTCGAAGGCCCCACTCTCGTCAGCGAGAGTGGTCTAACTTGATTGCACAAAGGTGTACAATGCGTATGCAATGGACTGATGCAATGGGACTATGCCGACGACGACGACGACGATAACGACGGCAACTTAGTGGCTGAAATCTGAGATCTTCTTTGATTGAACTTGTGGACTGTCTTCAAGGCTGAAAATGACTGGTTTTCTTGCTGTGGTTATGGCTGAAATTGATGGATCTTGTCTGGGGTCATGCTGCAAATGAAAACGCTGATGTTCCTACTCTTTAGGCTGCGTTTTTGGAGATAGTTTCTTGGCTGAAAAACGCTGCCATGACTGAGTCATACAAGCTGAGAAAAACCGCCACAAAATGCTGATGTATTGTATTTGATAAGCGGCGTTTTGATGCTGAATTGCACCTGCTGAAAACGCTGCCAAGGCTGAGGAATAACTGTTGAAAAACGCCACAAAAACGCTGGATTGTGCTGGTTGCCTAGCCTTAGTGGAAAGCTAAGGGCTGGGCTGAGCCTGTCGAAGGAAAAGTGCCCAGAACGGGAGGCTTATGGCGATGGCTGGCTGTAGGGAGGAAAACGCCAAGGGAGGGGTGGTGATGGCGAGGATCTACTGCTGGGGGGGGGGGGGGGGGGGGGGGGAGGGGGGGGTTGTTTATTGCTGAGAAGTTGCCTGTTGAGCGGGAAGCTCCTGTTGCCTCTTCTACCAGAAAGTGTTTATTGCTGAGAAGTTGCCTGTTGAGCGGGAAGCTCCTGTTGCCTCTTCTGCCAGAAAGTGTGAACTTGGGTTTGCTTATATATTAAGTTAGCAAAATTGCCCTACCTACTGACACCCCAAGTCAAGATTCTACCGCGACACAGCAGAGATTCACTTCAAAACAGTCACAATTTCACAATTGAGTCGACACGGCGTGACGTAGTTCCGTTCCTAGAGATATTAGCCCCAAAGACTTGTGTCCGTATTTCTTTTTGTATGGGTAGGTGCTCACTCTCCTTTGTGTTCAGATCCTCTAAGAAGTGAGGCCTAGCCCACTTATTTATTAAAACAAGGGATGCCCACAAGCAGAGCCCCAAAATCAAAAGCTTAAAAGCTTCTAAAAATAAAGCAATAAGCCCTAATAACTGCCAATGATTTTTTAGCCAACGTAAAACCAGGAATCCGTATGGCAGGCCACGTTAGCAGCTCCGCGAATTGTGCCACAAATTCCGGGATTTCCGTATGGCAGTCTATCAGTGCTTTTTGCAGGTCCGTACTGCCACGTGTCAGTGTGTGTCCTTGGGTTTGCTGCTACGTCGCCCATTTGTGACATAGCCCCCACTTTAAAGTATTGTAATCGCCCTCAATTACGTTTGCAAAACAGACATAGGCCATAAACTGTCTTAGCAGACACTGACTGTTAGTACCGACGCACTAGGAACAACACATCTAGCACATGTACCAATCGACAGTCACATCACAGGACATCACTTGACATCACATGGAAAATCACATTTATCTTAGACCATGATCAATCGGCAATGTATTTAGCAATCGCATCTAGATCCAGTCGGGACCTCACAGATGCCCGACGATTAACTCATCCATATTGCAATCATGTATATAGAGATTTATGAGACCGAAATGTTGCAGTCATTTCGTCTATCAGTTCTTGCACTCAAACAAGTCAAGTCCAAATCAATCAGTATCATATTCATTTTCGGGAATTCCAGTTCATAAAGTCATACAGCAGAATATTATCATCTCAGCAGTATCCCTGAAACCCAAAGGGACATCAGTGACTCTATATAAAAAATCGGGGCAATCTGTTGACAAAGGAGCAGAGTGACTCCCCTCTTGTGCAAACCGGCTGCACTAGATTCGCCCATGCTGAAATCGGGGTTCTATTGGAGTAGACTATGCTAAACCGAATGCTTCAAGGTAAAGTTCCAAAATCGGAGGAGTATCTGCTAGGTTCTCCTCCTCTATCCACTTCGCATCCAATGCAGGATAGTTCTTGAATTTAACCAAGAACCGCCTAATCACTTTATCTTTAATCTTTCTATCTTTATGTGTCAGTATTTGTTCTGGAACGAGTATCTCCTCCCTTTCCTCCACTTCGGGTTGCTCATCTGGCTCCCCATCATCGAGCAGATCGCCTTTAAAGGCTTCAAGAGACTCACATGAAAAGCATTGTGAATTCTCCAAGTATCAGGCAGCTTCAATCTAAAGGAAACATCATTTATCTTTTCTTTTATCTGGAAAGGTCCATAGTATCTCATGCTAAGCTTTGGAAAAAGCTGCTCCTTTCCCTTTTTCTTTCTCAGGCGTGCCTTCTCAAAACGTAAGAGTACCCAATTGTCTTCCTTTAATTTCAAATCGTGACGGTGTCGATCTGCTACCTTCTTGTGTTGATCTGCTGCATTTGCAAGATTCTCGTGTACTGGTCGGCTTTAAAAATCTTATCTTTCGTGCTTAGGAAGGGTGGAACCTTTGTAGCACCTTCAATAATCTCAAATTGCGCCTTTCCTGCCGAAGAGTGGATCGTGTTATTGTAGGAAAATTCCATCAAAGGCAAAAACTTTTCCCATTGAGTCTTCTGATCTTCAATAAATCCAGTACAATTGAATTTGTAATCTCAGATTGCCCATTTGTCTGCGGGTGGAAAGATGACGAGAACTGCAACCGTGTGCCAATGTTCTCCCAAGTAGCCTTCCAAAACAAACTTGTGAATTGGGGATCTCTGTCAGAGACTATTGTCTCAGGCATGCCATGTAATTTGAATATTTGGGCAATGAACAATCTCGCTAAATGATCCGGCTTGATTGTTTTCTTCACTGGAATGAAACGAGCTTGCTTGCTAAATCTGTCAATAACAGTCCAGATACCATCGTGCCCACTTTGTCTTCGGGAGATAAAAAATGAAATCTATAGCAATACTTTCCTAGGGGTGGGTGGGAATGAGTAAAGGCTGTAGCAATCCTTGTGCTTTACGCCTGTCAAACTTGACCTTCTGGCATACCAAGCAACTGCGTACAAAATCGTCCACGTCCTTCTTGAGTCTCGGCCAAAAGAAGTATCGCTCCACACCTTTCAAGGTGGTGTCAATGCCGCGGTGACCCGTAAATGGTGGACAGTGGCATTTGATTAGAACCTTTTCCCTCAACGGTTGTGTAACGCACAACATCGTTTTCTTCATCAAGTAGCCATCCCGAATGGAATATCCCACTACTACCTCCCCATTCTGTATTCGACTGAATACATCTGAAAAATCTGGATCTTGGCGTACTGATCGACCATGTCCTCGAAGCTTCTATGATGAATCGTGGAAATAGCCAAGACTAACGGCTTCTGGGACAAAGCATCTGCCACCCAGTTCTTCTGTCCCTGCACATGGACAATTTGGAAGTGAAACTGTGACAAGATGTTAGCCCACCGCATCTGCTTTTCCGATAGCTGCTTCTGTGACAAGAAGTAGCGTAAACTTTGATGATCAGTGAAGATCGTAAAATCGGCTCCGAGTAGGTAATATCGCCACTGAGTAAGAGCATGGATGACCGCCAAAGCTCTTTCTCATAAATCCGTGCTGTCAATTCCGGCCTTGAAAACAATCGGCTCTCATAGGCAATGCCATGGCCCTCTTGCATTAAGACCGCACCCAGGCTACGACCAGAAGCATCACAATATACTTCCAATGACTTTTACAAATCCGGCAAAGTCAAAACTGGTCTTGTAGTCAATTTCTCTTTCAAAGTCTGAAAGGCAGTCACCTCTGTGGGTCCCCATGAGAAAGGGACTTCTTTCTATGTCAAGATATGCAAAGGGGAAGAAACTTCTGCAAACTTTCTAATGAACCGCCGGTAGTAAGAACATAAGCCCAAGAAGCTTCTAACTTCATGGACTTTCTTCAAATCAGGCCAATCACTTGTAGTCTCAATCTTGGCCGGGTCCATCTGCACTCCTGCCTGCTGTTGAGACGATGTGTCCCAAAAAGTCTCTCTCTGATAAGAAAAATTCACTCTTCTTGGCATTGATCACCAACTTGTGATCTCGCAATGCCTAAAAGGCTTGTAGGAGATGTTGTCTATGTTCTGCCTCATCCTTGGAGAAGACTATAATGTCATCAAAGACAGTGCCAACAAAAGATTTGTACTCTCAGAAAATCTTGTCCATGATTCGGTTAAAAGTCGCTGGAGCATTTGTAAGGCCAAAAGGCATCACAAAAAATTCATATAAACCGAAACTCGTCCAAAAAGCTGTCTTGTAGACATCTCCCGACGCGATTCGGATCTGATGATATGCGCTCTTCAAATCAATCCTGCTGAAACAAGAGGATCCCTGTAGTTGGTCAAGAATATCGTTGATCCTCGGAATCGGAAATCCGTTCTTGAAAGTGATTTTATTAAGAGCTCTATAATCAATGCACATTCTCCAAGATTCGTCTTTCTTTGAAACCAACAACACCGGAGAGCAGTAAGGTGAAGTACTCGGCTGGATAAGACCGGTTTCCAAGAGTCTTTCACTTGGTTCATAATCTCTTCATTCTGGGCTCGACTCACACTGTAAGGTGGCCGATTCGGGGTGTGCTTCCAGGTATTAGATCAATAGTATGATCCTCAGGACGAGCTGGTGGCAACTCGCCTGCTAGTCCCTTTGAAAAGCAATCGGCATGAGTGTGGAGAAAATCTTGGCGTTCTTTATCAAGTTCAGACATATTTGTCCTATGTTCATCATTCAACTCTTTCAAAAAGATCGAGTAAACAAACAGACTGGATTTCATTAATTTCGAAACGGTCGAAGCCGATACAATAGGGACAGACTCGCCCTTCAATTTCACATCAAGTACAATTTTTCGGCCCTTTTCATTAGTCAATGTCGCTTTCTTCGCCCAATAATCGACCACGGCGTTGTTCTTATGGTACCAAGGGACTCCCACGAGGACATCACAACCTTCCAAGGGCATTATGTAGAAGTCCTCGTGCCCCAAATACCCCTGACAATGCAACCGAAGTTTGCCAATGTGACAGGTGTAATGGCCACCTCCCGTTCGGGCGCCGCTAGAACTACCTGTGCTTGTGGTCCCATCCGATGGAGTGTAATCTCGAGCCGTGCCACCAATCAGGTGAAATGAAGTTGGCCTTGTCTCCTCCATAAAAAAAAATCAGGGCTTCTTGATCTTTTACTTTGCCCCAAGCTTGGCAAAGTTCTGTACTTTCATCAATCGTGCTTGGGTCAGTACCCATGCAATCTGGAACCAGTCCTGCTTTAATCTTGCCTTTTCGTCCACGTTCCTCAGCTGCTCTCGAACTCTCTAGCTTGTCTTCATTTTGTTCTTTCTGTGCCTTTTTAGGACACTTCACGAGACGTTCCGCATCCAAAACACTTTCCCCTCTTTGAATAGTTGGCCTCTCTCGAAGAGTGAGCCGGGGTCGTGAATCCTTGTCTTTCTTTTCTTGGGAACTCTTTCTCTTTCTACTTTCATTATTAGAAGTTTGTTAGGTTCTCTGAGTCAAGATCTCATCTGTGGGGTAAGTCAGATTTCCTGAATGTATGGCAAAACCCCGTTTCGCATGACCCATCAATTCTCGAATAGAATTTGACTTTTGTTCCAAGCAGTAGTCTCAGATCTCTGTAGGAAGTCTGCAGCAAAACCGCTCAATCTGTTCCTATACGAGACCTTCTTAAATGAAGAGGCTAGTAGAAAAGAGCTCCAAAATCTCTCGCAATACACGTCCAGAGAATCTCCCTTGGTCATCCGAAGATTATTCCAAGCAGTTCATATATTTCGTTCGTACTCTCGAGTCAGCCAGGAAGAAATAAAAAGCCTTTTGACTTTCAACCATTTAACCGGAGCTTCCTTTCTCAATAGAAGGGTGGACCACCATGTTTGAGCATTGCCCTTGAAGAAAGAGGTAGCCCTCCGAATCTTGGAGTGCTCTGAGTAATGCCCTCCAGAGAAAACTATGTCAAATTCCTGTATGAAGGCCAAAGCCCTTGGAGCATCTCGAAATCCAGAAAAAGAGTCAAACTTAATTGACTGTCCACCTTCTTTGGGTTCTCTTACTTTCTTGCTTTTATCTTCGAGGAAGTCATATTGGTTGGCTTTATAAAAATGCTTCTTCTTTGCATAAAACATGTGATCGTCGGATTCCGGACTGTCTGAGGATGAGTCCTCTGTAGAACTATCAGAAATTGGGCGAAATTTAGGCTTCTTTGCCTTTTTCTTGCCCTTTCCGAAGCTTTGCTTTTTGCTTCGCTTTTTTCCTTTTCTGTCTTCTTCGCTTCAATCAGAAGAGCTAGAAGAACTGTCAAAAGAAGAAGAAGAAGAAGAAGAAGAAGAAGAAGAATTGGGTAGTCTGTCACCAACGTGTGACTACTATCTATCCTTTTTGTTGATTTCTTTCTTATTATCTATTTACTTTCACTTTTTGGAAACACCCCTCGGGAAATCTAACTGCCCTGCATTGCATAGCTAGTGTGGAACTGTCCAGAGGGAGTCCAGGCCTGAGGGCAAGAGAGCACTAAGGTTGGACAAGGACTATGGTTAGCCGAAGTGGGGTCATTGACTAGCCAAAGTGGAATCCTTTGCTACAGAGGCTACATTTCAGTTCTAGATGTGGCCGCAGTGTACAAAGAGGGTCGGATGACCTAGATAGATACAATGGCAGCATCTCCTAAAATTTAGGGAACTACTATTTTGGGACCTGAAAATGTGTTTGCGTCATTACCTTCGGAACGACAAGGGGAACATTTTCTTACTCTGCCGTGAAGTCAACTGGGCCACCGGTTGGGAGATTTTTAGGCGGCAACCCCGAAACGGGAAAATGCTTGTAAATGTGCCAAGTGGCACCTTCTGGTGCACTTTCCTCATGCAAGAGAAGGGGGCGCTGAATTTTAAGCTGGGAGAGGCTCATTTTCAGAAATTGTCACAGGTTAAGAGCTATGGAGTGCTTGCTTTCCCTCTTATGCACAGTGTGGTGCCAGGAGTGATGCCCTGCACACTACGCACTGCCCTCTCTCTCCCCTTTGGAAGGATGTTATGCCCCACTAGTGGGCTCTTCATTTGACCAATGTACAGTTGTGTGGGTTCATGCGCGATTGCCGAGGCAAGAGCCTCTTGTACAGGTACTGGATTAGCTAGCGGCTAATCCCCCCGCAGGTACAGGTGAATTCGGAGAGGTTTCACGCCAGAAATCTTGTCCGATTCAAAGGGCAAGTAGCCCTACAGGTGCGGGAGCTCGAGGACTTGCTATGGATGCGACCGGCACGCGAAACGGAGCCCAAAACAGTAAATTACAGCCTGCTGTGTATTTTTGCAGGTTTAGGGTTTTGGCCCTAAACGGACCCTAAACGGACCCTAATACCCCCAGGAGGTTCGGGGACGCAAGGGGACCGCTGTACAGGTGATTTGGTGCATTTTCAGGGCTGAAAACAGAGAATTCAACGTGCTGCAGATTCTCCCCAGGTTTTGCAAAGTGCCCGTATGCGTCGGGAAAGTCATTTAATACGTGGGAATACTGACCGTGAAGGGTTCTAGTCCAGTTATGTTGCCGAAATCAGGCCGGAACAGTCAAAATTCAGCCAAGGTTGTGCGGGGCAGCTTATAGGGATCCACAGCGTTTATTCCCTCTTTTGAACAATAAAGAAATACCGAAAGGGGCGCCTAATTTAGGGGCCAATCTGGTGTCGGTCTACTCATACAGGTGCAATCTAGCAACCTGTATCCCTCTTCCCTTTGTTGTGTCTTGAAAGTACAGGTAAAATAGACGACTAATAATGGGTGAAAGCTAAATCAAGGTTTAAAGTAAAGTCTACCGCCCTTTTTGGATTGAACAGGCCGGTTTCATAGTCCTTCAAATCGTACACTCTTCTTCTGCTTTCTTGCCGATGCAAAAGTATCGTGCTTTTTGGCTTTATTGTTTGCGTCCAAAAGCCGGTTGATCTCTGTCTGAACCACCTCTTCTAATTCTTGCTCTGTAAACATTCTCGGAGGAGGAGGTTTCTTGAGTGCCGGTTTGATGGATGGCTCTATGGCCTTCTACCACTGGGTGTGTACTTCTTCGAAGGATTGCTGAGTCAAATTTTTGGAATTTTGGATCCTTCGCAATGTTAATCATCATCTTTGTTGCGTCGTCAACCAATTGTTGACGTTCCATCTCTTTAATCTCAACCTGAGTAGGCCGAGGTGGGCCGTACACTTCCTCTGATTGCTCATGAGAATCTTCTTCATGATCTCCTCCCGCACTCGTGGATGCAGAAGAAGTGGACTGCTTTTTGTTGGAATCCATAAGTGTCGCGAGAAAAGGATCAGATTTCCCGGTAGAAGAGAACTGCACTCTGATACCACCGTAACAAAGTTGCACACCCCAAGTTAAGATTCTATTGCAACACAACATAGATTCACTTCAAAACAGTCACAATTTCACAATTGAGTCGACACGGCCCGGCGTAGTTCCGTGCCTAGAGATATTGGCCCCAAAGACTAGCGCCTCTTTCGGTATTTCTTTTTGTATTAATCTGTGATCAAAGTACAAGAGAGTAGGTAGTTGCTCACTCTCAGACTCTGCGTCCAGATCATCTGAGAAGTGAGGCCTAGCCCACTTATTTATTGGTACAAGGGATGCCCAAAAGCAAAGCCCCAAAATCAAAAACTTAAAAGCTTCTAAAAATAAAGCAATAATCCCCAAAAGCTGCCAGTGATTTTTCAGCCAGCGTAAAACCAAGAAATCCGTACGGCAGGCCACGTCAGCGGCTCCGCGAATTGCGCCGCAAATTCCAGGATTTTTGTATGGCAGTCTGTCAACGCTTTTTGCGGGTCCGTACTGCCACGTGTCAGTGTGCATCCCGGGGTCTGCTCCCACGTCACCCATTTTTGACAACAGTGATCCCCTGGCTTCCCCGAAGCTCCTTGGGGTATTAGGAATCAATTAAGGTCAAAACCCTAAACCTGCAAAAATACATAGCAGGCTGTTGTTTCGGGCTGTGCCGGTCACATTTGTAGCAAGCCCTCGAGCTCCCGCACTTGTAGGGGTACCTGCCCTATAAATCGGACGAGATTTCTTATGAGAAATCTCTCCGAATTCACCTGTACCTGCGGGGGATTAGCAATTAGCTAATCCAGCATCTGTGCAAGAGGCTCTTGCCTCGGCAAACACGCATGAACCCACACAACTGTACATATATATGAAAAGCCCTTGAGCGGGGCATCACGTTTCTGTATTCAAAGGGAGAGAGAGATGCACGAGAGCGAACGCATCATGCTACACAAGACAAGGGAGAAGGCAAGCTTTCCATTAAAGCTATGATCACATGCACCCACCACTCTCACACACACTTGAGTTCTCAGCCTCCTCTCTCAATTTGGGCGGCCCCTTGTCATGCAAGACTCGAAATTCGACCTGGTGTCGCCATGTGTCCACTTTGCCTCTTTTGAGTTAATTTCCTAGTACCCACCAATTTATAAGTGTCGCGTGGGGCCTAAATGACTTTGAACTGAGCCTAACCCTTTTATTGCCCGGATTTCAATGTCGACTAGCCCGATCATCTCGTGGCGACCTACCCTTCGTGGTTGCGGGTGAAACTCTCGGTCGTCAGCCGTTTTACATTGGCCATACAATGTCCGGCCATTTGTGACTTCAAAAAAGAGCGTCCCAAAAATCAAATATCAATCAAGGGAAAGAAACCAACAACTAAGGTTAGTGGTTGCTACAACCTTGTGACATACCCCCCTCTTGAAATTGCAAACATCCTCGATTGCATGCCAGATATACATGCCATAGATGATTTAGTGTGATCAGCACCCTTTTATCATCACATGTATCTGCAACAAAGGTCATGTAATATAGATACAAATGACTTAATGAAGCCTTCATGCTTTTGCCATTTCTATCTACGTTAGAAGTGAACATTATACCTTTAGCATTTGTAGAGCAGTGTACTTCTATTGCACTAAATCCGTATGTATATTTGGCCAGAAGCCAAACCCTTCTAGAGCATTAGTAGTTGCACAAATTCCTCGATGCCTGCATAGGGAGAATCATGTGCTTCTTCTTTCACCTTTTGTTGTAAGGGCTGAGCTATGCATATAGCTTGTTGATGATATAATCTATTATCTTTAATAGAATAAGGTGGCCTTGAGTGTCCTGCTTGGAGTTTGGCCCAGATCGTAGCAAAAATCTGGATCTTGAGGGTACATCTCACTAAGAGATTCTAGTTGCTCATGATAAATAATTGTCAAAGCAGTGACCTTAGGATGTCTAAAGAGGGCATCTACAATGGCATTCTTGTTTCTAGAAGCATCTAAAATCTGAAAATGAAACATAGAAAGAAAGTTGGCCCATCTCATCTGTTTTTCTGATAACTTTCTTTGTGTGAGAAAGTAACAAAATCAACTCCTAAAAGATAACGTTTCCAGATAGAAAGAGCATGAAATACTCCCATTAGCTCTTTCTCATAAATGGAAGCATGCAATTCTGCATCTTTAAGGCACCGGCTTTCATAAGCTATGGTGTGACGCTCTTGGTTCAAGAGTGCTCCTACACAATCTCCAGATGCATCGCAATACACCTCGAAAGGTAGGGACGATGAGGATAGGTCCGTGGCTGAGTAAATACTTAAACTTTTCAAAAGCTTGTTTTTGTCCAGGATTTCAATGAAATAGAATCCGCTTCTTAGTCAAATCATGGAGAGGATTGGCTATGGCGGCAAATGCTCGAATTAAACGCCGATAATAGCAACAGAGGCCAAGAAAACTTCGAACATCATGTACTGTAGTTGGCGTAGGCCATTCTACGATTGCTTGAATCTTGTCAGGATCCATTCTCACCTGGTTGTGAGATACTATATGGCTCAAATAGTGAATTTCTTTAAAAAAAAACTTACTTTTCTTAGTATTCACAAATAACTTGTGTTTGCATAATTCTTTAAACACTGTTGTGAGATGTTTGCGGTGTTCTTCTTCTGTCTCTGAGAAGATTAAGACGTATCGAAGAAGATTGCTGTAAATCTTCTATATGAATGGAAAATTCTAGCCATCATTTTGTTGAAACTTGGCATTTGCTAGTGCATTAGTGAGTCTAAAAGGCATCACTAAGAATTCATACAACCCAAAGGTTGTTCTAAATGAAGTCTTATGATTCCTGAGGAGCAATGTGGATTTGATGATATCCGCTCTTCAAGTCTATACGACTAAAAATACTTGCTTCTTGTAACTGATCAAGAATGTCATCAATCCTAGGGATTAGGAATCGATTCTTGTTTGTGATCTTGCACATACGGAATGTGCCATCCTTTTTTGGTACTAACAGGACAGGTGAACAATATGGAGAAGTACTAGGCCTTATTAAACCCTTCTCCAAAAGTTCATTAACCTGCTTGAGTATCTCCTCTTGCTGCATTAAACTGATTCTATAAGGGGGTTGATTTGGAAAAGAACTCCCTCGGATCAAATCAATTGTATAATCCTTAGGTCCAGAGGGTGGAAGTTCATTTGGAAGTTCATCCACAAAACAATCTTCAAAACTTTCTAACCACTTAATTCTATTTTGCTCTAAAGAAGGAGAAAGTTGTGAAGAAGACACATCTCTCTCTCTTGCAGCCAATCACTTGCATATGCAGTTACAATATAATGCTTTCCTTTATGATCAAAGGACAGGGCTTTCTGAACATAATCAAGGATGGGTTGCATCTTGTAGTGCCAAGGCATTCCTAAGATTACATCACATCCCTCAAGTGAAGCTAATAAGAAAAATTCTTGATCTTTGTAGTTGTCTTATCTTTAAATTCAACTTCCTATAAAAGGAGTAGAATTGGAGTGCTTGGATAGAGACACCAAGGCGGTTGGGATGTAAATTGAGGTCTTGAGCAAGCTGCATAGAGATGAAGTTATTTGTACTGCCTAGATCAACCAACATACGAGTAGTTTGTTGCTAAGTGGACTATTTTCTTATTTTTAATGATTAATCTCTTTTTTAGGATATTTTATTGTGTGCACTAAGAATTGTTAAAAGATTGTAGCTACAGGAACTGCCATCAAGAACGGACAACTCTGATGTGTCATTTGATGGGTGACGGTAAACATCGCGAAGGAGTTTCCGTAAGTTCGATGGAAAGGGCCGGGTTACGAGTGCCCCTGATGCGTCACATGATGGGTGACGGGTGCATCAGTAAGGGGGCATCCCGTAGGCTAAGGAGGAAATCCGAACTGAGTAAGAAAATACGCGTAAGAATGCAAGCACAAGAATAAAGATGGGTTCAATGAAGCTTTTTACGAAAAGCAGGAACAGTCGCGGGAGGGCAGATGTTTTCCCGCGAGGAGTCTGTGTCTGCATTGCATCTGTGTCGTGTCTTGCACCCGGGGACGCCTGGAATGTGTTTGTGTAGCATTGCTTTCATTAACTAAGTGAGTTTTTAAAGTTTGAATAGGTTCACACTTTATTTTATTAAAGTGTTCGGTCACTTTTAAGTGACCAGGCCTTTATTAATAAAATAAAGCAAGCAAGGCTCTTATTAAAAAAAAGCTAGCTAAAACCTACGCAGGTGGCTGAAATCTGCGATTTCTCTCTCCTCTCTCTAGAAAGCGCCAGCTACAACGATTTCTCTCTCTCCTCTCTCTAGGAGCACCCGGCTTTGCTTTTTCGGCTTCTATTCCCGCCGGGTGCCAGACCCTATAAAAGGGTAGCTAGCGTTCCAGTTTTGGGACAGACCAAAAGCAGCAGAAAGTGCAAGCGCTGGGATTTTGGAGCAGAGGTTGGCGACGGAAACTGCAAGTGTTCGCGTGACGACTGAGTACGGAGGTCGATTCTCCGAGCAAGGAGCGACAGGTATAAGGTGTTGATACGCATTGAGAATTGTTGCTTTGTGTGGTTTGTTTTGCAGGAATCTCCCGTCTTAGGGGAAGGTCCTTCACGGGAAGTACGGCTTCACGCCTAAGTCCCTTACGGGAAAGTATGGCTTCGCGCCTAAGTCCTTTACGGGAAGGAACGGCCTTGTGCCCAAACCCTTTACGGGAAAGCACGACCTTCGGGTCTAAGGTTACAGAACGGAGGGGTTTCCTCAGGTTCTCGTGCTTGTATAAGAATTCTCCCTGAATAAAAGAATACTCTTAACGGGGGGGGGGGGGGGGGGACCAACCCATCTTCTGGTCCCCAATACTGTGTCGATCTTCTCCCTTCTCTCATGTTTGCAAAGTATTATAATTTTCAGATTTCTAAGTGCTCGTGTACGCTCCCGTTTTGTGACAGTGGTATCAAAGCTCGGACTCCTCTCTTTCTCTGCAAAGAAGGACGATTCCGAGAAGAACGGGAAGAACCATGTCGAGCCAAGGGAGAAGCGTTGAAGAGGAGCTTCAACAAGTGCAAGCTCAGCTTGCGGAGTTGCAACAAATCTTACTGTTGCCAGACGTCCAAAAGCTTTTGGGCGGAATGAAGAAAACGAATGGAACTGATGCAGCCAAGCATCCATACAACACTGTTGGCGTGAGACCACAGGAGGCAAGAGAAGAAGAACGTGCCGAAGTGCACAAAGGATCTTCGGATCGGAATGAACGGCCAACTCCAAGGAAAGGCCAGGAAAAAGCGCTCTCTTTGCTAGACGAGAGCAAGGACATCTCTATCGCATCTCCATCTTACTCTCCAGATTATAGTTATACTTCTCGATCATCTCGTCAAAAGAAGGAAGCCGCTACTACTGCCACTACCCTACATCAACCTAAAGATAAGCCTCGATTCAAGAAGCATGGTCTCAAGTCTCAACATCGCATGAGAGTCTTCAAATCGGGCGACAAGGACATCAAGTTCGAAACCTACAACGGACGGAGAGACATCTCCAAAGCACTATCCTTCATCAGACAGTTTGAAGTCGCCTTTACCAATGGGCACTTCACAGAAAGATCCAAATTACGCCATGTGGGGATGCACCTCAAGGAAACGGCAAGTAAGCCAAGATTCTGGAAGGTTCTCAGGCCAGAACTTGGGAGAGCTTCAAATCTGAATTTTATGAACAATTTTTGCCACCTGACTTTGAGTAGGACATACGGAAGGAATGGGATTGGCTTGCCAGAAGGAACATGAAAGAGTAACGACTTATGTGGACAAGTATTGGTCGGTTCTTCTGAAGGTCACTCCCTTCATGAAGATTTCCGACGAGGAAAAGAAACGAAAATTCGAAGCGGGTCTTCAACCGCAACTTCGAAAGAGTATGAAAGTGTATCCGCATGATACTCTTCAGAGGATGATGGAGTCAGCAATCATTGCTGAGGATTTGCACTCAACCGGAACACCCAGAAAAATGGAGCATAGCACTTATCGTGCAAGACAAAGAGGGGTCTATGATGACCAAGGAGGCCAAGGAAGAAAACGCCATCCATCTAGGGACAATGATCATTTTAAGAAGCCAGAGGGCACTGGCAAGCGAACTAAGTATCTTTCTCCTACTCAACTTCAAACTTTCAGAGAGGAAGGAAGATGCTTCTACTGTGGCGAGAAAGGACATATGAAACCGGATTGCCCGCTAGAGCAGCAACGGCAAGAACAAGCCTCTACGAGGCAAGAAAAAGCAAGGAAGGAACCCGCACCGCCAAGCTCAAACTCAATTCCAGATGTTCAAGGAAACACAGAAACGGAGAAAGGGAAGCGTCAACTTCTGAAGGTCTGGGGGTCTTTGAACAACCAGCGAGTACTGATTCTTTATGATCCAGGATCCACGGATAACTTCATCTCCCTGGATACTGCGGAACGTTTGTGCCTCACACCGGCTCAGCTTGGCACACCGGTTACATCCGGATCGGTATTCGAGGGGTTGACAACCAATGCAACTCTCGTGCAAGGACAACTCAATCTTCGGATTGGCGAGTACAAGGACCGCGAATCATTTTTGATGGCACCCATCGAGGGATGTGATATCATCTTGGGTATGCCATGGCACTTCCACATGACACCTATTCCCGATTATGTGGAAAAGACCCTCACTTTTGATCATGGGGGTAGTAAGAAAATAAAGATTCATGCTGATGCAGGAGATTGGCAGTTCCCAATTGTAAGCCATATCTCCATTAAGAAAGAAATGAAGAAGTGTGTTTCTGCTTACTTGATTTTTGCACGTGAGAAGGATAAAACTAGTAGGGACTCTCTCTCTAGTCTGGAAATTAAGCGTCTTCAATTTATTGAAAAGTACAAAGATTGTTTCACGGAAACACTTCCTGACGAACTCCCTCCGGTACGCCTGGAAGATCACCGCATAGATCTCATACCGGGTAGCTCGCCTCCCAATCAACCCCCTTATAGGGTAAGTCTTGCTCAGCAAAAGGAAATTTTGAAGCAAGTCAACGAGCTTCTAGAGAAAGGGTTAGTACGGCCAAGTGCTTCACCCTACTGTTCTCCAGTTCTACTGGTGCAGAAGAAAGATGGCACGTTTCGAATGTGCATAGACTATAGATCTTTAAACAAGATCACGGTCAAGAACCGCTTTCCGATCCCCCGGATTGATGATATACTTGATAAGTTGCAGGGTGCAAGTGTCTTTAGTCGCATAGACTTAAAGAGTGGGTATCATCAGATACGGATCGCCCCTGAGGATGTCCATAAGACTGCTTTCCGCACAACCTTTGGACTATATGAATTTTTGGTAATGCCTTTCGGCTTGACCAATGCTCCTGCGACATTCAATCGCATGATGGACCGCATTTTCAGCCCGTATCGAGCTTTTACGGGAGTATTCTTTGACGACATACTCATCTTCTCTAAGTCAGAAGAGGAACATCGGAAGCACTTGGACCTAGTGTTTCAAGAATTGCGAAAGCATGAGTTGCATGTGAATGCAAAGAAGAGCGAGTTCTTTCTCTCAGAGATACACTATCTCGGCCATATAGTCTTTCACAATCAAGTGAGTATGGATCCTGCCAAGATCCGAGTGGTAGAAGATTGGCCTATTCCCACTACGGTACATGATGTACGTAGCTTCCTGGGATTATGTTCGTATTATCGAAGGTTTGTCCAAGGATTTTCTCAAGTAGCAGGACCCCTTCATGATTTGACAAAGAAGAAGATTCCTTTCAGATGGGGGTCGAGACAACAAGGAGCTTTTGATCGGCTCAAGTACTTGCTAAGCCATGGACCTATTTTGATAGTGCCTGACTTAAGGAAACCATTTGAGGTTCACTGCGATGCTTCATGCGATTGCATCGGAGCAGTGTTAAACCAAGAAGGTCATGCAGTGGCCTACGAAAGCAGACGGCTTAAGGATGCAGAGTTGCATGCATCAATCTACGAAAAGGAACTCACGGCTGTGATTCACGCCTTATCCAACTGGAAGCACTATCTTCTAGGAGCGAATTTTGTGATCAAGACTGATCACCAGAGTTTGCGGTATTTTCTTACGCAAAAGAAACTATCTGAAAAGCAGATGAGATGGGCAAACTTTTTGTCTATGTTTCACTTCCAGATCCTTCACACGGCTGGGAGTAAGAATGTGGTCGCAAACGCATTGTCTAGGCGGCCAAGGGTGAACGCTATCACTTCGGTATATCACCAAGAATTAGAAGCACTACCGGATTTATATCCGAATGATCCAGACTTCTCCACCATTTGGGGAAAGCTACATCGTGGAGAGAATGAGTTTCCGTATTCCATTCGGGACGGTTATCTCTAACACCATCAGGCCATATGTGTGGCGGAACCATTAAGAAAGAAGATCATGGATGAAGCACACGCTTCGCCTTATGCGGGACATCGGGGTATTCTCCCTACGACCTTAGCAATGGAAAGATATTTCTTTTGGCTTAGCCTTAAAGCAGACATTGATAAGTATGTCAGGGAATGCTTGGTTTGCCAAAAAGTGAAGTATGATCGGCATAAGACGCCTGGGTTGCTACAACCTTTGCCTGTGCCTAATGAACGTTGGGAAAGTATTGCCATGGACTTCATCATGGACCTCCCTAGAACTTTGACTTGAAATGATGCGATCTGGACCATTGTGGACAGGTTTAGCAAGCAAGCACACTTTATACCAGTCAAGAAAACGATCAAAGCAGATCATATGGCTAGGGTCTTCCTCGCACAGATCTTTAAGCATCATGGAATGCCTAAGTCTGTTGTGAGTGATCGAGATCCTCGCATGACAGGAAATTTTTGGCGTGCCTTGATGGATAATCTTGGTACGAAGCTGAATTTTTCATCTGCCTACCATCTTCAAACGGACGGGCAAAGTGAGATAGCCAATTCCACAGTATTGGATATGTGAAAAGCTTATGTGTCAGACCGGCAATGTGACTGGGAGAAATATTTGCCTCTTGTCGAGTATGCGTATAACAATACCATACACTCGTCGACAGGGAAAGCACCTTTTGAGATTCTCTATGGTAAGCCTTTGCTTCCACCCATCCTTTTAACTAAGGATAAGATCTTTGCAGTAGATGAATTTGTTCGGGATTTGGACACAGCTTACGGGCAAGTTAGGAGAGCTATTCTACGCTCTCAGGAAAAGCATAAGAAAGCTCCAGACAAGCACAGAAGGAATCTAGACTTAACAGTCGGACAACTAGTCTTACTCAAGTTTGAGAAGGCAAGACTTAAGAAACAAGTGTCTCATAAGGGAAAAGTGGTAAAACTTTCTATCCGTTATTATGGGCCGTTCAAGATCACTGAGCGAGTAAATGATGTCACTTTCCGATTAGAGCTACCGTTTAATTGGAAGATCCATAATGCTTTCCATGTCAGTTTACTCCGGCCGTATGTGGGACCGCCTCCAAGCCAGCCTAGTGCTGAAGAACCTCTTGAGGTTGAGGAAACAGAAGAAATACTCCAACCGGAGCAGATAGTAAGTTATCAGGAGCGGTCTCTCAAATCCGGAAAGATAACACGGAAGTATTTGGTTAAGTTTAAGAACTATTCGAATCTAGATGCTCAGTGGATGACGCAGGAGGAATTAGCAGCTTATCCCGAGATATTGGAGGTATATGTCCAAGCACTATAGTTGAGGTCAACTGTTTAGAAGCCAGAGGGATGTTGCTAATTGGACTATTTTCTTATTTTTAATGATTAGTCTCTTTTTTAGGATATTTTATTGTGTGCACTAAGAACTGTTAAAAGATTGTAGCTACAGGAACTGCCATCAACAACGGACAACTCTGATGTGTCATTTGATGGGTGACGGTAAACATCGCGAAGGAGTTTCCGTAAGTTCGGTGGAAAGGGCCGGGTTACGAGTGCCCCTGATGCGTCACATGATGGGTGACGGGTGCATCAGTAAGGGGGCATCCCGTAGGCTAAGGAGGAAATCCGAACTGAGTAAGAAAATACGCGTAAGAACGCAAGCACAAGAATAAAGATGGGTTCAATGAAGCTTTTTACGAAAAGCAGGAATAGTCGCGAGAGGGCAGATGTTTTCCCGCGAGGAGTCTATGTCTGCATTGCATCTGTGTCGTGTCTTGCACCCGGGGACGCCTGGAATGTGTTTGTGTAGCATTGCTTTCATTAACTAAGCGAGTTTTTAAAGTTTGAACAGGTTCACACTTTATTTTATTAAAGTGGCCGGTTTCTTTTAAGCGGCCAGGCCTTTATTAATAAAATAAAGCAAGCAAGGCTCTTATTAAAAAAAAGCCAGCGCTAAAACCTACGCAAGGGGTTGAAATCTGCGATTTCTCTCTCCTCTCTCTAGAAAGCACCAGCTACAGCGATTTCTCTCTCCTCTCTCTATGAGAGCCAGGTTTTGCTTTTTCGGCTTCTATTCCCGTCGGGTGCCAGACCCTATAAAAGGGTAGCCAGCGTTCCAGTTTTGGGACAGACCAGAAGCAGCAGAAAGTGCAAGCGCTGGGATTCTGGAGCAGAGGCTGGCGATGGAAACTGCAAGTGTTCGCGTGACGACTGAGTACGGAGATCGATTCTCCGAGCGAGGAGCGACAGGTATAAGGTGTTGATACGCATTGAGAATTGTTGCTTTGTGTGGTTTGTTTTGCAGGAATCTCCCGTCTTACGGAAAGGTCCTTCACGGGAAGTACGGCTTCACGCCTAAGTCCCTTACGGGAAAGTACGGCTTCGCGCCTAAGTCCCTTACGGGAAGGAACGGCCTTGTGCCCAAGCCCTTTACGGCAAAGCACGACCTTCGGGTCTAAGGTTACAGAACAGAGGGGTTTCCTCGGGTTCTCGTGCTTGTATAAGAATTCTCCCTGAATAAAAGAATACTCTTAACGGGGGGGGGGGGACCAGCCCATCTTCTGGTCCCCAATACTGTGTCGATCTTCTCCCTTCTCTCATGTTTGCAAAGTATTATAATTTTGAGATTTCTAAGCGCTCGTGTACGCTCCCGTTTTGTGACAAGTTTGTGATTTCATGGGCACGCTTTAACATTAAAAAAAACTCAGCTGCTAGCAAGAGCTGCCAACGTTCCTGCCCCTCGCCCGCTTGCTCGTCGCCTCGTACGACTTTGCCTTTCTTGGCTGCCTTGCGGACGTGCCCTTGTCCATTGCTTGTTTACCCTTGATTTCGCATGCGGCTCCGGTTTCCCTCCATTTTCTTTCGTTGTTGAAACAAAATCAATGTTGATTCGGTCTATAAATGATTTTTTGAAAATCGTCACATACTGTTGCCCCATGCCTTTAGAAGAGATCTTTCTTTACCATCCTTTGGGGTATTACCCTGCACATCTGGTATTGCATTAGAAGAAGGGGGTTGTGGGTTTCTAGTTGCAAGTGTGGGACAATCACCCTTCATGTGTCCAATTTCTTTACACTTGAAACATCTCCCTTCACTCATATAGGTTCTCACTTCTGCAGGAGACATATATTTTCCTCTCTTGGGCTGATTAGGTTTTGCTTCTGCATCTGATGCGGTTCTTTTCTTCTTTTGAGAAGAAGTAGAAGTGGGCTGATTGTTAAGAGCTTTTTGCTTGTCATGATAAGTGCTTTGTTCCAGCTTCCCGGGAGTACCTTTCTGGTGCAAAGCGTCAGCTGTGCTAGTCGATTCCATAAGTATTTGTAAATTGCTTCGTGGATCAAGCTTCATAGCCTTTTGCAAGGCATCATGCAACCCAGCTTCAAACTTCCGCGTCTTCTCTGAATCTTCAATCTTCTTGAATGAAGTAACGTTCACTGTTCAGAAGAATGTCCCAAAACTTAGCCACATATTGTGGAATAGTTTCATTGTCTAACTGAGAAAGTCTGTCCATTCTTTCTTTACTTCTTGTGCAAAATCTACAGGAAGGAACTGAGCATAAATTTTTTTCTTGAATGTAGTCCAATCTTGAGGATTTTGTTTTTCCAGGATCAGAGTTAGCCACCAACTGCTGGCTGTGCCTTTCAGATACATACTAACATGGCGAAGCTTAGACCTTTTTTTAAAATTCCCTCTGCAAATGCTACTTCAAACTGGTGGATGAAAGCTAAAGCTTTGTCATTATCCTGCCGCCCATTGTAGGAATCAATTTTTACATATTTATGAAGGACTTTTGCTTGCGGTGCTTCTTGCTATGATACTCCTTTCTATCTTTAGACTCCTTGTTGACAGGGTAATATTCCAAAATAATGAACTGTGGAACACATCTTGTTATGATCCGACCAACAACAATGGATTGATGCACTCATCCATAGTATTAGATACGTTTGATTGGTTCCCTGCCAGATGCATGTGCCTTGAATTCCGACCTCGGGTTCAAACACCGATAACTTGAACTCCAACACAAGGGTCTAAATTAATCATAGGGAGCATTGCTTTTGAAGAAGGGTGTACCTATTATTAGGATATCCGTGGGACGGGTCTCCGAGCTATCGACAACATCACATAAGCCTTTCCTTGAGAACCAGTTATTGCCGTTCGATTTGTCGCTGGCGCTTGAGCAAGGGCGGGCCAATGCTAAAGTTGCAAGATTTGGTAATCCGAGAAGCCTTCTTGCACTCCAAGAGTAGCCGTACTACTCCCAAGCTGCAAGATTCTCCAAATTGACCCTCTCTTAAGCTCCAAGTTGCTCGCCTTTTTGTCTCGCCGCTCCACAACAAAGTCTTCTGTTGCTTTCTCCAAATTCCACCTCTCCCAAGCCACACAAAGTGTCTCCCCTGTGATGCCCTCTCTCTTGGGCTCCGGGTCACCGAAGCGTCGACTCCAAGGACCTTCTCAACAGACAAGTGCCTACCAACACCCGCTGACCCATAGCGTTTTAAAACAGTGGGTCGGGGAGTGATGGGTGCTTGTCGTTGCCAAAGGAGGAGGGCCGTTATAGGCAGCGTTCTAAAACGTTGGATGACGAGGGGCCAAGATCTTCCGTTTCAAAATGCGTGCTGAGGGAGTAACTGTCACGAGGACGTGGCAGTTATTAACCATGTCACAGAGATGTGGCAACTGCTAACCTTGGTTGTTGGTTTCTTTCCAATGGGGTTTATTTTATTTGTTTAAGACCCTCTTTTTGAAGTAGCAAACGGTCGGACATTGTATGGCCAATGTGAACGGTAGATTCACCCGCAGACGGGAAGTGGTCGGCACTGGAATTCGTATGGTAAGAGGATGTCTAGGCTCAGAGCAAGATCATATAGGTCCCCCCGTCGCACTTAGCAAGTTGGTGGATACTAGGAAGTGAACTCAATTAAGGCGTAAAGTCAAGGTGGGACTACCAACAAAAAGTATCCGACAGTTGGGCCACATTACATTTTTGGATGAGGTCCCAATGAGGATAGATGGTCAGAAGACCAGTGGGAGCCCAACGGAAGCATCTCTTAAAATTTAGGGAACTGCTATTTTGGGCCGTGAAATGTGTTCGCGTCATTACCTCCGGTATGACTAGGGGAACATTTTATAACTCTGCCGCGAAGTCAACTGGACAACCGGTCAGGATATTTTTAAGCGACGAACCCGAAACGGGAAAATGCTTGAAAATGCGCCAAGTGTCACATTTTCGTGAACTTTCCTCTTGCAGAAAAATGGGCGCTGATTTTTATGCTGGGAGAGGCCTCATTTGCAACCTGTCACAGGTTAAGAGCTATGGAGTGCTTTCTTTCCCTCTCATGTACAGTGTGGTGCTAGGAGTGATGCCCTGCACACTACACACTGCTCTCTCTCTCTCTCCCCTACGTGCAGTTATGTGATGCCCCACAAGAGGGCTACTCATTTGACTGATGTACAGTTGTGTGGGTTCATGCTTTTGTGCTGAGGCAAGAGCCTCCTTGAGCAGGAACAGGGGTAGCTAGCTGCTGCTCCAAAGCAGGCACTGGTGAGGGTCATAACCTCACCATACAGGTGCAAAATCAGCGCTGTGTATGCGCTGTAAATTCACTGTTTTTCAGCCATACGGACGCCAGGACCATTGGGAATCGTGCCCCACTGGCAGAGGACAGTTAGGGGACTGTTTGGGGCTGAAAACAGGGCAAAAACCAGTAAATACAGCGCGCTGAATTTACTGTTTTTGGACAGGAATCAGAGGGTATACGACAGTGCAAGCGAGTTCCAGCAGGGGAATTGGTTTCGCGCAAGTTTTGGGGCTGTTATGGTGCCGAAATTTGGCCAAATCAAATGGTATCTAGGTGGATACACGTGAAGGATTCCCAGGACCTTACCTTGTAATTTACCCTCCTTAAGAATAAAGAAATATCGAAAGGGGCGCCAATTTTGGGGCCTACAGGTTGTCGGCGTCTGCTCGGAGCATTCTAGCTTCCGAGCCGTGTGTGCGATTAAGTGTTAATTCCCATTACAGGTTCTCTTTGCAAAGTGCTCTGTGTGTGTGTATAAAGTAAAGAATTACGAGTGAAAGCCAACGCCTACCGCCCTACGGGCCGGTTTCATGGTTCCGTTGCCGGGACATCAATCACTTTTTCCTTAAAGAGTGAGCCTGGATTGTTCAGGGTTAAGACACATAGTGCAAGAACGCGGGGATTACACTATGGCCGACAAGGGGAAGGGAATTATGGAAGAGGGTTCCTCTCCAAAGGACAGGCAGGAGATTCCTATGGTTTTTGAGATTGGCGAGAGCTCACGGCCACGTCAGTCTGTACCTCCTGTCAACGTGAATGTCCCTCCAGTAGTACAGGGCTTTATTACAGGGCAACTTGAGGATGATGCGTTTAAGACTCAGTTAGTTGCCGCGGTGAATGTCTTTTCGTAGCTGGTGCAGAATCCGAGGTTTATGGAATTCTTGCAAGCGCCACCAGTGCAAGAGCAAAATAGGCAACCTACGCCGCGTACAGAGCTTGTTGAAGCTCAAGCCCAGGTACTTCATGAGGCGCAGGAGGAAAGGGAACACTCGCATGTTGCGGAGTCGGGGGCTCCAAAGCAGGTTCCTCCCGTGCTTGAACAGGTGGCTAGAACGCCTATTCCACAGGTTATGCCAGTTCAGCCCGCCACCTTTCAGAGCCAGCATGCTGTCTTGAATGGACAGGGAGCTGGATACCAGGCTATGCACTCAGTTTTTCCACCACCCACGGTACATCCTGGGTATTTCGGGGGTGGATCAGTGTTCCAAAGTATGGCTGGTTATGCGTCTGGAAGTCAGCCGTACATGCCAGGAACAGTGTTCGGGGGTATGCATGGCATCATGCCAAACCCCATGTATGGTACTATCGACATGCAGCAAGGTTTCCACGGCAACCACGGCCAGTTTGGGGTGCCACAGGGTCATTTTGGCATGGCTGGTTTTTCTGGACAGCAGCCAGATATTGCACCTCTTACGCAAAATGTGAATGGCCAAGGCGTGCCGATCATGCCTAGTACAGTGCCCATGTTGCAGACCATCCCGTATGACAACTTGGGGGCACTAGAGAAGTCGAAGGCTTACAAAGAAGGTGGTGTAGCGGTAAAGTTCAGTACCTTCAGTGGTTTCGAGGATAAGACAAAGGCACTCACTTTCCTCCAGCAGTTTGATACAGCTTATGCGGGAGGGAATTTTATAGAGGCCTCGAAGGTCAGGAAAGCTGCCACTTTCTTAAAGGACAATGCGCTTACATGGTGGACGACATTGTTAATGCAAGGACAGGCACCCGCCACTTGGGTTTACTTCAAGCAAATGTTTGCATCTGCTTGGCTATCAAATGAATTTGAAGCCGATGTCTTGACAGATTGGCACCAGCTTACGGCAGCTTCGTGCAAGAGCTTGTTGGAGTACAATAGGAGGTTTTGTAAAGCATTACTCTCAGTGACCTCCTACAGATTTTGGCCACTGACAGAGCAGATAGAGAAGTATTGTTGTGGGCTGCCTAAAGGGCTTCGCGATTACTGTACAGAGAATAGAGTGGCTACCCTTACTCAGCTTATGGAAGTTGCGAACACTGGTCTTGCCCTGTTGAAAGGAGAGGACAATGGATTTCCGAGCAGTGATAAAGGAGGGCAGCAAAAGAAAAATTCAGCGAAGAAGCCCTTTGTGAAAACGGCTCCTGATGCGTCACAGGGGTCAGAACAGGCCACCAAAGACAAGGATTCAGCCGGGACTTCTGGAGCGCAGGCAAAGAAACAAAAAAGGAAGCCTTTTGTGCGCAAGTCGCTCGAGGAAAAGAAGGTCCTAATGGCTGAGAACAAATGCTTTATATGCGAGCAGCCTGGTCACTTTTCTATCAATTGTCCACAAAGGAAAAGGCCAGCTGACTCAGAGGATAAAGAAGACCAGAAAGGCAAGAAGCCTAAACCCACGGCAGGTTTAGTGCCAGACATGGTGGGTGACAGGCCCAGCACAGATGCCAGTGAGTTATGCAGGGCATGGGGTAAAGTTAGGGATCAGACGGCACGCATCTTCTTTGATCCAGGTGCCAAAGCCAACTTTATCTCACCAGAGTTAGCTATGAAGCTCGGCATCAGAGCTGAAGAGATGGGGTACACCGCAGAGGCAGGGTTGGCATGTCCTGGCCACTCAGAGTGTGTTACTCCCATCATTGGAAAACTGCGTCTGCATATTCAGTCGTATGTGGACACTGAAGAGTTTTACATCATGCCGCTGGAAGGTTGTGACGCCTTGTTGGGGATCCCGTGGATGTTCTGAGTGCATGGAGTCTTGGATGCCTACAACAAAAAGATCACTGTACAGCATAGGGGCAAAACTCACATCTTGGATGTAAAGCTTAAAGGAGAGTCAGTCCCTATTGTATCTGCTTCTGCTATCACTTCTGTAATAAAGAATCATCTTTCTGTGTACTTGATTTTTGCACGTGATGTCTCAGATAATGATCAGTCAAATTTATCTGTGTTAGATAAAGAAAGGTCAGCATTTTTGCAAAAGTTTAGTGACTGTTTTTCTGATTCATTACCGTCGCAATTGCCGCCAGAGAGACCTGAGGACCATCGGATAGATTTGGTGCTAGGGTGTAGCCCACCAAATAGACCTCCCTACAGGGTTAGTGCGGCGCAGCAGAAAGAGATTATGGGCCAGGTTGAGGAGTTATTAGAGAAGGGGCTGATTCAGCCTAGTTCTTCACCCTTTTGCTCCCCAGTGCTCCTAGTGCAGAAGAAGGATGGCTCATGGCGCATGTGTATTGATTACCGTGCGTTGAATAAGAATACCATCAAGAATAGGTTCCCTATTCCTCGCATTGATGATATTCTCGATCGTTTAGAGGGTGCTGCAATTTTCAGCAGGATAGACCTGAAGAGTGGGTACCATCAGATTCGTATAAGCCCAGAGGATGTGCACAAGACTTCGTTTAGAACGACATTTGGTCTTTATGAGTTTCTAGTGATGCCGTTTGGGCTAACAAATGCTCCTGCCACGTTCAACAGAATGATGGATCGGATTTTCCGCTCGCATCAACAGTTTGTTGGAACATTCTTCGATGACATGATTGTGTATTCGAAGAATGAAGAGGAGCATAGGCGTCACTTGACCATTGTGTTCGAAGAGCTGCGCAGTCACAGGTTACTTGTCAATCCTAAGAAAAGTGAATTCTTCCTTGAAGAGATCCACTTTCTGGGCCACATAGTCTCAAAGGATGGTGTTAGAATGGATCCCGCAAAGGTCGAAGCTATCAAGACATGGCCAGACTTGAAGACTGTGCACGATGTTAGAAGCTTCTTGGGATTGTGTTCCTACTATAGAAGGTTTATCAGAAATTTTGCAGAGATAGCATCGCCTCTTCACGCATTGCAAAAGAAAGAGGTCACTTTCAGATGGACCCAAAAAGAGATTTCAGCTTTTAGTCTCTTAAAGGAAAAGTTGACTTCAGATCCAGTTATTGTTTTGCCAGATCTCAGGAAGTCATTTGTGGTCCAATGTGACGCGTGTGGCAGTAGCATCGGAGCAGTGCTAATGCACGACGGACGGGTAGTAGCTTATGAAAGCCGAATTTTGCAAGGGCCAGAGAGGACTATGCAAGTCTATGAGAAAGAGCTCTTGGCCGTGATTCATGCGCTTTCTAGCTGGAAGCACTACCTCTTAGGTGCTGATTTTGTTGTCCAAACAGATCATCAGACCTTGCGATACTTCTTGACACAGTCAAAGTTATCCGAAAAACATATGCGATGGGCAAACATTCTTTCCATGTTTCACTTCCAGATTATGCATGTGGAAGGCAAGAAGAATGTTGTGGCTGATGCGTTATCAAGAAAGCCACAAATTTCAGCTGTGTCAATTCCTTATCATCATGAGTTAGATGACATGAAGGAACAGTATACTGCTGATGAAGATTTTGCAAGGATCTTTGAACAGTTACAAGAGGGGCAACATCACGAGCACTACCTCCTCAGAGATGGTTTTATGATGATGCATGGCAGACTTTGTGTCACTAGGCCACTGCGACATAAGGTCATGAAAGAGAGTCATGTCCCACCGTATGCAGGGCATCGTGGCATTGATGCAACAATTAAAGCGGTAGAGACGTTCTTCTATTGGCCTACCTTGAGGAGAGATGTGGATGCCTTTGTGCGAGCATGCATAGTTTGCCAAAAGGTCAAGTTTGACAGGCAAAAGGCACCAGGGTTGTTACAACCACTCCCGATTCCGGATAAGCCATGGGAAAGCATTGCTATGGACTTTATCTTTGATCTTCCAAGGATGCCAACAGGGAATGGTGGTATATGGACCATTATCTGTAGGTTCAGCAAGCAGGCCCATTTTATCCCTGTTAGGAAGAAGATAAAATCTGATCAGATGGCACGCTTGTTCATGTATAAGTACCATGGTATGCCACAATCGATTATCAGTGATCGTGATCCTCGCATGACCAGTTTGTTCTGGAGAGGATTGTTTGAGAACATGGGTACTACGCTCAAGTTCTCATCTTCGTTTCATCCACAAACTGATGGACAGTCAGAAGAGGCTAATTCTACTGTCTTAGATCTGCTGAAATGCTATGTGTCAGATAATAAGGGCAAGTGGGAACAGTATTTGCCTATGCTTGAGTATGCGTACAATAATACGGTGCATTCGTCTACTGGCAAAGCACCTTTTGAAATTGTTGAAGGCGGCAAAAAGGTTCCTCCCATTTTGCACACAAAGGACAAGATCTTTGAGGCAGATCGATATGTTGAGAACATGGATGAGATGTATAAGAAGATTAAAGTTGTCTTGGAGAAGACTCAGGCAAAACAGAAAAAGGCTGCTGATCGTCACCGTCGTGAATTGCTACTATCACCTGGTGATTGGGTTCTCTTAAGGTTCGAAAAGGCAAGATTAAAGAAGATGAAGGGCAAGGAACGGCTATTTCCTAAGCTCAGCATGCGTTACTATGGGCCTTTTCAAGTGCTTGACAAGATCAGCGATGTGGCTTACAGGCTGAAATTGCCTGATGTGTGGAAGATTCATAATGCGTTTCACGTGAGTCTTCTAAGACCCTTCGTGGGTGATGTGCCAGACGATATGCCAGTTGAGGATCAGCCAGAAGTTGAGGAACTTGATGAGATCCTGGTACCTGAGCAAGTTTTGGCACATAAGGACAGAAAAGTTAAAGGACAAGTTGCAAGACGTTATTTGGTGAAGTTCAAGAACTATCCACCTATGGATGCAAAGTGGATGGAAAAGCATGAACTGTCAGAGTCACCAAATGTATTGCAGCTTTACCTTGAAGCCTTTGGGTTACAGCCTACTTATGCCCCAACCCAACGTGTGCAAAGGAGGGGTAATGATAGAGCTAGTACATCAAATGTACATATGAATTCAGTGCCATAGATGGAAATGGCAAAAGTATGAAGGCCTCATTAAGTCATTTGTATCTATGTATGTTACGACCTTTCTTGCGGATACATGATATGATAAAAGAGTGTTAATAGCACAAGATCATCAATGGCGTGTATTTATGGTATGCAATCGAGGACGTTTGCGATTTCAAGAGGGGGGTATGTCACGAGGACGTGGCAGTTATTAACCATGTCACAGAGATGTGGCAACTGCTAACCTTGGTTGTTGGTTTCTTTCCAATGGGGTTTATTTTATTTGTTTAAGACCCTCTTTTTGAAGTAGCAAACGGTCGGACATTGTATGGCCAATGTGAACGGTAGATTCACCCGCAGACGGGAAGTGGTCGGCACTGGAATTCGTATGGTAAGAGGATGTCTAGGCTCAGAGCAAGATCATATAGGTCCCCCCGTCGCACTTAGCAAGTTGGTGGATACTAGGAAGTGAACTCAATTAAGGCGTAAAGTCAAGGTGGGACTACCAACAAAAAGTATCCGACAGTTGGGCCACATTACATTTTTGGATGAGGTCCCAATGAGGATAGATGGTCAGAAGACCAGTGGGAGCCCAACGGAAGCATCTCTTAAAATTTAGGGAACTGCTATTTTGGGCCGTGAAATGTGTTCGCGTCATTACCTCCGGTATGACTAGGGGAACATTTTATAACTCTGCCGCGAAGTCAACTGGACAACTGGTCAGGATATTTTTAAGCGGCGAACCCGAAACGGGAAAATGCTTGAAAATGCGCCAAGTGTCACATTTTCGTGAACTTTCCTCTTGCAGAAAAATGGGCGCTGATTTTTATGCTGGGAGAGGCCTCATTTGCAACCTGTCACAGGTTAAGAGCTATGGAGTGCTTTCTTTCCCTCTCATGTACAGTGTGGTGCTAGGAGTGATGCCCTGCACACTACACACTGCTCTCTCTCTCTCTCCCCTACGTGCAGTTATGTGATGCCCCACAAGAGGGCTACTCATTTGACTGATGTACAGTTGTGTGGGTTCATGCTTTTGTGTTGAGGCAAGAGCCTCCTTGAGCAGGAACAGGGGTAGCTAGCTGCTGCTCCAAAGCAGGCACTGGTGAGGGTCATAACCTCACCATACAGGTGCAAAATCAGCGCTGTGTATGCGCTGTAAATTCACTGTTTTTCAGCCATACGGACGCCAGGACCATTGGGAATCGTGCCCCACTGGCAGAGGACAGTTAGGGGACTGTTTGGGGCTGAAAACAGGGCAAAAACCAGTAAATACAGCGTGCTGAATTTACTGTTTTTGGACAGGAATCAGAGGGTATACGACAGTGCAAGCGAGTTCTAGCAGGGGAATTGGTTTCGTGCAAGTTTTGGGGCTGTTATGGTGCCGAAATTTGGCCAAATCAAATGGTATCTAGGTGGATACACGTGAAGGATTCCCAGGACCTTACCTTGTAATTTACCCTCCTTAAGAATAAAGAAATACCGAAAGGGGCGCCAATTTTGGGGCCTACAGGTTGTCGGCGTCTGCTCGGAGCATTCTAGCTTCCGAGCCGTGTGTGCGATTAAGTGTTAATTCCCATTACAGGTTCTCTTTGCAAAGTGCTCTGTGTGTGTGTATAAAGTAAAGAATTACGGGTGAAAGCCAACGCCTACTGCCCTACGGGCCGGTTTCAGTAACAACGGCGCCGTTGAGGGAAGACCTTCTGAGCATTTTAAAACGCTAGCTAAAATGCAAGGGGGTTTGCCGTTACCGTCGCCAAGGGCGACTGCTGACTAGCTTTTCAAAACACTAGCGGCGCGAGTGTTTATGACCGGAAGCAAGCAGAGGATGACCACGAATGCTGCAACGTTTTGAAATGCAAAACGCTAGGGGAAAATAAGCGCCGGTTGGGCGGAGGGTGGGAATGGAACGCCGTCGACGAGGGCCTTCTTCTCAACTTGCTCCTCCTCTCAAGGTGTAGCTCAGTATCTACCAAGGCTCTAATACCATTCAAAGTCGACGATGCCGAAACGGACGCATAGAGAGAGAGAGAGAGAGAGAGAGAGAGAGAGAGAGAGAGAGAGAGAGAGAGAGAGAGAGAGAGAGAGAGAGAGAGAGAGAGAGAGAGAGTCTCCTGAACCAATCAATCTTGGCAATTTGATTGGCAATGAACAATTGATTGTGTATACAATGGAGGCAAGGGGTTGCTTATATAGCCACCTCAATAAATTGTCCTACCCAGACTTTGACAAATAAGTAAAATAAATGCTAAAAAGCCAAAATAAATAGTAGGATCACATTGGGTAGTTCACTTGAGATGCCAAAACTCATTGCCAATCTCCCAAGAGGGAGGAGTGTTGCTCTTATAATTAGTCAAGAGGGAGAGAAGGGGGCGCTAGGAGATAAGTGAGTGTGAGAGAGAGATTGTATGAGTAAGTGTGCCACTTGGCACACTGTGCCACTTGGCACACTTACTTTTAAAACCTTAACACTTTTCAACTTTTAAGTTCTAAAAGTTCCCAAGTCCCTTTAGCAATTTGCAACTAACTCACAATTGTTTACATTAATTCTTGCTATGAGAATATCAAAGGTTCCCCAGCTCCTCGGCACAATGCCACACGGTAGTGCTCCTGCATTACCTGTTGACACTTGTCCGGCCACTTGTCCAGGCACAGATAGTAAAATTAATTTAACTTGCTTATCCTAAGACCTTTAAAAAAATAATGAAGGCTTAGGATTATTGTTCTAAGGACCCCATCTTATTCGTGTGCTCGCACGGACGCGCATAGTTTTTCTGAGCCTAAAATTTGAGGCTACTGTGTACCCCTTTTGAAGGCCCAATTTCCCAATCACTAAGGCTTCAAGGTATTTTCTGCTAGGGTCTCCTTGAGGTGTCCTAGCCCGCATTTAGGCACACTTGAGGCCCTAGAACTACTAGTCTGAAGGTCACACGATTGATTTGAATCTAGGCAGCACGCCACCGAACCGGCCACCTTACAGAGTAAGTAGATGTCATGAGGACGTGGCAACTGCTAGCCTTAGTTGTTGGTTTCTTTCCAATGATTTTTATTTAATTTTTGACACCCTTTTTTTGAAGTTGCAAATGGGAGGACATTGTATGGCCAGTGTAAAACAGTAGTTTCACCCGCTGACGGGAAATTGGTCGGCACTGGAATTCGAGTAGTAAAAGGGTGTCTAGGCTGAGTTCAAAGTCATTTAGGTCCCCTCGCCGTACTTACTAAGTTGGTGGATACTAGGAAACTAACTTAAATGAGGCACAATGCCAAGGTGGGGTCACCCAGAGAAATCACCTGAGAACTGGGCCACATTGCATTTTTGGATGTGGTCCCAGTGGTGAAAGATGGTTAGCTGACCAAAATAGAAGCATCTCCAAAAATTTAGGGAACTGCTATTTTGGGCCATGAATCTGTTTGCGTCATTAGCTTCAGAATGGCAAGGGGAACAATTCATTATTCTGCTGCAAAGTCAATTGATGCATCGGTTGAGAGATTTTTAAGCAGGAAGCCCAATGCAGGAAAATTGCATGCATGAGTGCCAAGTGGCACTTTTTGGCCAACTTACCAAAAATGTGAGAGGGGGCGAGTAGAAATCAACAGGGGGCGCATTATTGAGTTTCCCGTCCCAGGTTAAGAGCTATTGTGTGCAAGCTTTTCCCTCTATGTACAGTAAAGTGCAAGAATTGAAGCCTTGCATAGCTTTCACTGCTCTCTCTTTCTCTCCCCCCCCCCCCTCCCCACGTGCAGTAATGTGATGCCCCACAAGAGGGCTCTTCATTTGACCTATGTACATTTGTGTGGTTGTGTGCCGAGGCAAGAGCCTCTTTGAACAGGAACAGGAGTAGCTAACTGCTACTCCAAAAGTAGGCACTGGTGAGGGTGATAACCTCACCTTACAGGTGCATTTTCATCGCTATTTTTGGACGGTTTTGTAGCCGTATGGATGCCAGAAGCATTGGGAACAGTGCTCCACTATCAGAGGACAGTTCTGAGACTGTTTAGGGTTGTAAACAGGGAAAGCAACTTGTCCAAAAGCTGCCAGTGCGTTTTGGGGCAATCCTTACAGGTGCCACGTCAGCATGTCAACGCGTTTTGCGGGCTGTTCGTATAGCTGCCATGTCATCATGCTCCACGCGATTCTTCTTTTTGTGTGTGTGTGTGTGTGTGAGAGAGAGAGAGAGAGAGAGAGAGAGAGAGAGAGAGAGAGAGAGAGAGAGAGAGAGAGAGAGAGAGAGAGAGAGAGAGAGAGAGAGAGAGAGAGAGAGAGAGAGTGGATCTTGCTTTATCTTTAGGTCACCTGGGCCCCATCGGATGGGGTCCCACATAAGTTGGTGGAAACTTCTTCTAGTGCTTCTTCTTAGGGTTTAGGCCCCTTGGCCGGGATGTACAGGTTGGCTCCGTTCTTTAGTGGCTTGACACGTCAGCAGTTTGTGGAAAATTGATGAGCTCTTGGAAAAAAAAATTGCCGTCTTTGTTAGCCGCCTGCACGCAAGCTGCCCCTGCTTTGCCGACTATGGTACCGCCTCAACTATGCGTGCGACCGTCCTCACCATAGCTGCCTTCAATAGGACCGCCCGGGCCCGGGTTTGCTCATGCGCACAACCTCAAATACTACCTGTCGCCCAAGTAAAGCACCACCTCTGGACTGTGATGCCACGGAGAATTGCCAATGCTGTAGGATTGCCCATGCACAACATCGTTGTCGCAAATGGGTGACGTGGCACGACCTTGGACACACTTAAAAAGTGGGGTAGAAGAGGACACACACACCCCGGTGGGCAGCACTGAGAAATGCGAAAACAGTGATGACGTGGCACACCCGGATTTTCCGGCGCGTTTTTTGCTGACAGGCTGACGTGGCAGTGTACGGATCTCGGCAAATTACGGAGGCTGCTTTTTCAGCACTGGCTGTTTTTTTTTTTGGACAATTTTTGGAAGCTTTTGGATTAACTGCTTTATTTGAGAAGCTTTTGGGGCTCTGCTTTTGGGCATCCCTTGTAAACCTATAAATAAGTGGGCAGGGCTCTCACTTCTCAGAGCATCTGGACGCGGAGTCTGAGAGTGAGAACCCTCCCACTCCCTTGTACTTTGAACACAGATTAATACAAAAAAGAAATACAGAAAGGGGCGCCAGTCTTTGTGGCCAATATCTCTAGGCACGGAACTCGGCCAGGCCATGTCGAATCAATTGTGAATTGTGAACTGTTTTGAAGTGAATCTCTGCTGTGTTGCGGAAGAATCTCGACTTGGAGTGTCCAAGTTTGTTACAACCGCCCGCAAACAGCTGCCCTTGCGCACAAGTGGGCAGCATGCCACACACTCGTGAGCATCAGTTGGGCGGGTCCCTTGTGTTGAGCGCGCGGCAGTGTGTGCAAGTGAAAGAGCACGCGAGGAAGTGCAGTGTGTGTGCAGAGAGGGGTGGCAAAAGCCAGCAGGAGAGGAAGCGCTAGCAGAACGAAGAGGGAGAGAGAGAGGGCTCACGTTTTTGGGAAAAACTCAATAAGTGAGTTTTGGGTTTTCCCACTTTTATTATAAGTGACCTTTAAAAAATGTGTCCAGGTTCAATATGAACCTGGACAAAGTATAAAACTGTACAAAAAGGGGTTATTTAGGCCTTTAACCCAACAACCTCCCACTTAAAGGCATAAATGACGCCTTTAAGTTAACCAACTCCCACCAGCTGTATGCAATGCTCATGTTGAGCCTTAGCAAGACTCTTGGTGAGAACATCTGCAGGGTTATCCTGTGTATGGATCTTAGTCAAGCTGACTAGACCATCCTCCAATACCTGTCGTATGAAGTGGTACCGCACATCTATGTGTTTGGTACGTGCATGAAACATGGCATTTTTGGCTAAATAGACAGCACTCTGGCTATCACAACCCAACACGGGTGTATGAGCAGGCATGCCAAGTTCTTTTGCAAGTCTGCCCAACCAAATGGCCTCTTTTGAAGCCTCTGTGGCTGAAATATATTCAGCCTCAGTAGTACTCAATGCCACAATTTTCTGTAACCTAGAACACCAAGAGACTGCACCACCAGCAATGGCAAATACATATCCACTAGTAGATTTCCTTGTATCCATGTCACCTGCCATGTCTGCATCACAATATCCCTGCAACTTTAAGTCACTTTTGCCATAACAGATACACTTTGATTGTGTACCTTTCAAATATCTCAGAATGCATTTGACAGCTTCCCAATGCGCTTTGCCAAGATTCGACATGTATCGACTAACAACTCCCACTGCATAAGCAATGTCGGGACGAGTGGCAACCATAGCATACATAAGAGAACCACAAGCTTATGCATAAGGGATTCCCTTCATTGCTTTCAATGTTACCTCATCCTTTGGGCAATCTGCTTTGCTAAGCTTAGTGTATGGAGGTAAAGGTACTCCAAGAGGCTTAGCATCAGCCATATTAAACCTATCAAGTACTTTTGCAGTGTACCTTTCTTGAGATAAAAACAACAATTTCAGCTTTCTATCTCTTTTAATACGCATGCCCAAAATATGCTCTGCATCACCCAAATCCTTCATAGCAAATGTTGAATTTAGTTTACGTTTCAGAGCATCAAGACTAGTCTTATGTTTTCCGGCAAGCAGCATGTCATCAATATAGAGAACAAGTATGATGGGACCACCATCTTCATCCCTTTTCGTATACAAACAATGATCTGCATGGCTGCGTGTAAAGCCTTGAGACAGCATAAAAGTGTCAAACTTCTTATACCACTGCCATGATGATTGTCTCAAACCATACAAAGCCCTTTTCAGTTTGCATACAAGTTCCTCACGTGTAGGAACTACAAAACCTTCAGGTTGTTTCATGTATATGTCCTCTTCAATGTCACCGTGCAAAAACGCTGTCTTTACATCCATTTGATTCAATTCCAAATCAAGCACCGCAACGAGAGCAAAAAGGACACGTTAAGTTGTAAGCTTTACAACGGGAGAAAAGATTTCTTGAAAATCAATTCCTTCTTTCTGTGCATATCCTTTTGCAACCAATCTTGCCTTGTACTTGGGTTTTTCATCCACAATCTTAATCTTGTATACCCATTTGTTAGGAAGAGCCTTTCTCCCTTTAGGCAATGGCACAAGATCCCAAGTATCATTTGCATACAAGGATTTCATTTCCTCTTGCATTGCAAGCTCCCACTTACTGCTTGACTCACATGTCTTTGCCTCTTTATACGTAAGAGGCTCTCCCTCATCTGTCAACATAACATGATGCAAAGAGGGCTCAAAGCGCTGTATCAACCTTCTGACACGAGTAGACCTGCGTACCCAATGATCTACATTCTCAGGTACAGGTTCTACATCAAGAGGCAACTCATTTTCAACATGCTCATGCTGCTGAAAATCATTTTCAACCATGACAGGTAGCTGTCCATCCTCATTTGGAGCATCTAAATCATGTCCTACCTCTTCTGGCTCAAGGTTAACCGGCTGATTATCAATTTCAGCTTGCGGTAATGCATCTTGAGGCTCTTTTTCAACATCAATAGGTGGCAAGAGAGGCTGAAATTTGACTGATTTCTTGTCAATTTCAGAAGATGTAGCATTTTTCAGCAATATAGCCTCATTGAACACTACATCTTGGCTGCGTACTACCCTCTTAAACTGAGTCCTTGGATGGACTTGGCATCTAGCTTTGTCCTCAAGTCATTACGAACATGGACAAAAGCCTCGCAGCCAAACACTCTCACATGATCATAAGAGGCAGGTTTGCCAGACCAAACCTCCTCTGGAATGTCATTTTTCAGCGTACTGTTAGGAGAGCGATTGCATATATGAATTGCAGTTTTCAAAGCCTCTCCCCAAAACCCATGAGGGAGATTAGCCGTTGACAACATGCAACGCACTCTCTCACACAAAGTACGGTTATACCTCTCAGCCACACCATTAGAAGATGGATTATAAGGGGCTGTCAACTCCCTTTTAATCCCATATTCTTCGCAATAACACTGAAATTCAGCAGACGTGTACTCCCCCCCATTGTCAGATCTCAGACATTTAAGCTTACTACCCTTTTGCGTGGTCACAAAAGCATGAAACCTCTTAAATGCATTAAATGTCTCACTCTTATTCTTTAACAAATATGCCCGGCCTTTCCTAGTGTAATCATCAATGAATGTAATAGAGTATAATGCACCACCAAAAGACTTAACAGGCATTGAACATACATCAGAGTGAATTAAATCAAGAGCATTAGCTTTGCGCGAGACACCAGAATAATAAGAAGACTTCTTTTGTTTAACATACAAACAGTCATTACAAAAATCTAACTTGGTGCCCTTTACATCAACCCTCTTCAAAGAGGAGAGCACATCAAGTCCCTTCTGGCTCATATGGCCAAGTCTTTTGTGCCACAACTCCAAATGAGAAGCAACTTTGGCCACTGCAAGAAACTTGCCATGCAAAGCTTTGCTATGTAAATAGTACAATGTACCACTCTTGCATCCCTTGACAATGAGCATTGATCCCTTAAGCAACTTCCATGAACCCCCAACAAAAATGGTTGTATAACCCTGTGCATCCATCTGGCCAACAGACAATAGACTCTTCTTGATGCCTGGTACATACCTTACATCTTTAAGCATAAACTCTTGGCCATTGTTTAATGCCAAGCGCACAATGCCCATTCCTTCAATGTCACAAGCATGGTTATCCCCAAGGTAAACCTTGCCATACTTGCCTGCATGACAAGAAGCAAAACACTCCACAGATGGAGTCCTATGAAATGAGGCACCCGAATCTACTATCCAAGACTCTGTAAGGCCATCATTTGCACTTAGCAATGCATCAATGACATCTCTACGTGAGATAAGCATGTCTTCTGCATTTGCTACAACAAAATCTGAGGGGCATGAAGCTACAACCAAGATCTCCTCACTGTCGGATAACTCTGTGATAACCACACTAGAGGATACATTGACAGTCTCCGAATCCTTGGAGGAGGTACCTGCTGATTTTTCCCCTTTCTTATCCTCTGTCTTCTTCTTCTCCTGTGATTCCTTCTTTCTTTCTTGCTCTTTCTTGAAATACCTGCAATCTGGCTTCTTATGGCCTTTTCTGCCACGCTGATAACAAGTCACATCCTTATCCCTAGACTTGCTTTTGCTCCTGTTTTGAGTCTTGGTTCCTGTATTTTTCTTCTGACTTCTGCCTCTCGCATTGTAAGCAGAACTGCCACTTTCCCCACCACTAGACTTGCGTCTAATTTCCTCATTTAAGATGGAGCCTCGCACTCCATCATATGTGAGGTTTGGGCTATTACTCAAAGAAACCACAAGCGTTTCCCAAGATTCTGGCAAAGTCATCAACAAAAATATGGCTTTCAACTTGTCATCAAAAGGTTGAAGCCCAGTATCCTATAGCTGACTCATAACACTGGTGAAAGCACTTAAGTGCTCAGAAGCCGACTTGGCTTCGTCAAGCATCATGTTCACCAGTTTGCGCATCAAATGCACCTGATTCACAGGGGTGGCATTCTCATAAGTGGCCTTCAACTTATGCCAAATTGCATGTGCACTGTCCAAGCCCTTTATGTCCACCAGAATGTCAACGGTCACAGCCATTTTGATGTAGGCCTTTGCCCTCTTGTTGAGCTTGGCCCAATCCTCATCCGGCATATCCTCAGGCTTTACAGCCAAAAGGGCGTCCTCACAATCCTTGAGGAACAAAATCCCTTGCATCCTGTCCTACCATAGGTCGAAACCTGTACCGTCAAATCGCTTGATTTCCATCAAGCTCTTGGCATCAGACGACGAGGAAGTAGAGGCCATTTGCACGGATAAAAATGCAGCAGAAAGTGTCTACACAAAATCTGAAAATTTTCAGTGATCACAATGTACTGCACGTTGTATACAATGTGCTGAAAATTTCAGCAATTAACAAGTATCCCCAATGCGTACTTGCATAAACCCACAAAAGGCGTAATTAAACCTCAATTTGTGTACATGAAAACAGTCCAATGCTGAATTTTCTGCAAATTTACTGTTTTGGCGCATCAATTTGCATCAAATGGACCTATTTTGAGTGGGAAAAGCAAGGGGCATTCACGGGAATCGATTTAGAACACCTGCGTTTTACTGTTTTGACCTGTAATTTTCTGGTTTTTACGTGTTTTGACCTAATTTCAGTCTGTTTTAGGCTGTTTTGGGAACCCTAATCACCGTGGGTGACACCAGAAGCAAGGGGCTTCGCGATGAAAGTGGAAATTTGACGCGAGAGAAGCCTTTTGCCTGCTGTCCAGTCACCTGCGCAAAGCTTCTGAAACCCTAATCTGGCTCTGATACTAGTTGTTGAGCGCGCGGCGGTGTGTGCAAGTGAAAGAGCACGCGAGGAAGTGCAGTGTGTGTGCAGAGAGGGGTGGCGAAAGCCAGCAGGAGAGGAAGCGCTAGCAGAACGAAGAGGAAGAGAGAGAGGGCTTACGTTTTAAGTGAGTTTTGGGTTTTCCCTTTTATTATAAGTGACCTTTAAAAAATGTGTCCTGGACAAAGTATAAAAATGTACAAAAAGGGGTTATTTAGGCCTTTAACCCAACACCTTGCGAGCAAAATCAGTCCGCGGGCCTGAATTGCCCATAGGGCTCTCGCCTATGAGGCTATTCACATGCAAACCACCCTTTGGGAGGGTCGTCCATACTAGAGTTGGGAGAGTCTGTCAGACATGGCATCACGGCCCCATGCGCTCTAGTGGTTTTGTGCACGTTGCCATGTCATGCTTTCGAGCAGGAAATGGCTTTGATACCTATGTTAGTCCCTAGCCCGATCCATCCTGCACAGATGACATGACATAAGCCAAACTCACACCTAGACACACGTATTGAGTGGATATCGGGCTCGCTTCCAGTCATAGAGCCAATATTGTCTCACCCCCATTTAACCGGCCTATACAACGTAGAGGGCGGTACTATTTCAATTACCTGTTAACTTTACACAGAGCACTAAGAAGGGAAGAGAACACAGTTGCGTCCAGCGACTAGAATGTCACTGCGCACACGAGACCGACACCCTGTAGGCCCCAAAGACTGGCCCCCCTTTCGGTATTTCTTTATTCAAATTAAAGTAGACGATCCGACCACTTTGCACAAGCTTTCACAAAGCTGTCCAAACCTGGCGAGGGCTGAAAACGCAGGTTTTCGACCTGATTTTGGCAGCATAACGGCGCAAAAACCCCTATAGGTCAAAAGCACCTGTCTAGGACGGATTCCCTCGCTATCTAGAAGCTTTCTGGTGAGCTGTCACAGAATTTCAGCGGGCTGTAGTTCCCTGTTTTTCACTGCCGGGTGCCCAAAAGCCTGCACACGCCCCAAGGCTCTCACGAGGCTCCCCCGGTGTTCCCTTGCAGTTTAGGTGCGGAACCCTAAACCTGCAGAAAAACACAGCAGGCTGTAATTCGCTGTTTCGGATCGTTTTTAGCGGAGCGAACACGCCTACGCGTGTCCCAAGGGCTCCCGCACGCAATGGGACAGTTCCCCTGTGAATCGGACGAGTTTTCACACGAGAAAACTCTCCAAACTCGGAATCTTTCGCGATGGAACTGTGCGTACCTGTGGGGGATTAGCAATTAGCTAATCCGGTTCCTGTTCAGATGGCTCTTGCCTTGGCAAACGCGCATAAACCCCCAGAACTGTACATGTTCATCTGAGTAGCCCAACTAGTGGGGCATTACCATATGTGCCAAAGGGGGGAGAGAGATGCACGAGAGCAAATAATCGCGCTACATGAGACAGAGGGAAAGGCAAGCTTTCCATTAAAGCTGTAGACCTGCACCCACTACTCACACACACTGTAGCTCACTTGTCAGTAAAAAATCAGCCCCCTCTCTCTTGGGCGCCTCCTCTAGCTGAGGTGTCCTACAGGCAGCTCTCCTCCTGCCAAGTGTCCAGTTTGCCCCTTTGAGTTAATTCTCTAGTTCCCACTGACTTATAAAGTTGTAAGTGACTTTTCGAGTGGCCCAAACTTCGTTTGGCGCACACAGGCTTCCATACTCATCAGAATTCAGTGCTAACTGGCCCGACCAGTTCCAGACTGACCGACCCAGACTCGCGATGTGAGAAACCTATTCGGCCGTAGCCGTTTCACATTGGCCATGCAATGTCCACTTGCACCTTTTCAAGGGTCCCGGGGAAACAAGTAAAAATAAAAATAAATAAAAATATCTAGTACTTATTTACGGAAGGCAAAGAAAAAATACACCTCCTGGTGACACCCCCGAGTCCCGAGCTTGGGAGTATGTAGCCAAATGGGCAAGCCTCTACCACAAGGGCCGGTGTCCCTTACCACCAAGCCCACACCAGTACGGGTGTGTGGGTAGAGCTGCCAAGGGCCAAGAGTCAGTGTGGTGATCACACAAGATGTCTCACATATGAGACTCAAGTCCTACTTATAGGACTTCATAACCAAAGGGCCAGGTTCACTCGTCGGACATACTGTAGGCGCCCATCCTGATGTCTGGGGACGTAACACCCACCACCACTGCCACTAGGAGTTGGCACATGCAAGAGAGGAGCACACACTGCACTGTACTTGGATCTCTGCTAAAACCAATTGCTCTCAGCCGCAGCAAGGCGGTTTTGGATAAGAGGCCTAATCGGCTGAAATAGAGCAGCCCCCCCCCGGAAACGAACGAGGAGATGGGATCTCCCGGCTACACAGAGCGCCTACAGATACGCGTCGGACGAACCACCCGACCATAGCCACCATCCGGCAGCTCCCCCGTGCTAGGGCCAGCGTCCGAGGACGTAGGTGTGCACCTGAAAGACCGAGCGTCCCATACCACCCGGCCTCACCTCCTCGAGGTGACCTCGCGCACTCCTAGCCTTATGGGCTAACCACTGGCACTCTGCCAGTGGGGTCGATAACTGCAAATGAGGCCTTGGCCTCCCTTTTATAATAATGGCCGGCCACACTAGCCGTGTTTACACTACGTCGGCCCGGACACTGGACACCCATCCCGACGGCATCTAGGCTAGATCCCCTCTCCTGTGAGCGGGACATAACATACTTCCCCCCTTAAGAACCATTGATGTCCTCATCAATGAAGTGTGGATACTGAACCTTCAAAGCTCTAACAGGTTCCCAAGTAGAAAACCTTTCAGATTGACCCTTCCATTTAATTAAGTACTTGTCATAAACCTTTTGGCGCGAATGACGGGTACGATGATCTAAAACCGCTTCTGGTTCTCGAGGAATGTACTCAGTTTGCATATCTTGCCATACATTTTCCTCGATAGGCACAACAACGTTGGCTTTGCCCAATTTCACTTTAAGGCGGCTGACATGAAACACTGGATGTACACTAACATCCGAAGGAAGAGCTAGCTTATAGGCAACTTGGCCAATTTTCTTTGTGATCAAGAACGGACCACAATATCTAGCTGAAAGCTTCTAATGCTTTCCTGTTCGCATAGTCTTGGAATCCTTGGGTATCTTCAGATAGACCCATTGTCGGAGGTTGCATCCGTACGTACGTACTGATCCGTACAGTACGGTACGGTTCCGTACGTACGGATAGGTAGTGTACGTTTTTTTTTTTCTCCCCCCTTCACAAATTTTATTTTATTTTTTGTTTTTTTGTTTTTTTTGTGTTTTTAGGGGCATCTTGCCATTGGGCAATGGACTAAAGTTTATTGTATCATATAGTGTATTGCCATTTTTCTGTCTTTTTGATGGTAGTCTAGACTGGTCACTATAGTATGATGTATCCATCTTTGTATGAGGATTGATAATCAGTCCTCAATCTTGACTCTTGATGTTGTATGTATTTTGATTCCGGTATCATGGTATGTTGAAGTTTTAAGTTCTAACTTTTCACAATCGTGACTCGTGTTTAGTGCTATTGAAATTTGACTAAGTGATGTATTCTAAGAGTTAAGTACGGATAACATTTGAAGCAGTATCTAATGGACATTGAAGCAGTGTCTAATGGATGTTTGAAGTAGTATCTATGTCTAGACTCTATGTAGTTCCTAGTATGTATAGGCTGAAAACGGCTAAAGTCACTATTCTTTTTGTTGTTAAAAATGTTACGTACTAGTCACGTACCTTAAAGGCCGATCCGTACAGAAGTATGTACCTTACGTACTGATTACGTACCGTACACTCCGTACCTTTCCACCTTGCATTGTCCCACATCTAGAGTCCTTGGAGACCTCTTTTGATTAGCATAAATAGTGACTCGGTCACGAGCCGTTCTTATACTATCCTTAGCCAATTCGAGCATTTCCTGCATGTCATACAGGAAATCACGAGCTTGGTGTTCCTCGACTTTCTCTAAGCCAATAGCAATTGGGGATTTAGGCTCAAATCCATACATCAACATGAATGGGCTAAATCCAGTAGCAGAATGCTTGCTACTATTATAGGCAACTCTAACTGTGGAAGATACCTTTCCCAATCAGATTGCCTGTGAGAGACATAGCTCTCAACATGTCTTCTAATGTCTGGTTCATCCTCTCAGTTTGTCCATCGGACTCAGGATGATCAGAAGACGACATACTCAACTTCGTCTGAAGGTGAGCAAAGACATCCCGCCAAAATCGGCCAGTGAACTTAGTATCTCGATCACTGACGATATCTTTTGGGAGACCATACAGCTTATAAAGCTGATCGACAAATAAAACTGCCAACTCATGGCTTTTTACTGTCGACTTTGTTGGTATAAACTTCGCCATTTTTGTGAGTCTATCGACCACAACCCAAATAGCGTCATTGCCCCGACTAGTATTTGGCAAACCAACGATGAAGTCCATGGAAATACTTTGCCACTTGGCATCTGGGATTTCCAATGGGTGTAGCAGGCCAGCTTTCCTAAGGCGCTCTGCCTTATTGACCTGACACTGAGCGCATCTCTTCATATAGCTCTCTATGTAAGAGCGCATTCTTGGCCAATAAAAATAGCGTTTGACCAAAGCCAAAGTTCTCTGGATGCCTGGGTGCCCAACGTTAAGAACATCGTGGCATTCACACAAAATCCTTTGTCGAATCTCATCGATTTCTGGCACGCAGATTTTACCATTTCTGAACAATAGTCCACCTCTGCTGGAATATTGTCGCTGTCTCGTCTCTCTGGCACGACTCACTTGGGTCTCCGGACCACCCAAGCTTGTATGCGAGTCATGCCCCGCTTCGACCTCGTTCCATATCTTGCCAAAATGGCCATCGGAACGATATAGCCCTCGGAGAGAGAGAGAGAAATCCGTCGAGATTCCAGTCATAGACAAGGCATTTACCTCAGGAATCCTGCTGAGCGCATCGGCAACTCGATTGCTGGATTTTTTTCTATAACGGATCTCAAAGTCAAACTCTTGCATAAGCTCAACCTATCTAGCCTTCCAGCCTCTGAGATCACCCTGATCACAGATATAGCGCAAGGAGTGATGATCTGTCCATGCAACGAACGTAGAGCCATACAAGTAGTGCCGCCATTTTCTCAGGGCGTGGACTACGGCGTAAAGCTCCTTTTCATACGTTGGATAACGCATCTCAGCGTCAAAAAGCTTCTTACTTTTAAACGCAATAGGACGTCCATCCTGATATAATGCCGCATCAATAGCATAATCACTAGCATCCGTTTCAACCACAAACGGTTTGCTAGGATCCACAATGTGTAATATTGGCGCAGTGGTCACCGAGTGCTTTAGTGTTCGAAAGCTCTCGTCGAGACGCTCATTCCAGACAACAAGGGGATTACCTTTACGATGAGGACCCGAAGTCTTCGGCCCTTTCACCCCTCCTTTTAAAAGTTGCGTAAGCGGAGCAACAACTTTAGAGTAATCCTTGATAAAGTTGCGAAAGAATCGAGTAAAGCCTAAAAAGGACTTTACTTGGCGCACATTCTTCAGAATGGGCCAATTTCGCACTTTATTCAATTTTTCAGGGTCGACGCGAATTCCATCGCGAGTAATGATGTGACCCAAATACAGAAGCTCTTTCTTAAAGAATTCGCACTTAGAAGCCTTAGCATAAAGCTTCTCAGTTCTCAGTACTTCGAGAACAGTGCGTATATGCACTAGGTGCTCAGACAAACTTCGGCTGTAGATCAAGATATCATCGAGAAATACAACAACGAAGTTGCCTAAAAATGGTCTCAGTAGATCATTCATCATTTGCTGGAACGTAGCTGGAGCATTGGTCAAACCGAAAGGCAAGACCAAAAACTCGTAGTGACCATAATGCGTATGGAAGCCCGTCTTAGGAATATCTTCCAGTTTGATCCGTATCTGATGATAGCATGATCGCAGGTCTATCTTCGTAAAATACAACGCTCCATGGAGCCGATCTATCAGATCGTCCATGCGTGGGAGCGGATACTTGTTCTTGACAGTGAGCTTATTCAACCCCTTGTAATCCACGCAGAAGCGCATAGTGTTATCCTTCTTTCGAGAAAGTAGCACCGGCGCTCCTGTCACAAGACGGGCACCACGTGCCAATAGAAAAGAACAGGCTGAACAAACTCTTAGTACTTCAGTAACAACTGAATTGAGAGAGAGAGACGACACGCGACACGGAGTGGCGGAATTCCACCCCAGAGAGTATTGGCCCTAAACCTTGGTGCCCCTTTCGGTATTTCTTTATATTACTGCTGATTCGCAAAGTACAACAGCTGAGGAGCACCTGCTCTACAATCTGCGCGTTGAAGAGTGCCAGAGAGGGCCCCCAAGGCTCATATTTAAAGTCCCAAAGCCTAAAAGCATCAAATATGAAAAGCTGATCCCAAAAAAACACTTTCCTAAAATATCGGGATTTTCCTAAAAATCCGCCGCGAATTGCGGAACGTCCGTACAAGTGCCACGTTATCATATTTTGATGTGCAAAGTCTTTTGAGTGTGTTTTGCTTTATTTTTAATGTCTTTATGTCACTTGGGGCCCCATCAGACGGGGTCTCCATAAGTTGGTAGGACTTCTTCTTCTGTTACTTGTTCTTCTTAGTGTTTAGGCCCCTTGACCGATATCTGCAAGTTTGCTTTATTCTTCAGGGCTTTGACACGTCAACAGTTTGTGACATCTCCCCTTCTTGAAAAAGAGTAATCGTCCGTGATTACGTCCGCGATTACAACATATCTGCAAAACAACTCAAGTTAGCTAAAAAATATCCGAGGGACAATCAGTTTGCTCTTTTTGTTAAGGAGTTAGCTTTCCCTTTGGGCTGTTTTGATCAAGGAGTTAGCTTCTCCTTTCTTCCAGATCGGAATTCTTGATATTCCGGCGTAGTAAAATTAGCCATCACATCCAGACCGTATTGATCTTCCACGGGTGTCTTGATGCACTAAAATTACATACCCAGGCAATCTCATCCAATTAGGAATATTCAGTAATTAGCACATCATAATGCAACACAAATGCTCACATATGCATGTTACAAGACATAGAAACATAAAGTTGCCGATGAACACTCGTCCCGCATAACCTAATAAGGTCCGGGTCGGAAGATAGTCAACGACTCCCTCATCACTCCTCCTGCATAACCTAAAAAGGTCCAGGCCGGGAGATATAGAGGCCTTTTACAACCAAACGCCCCCCAGACCGCAGCCTACGTCGTTTGGAGGTGCTGAGAGTAACCATTGCTTAGACTTCTTAATACTCCTCCCTCATAACCATCCAGGTCTAGGCCGGGAGTCACAACAACAATACTCCCCACGTAAATAACCACAAGGGTCCGGGCCATGAGTATGAACAAGCATTCTCAAACATCATTTCTCACTACTCCACCCGGGAGTAAAATCACCAATCGTTGAAACCGGTATTAAAAATCAGAGTCAAACAATTCAAATTAGCACCAAGACAGGTTCAAAACAGATACCATCCATTTCAAACAAATTCCAAACAGGATCACCAAAACAAGTTCTCAAATAGATTTCAAACTTAAAAAGCAATCTCGACATCAGCCGAGCTCGAAAAGTCGATCGACTTTCCATCCTGAAACCTGCACCAAAAATTAGGGTTAGATTCCTTCCATAAGGTGGCAACCGAGCACAACATGGTCCATCAACTCTTGGACAAAGAGTGTTTCTTTGGCGGCAATGGTAGTCCCAAGAGATAGCAATCACACCGAATCTCCAAGGTCATCTGCTCGTAAAGAGACATCTACTGAGAGATAGCGAGAAATTTCAAGTTATAATCTGCTAGGGTTTCCATGGCAAGCATTTCAACATACCCCACTCTGCTAGAAGTTGCACTTCGAAGGAAGATGTCAGAAACCATATAACTTCGGGCAAAAATTTTCTTGAAAGCTTGCCAAGTACTTGGAGTATGCTGCTTGGTAGCTATCAACGTCTGCATGGTACTGTCTCTGAGAAAAAAAAACAACAGCTCGAAACAAATCTTGGATCCTTCTCTTGCAAGTGATCTTAATGGCTTATGCCCTGTAAGACATGAGTAGTGAAGACGGGAGCACGCCCGATGCGCGATGAAGTAAGGGTGAGAGTAGCTCACAAGTCCGGGTTCGGAGCACGAAGCTAAAATTTCCAATGAACCTTTGAAAGTGCAATCTTGCTCTGTCTCCTCCTTGGTAGGACCGGTATGCTTTCAGAAAAGCACACGCATGATGCTCTGATACCACTGTCACAAGACGGGCACCACGTGCCAATAGAAAAGAACAGACTGAACAGACTTTTAGCACTTCAATAACAACTGAATTGAGAGAGAGAGAGATGACACGCTACACGGAGTGACTAGATATTTTTATTTATTTTTATTTTTACTTGTTTTCCTCGGAACCCTTGAAAAGGTGCAAGTGGACATTGCATGGCCAGTGTGAAACGGCTACGGCCGAATAGGTTTCTCACAACGGGAGTCTGGGTCGGTCAGTCTGGGACTGGTCGGGCCAGTTAGCACTGAATTCTGATGAGTATGGAAGCCTGTGTGCGCCAAATGAAGTCTGGCCACTCGGAAAGTCACTTATAACTTTATAAGTCAGTGGAAACTAGAGAATTAACTCAAAAGGGGCAAACTGGACACATGGCGGCTCCAAGCAGTTTTGCCACTTCCAGCATGAAGAGGGGGCGCCCAATTTGAGAGAGGAGGCTGATTTTTGAACACAAGTGACCTACAGTGTGTGTGTGAGTAGTGGGTGTAGGTCTACAGCTTTAATGGAAAGCTTGCCTTCTCCTCTGTCTCATGTAGCGCGATGACTTGCTCTCGTGCATCTCTCTCTTCCCTTTGGCACATATGGTAATACCCTAGTAGTTGGGCTACTCAGACGAACATGTACAGTTCTGGGGGTTTATGCGCGTTTGCCAAGGCAAGAGCCTTCTAAACAAGAACCGGATTAGCTAATTGCTAATCCCCCACAGGTACGCATAGTTCCATCGCGAAAGGTTGCGAGTTTGGAGAGTTTTCTCGCGTGAAAACTCGTCCAATTCAGAGGGGAACTGTCCCATTGCGTGCGGGAGCCCTTGGGACACGCGTAGGCGTGTTTGCTCCGCTAAAAACGATCCGAAACAGCGAATTACAGCCTGTTGTGTTTTTCTGCAGGTTTAGGGTTTCGCACCTAAACTGCAAGGGAACCCCGGGGGAGCCTCGTGAGAGCCTTGGGATGCGTGTACAAGCTTTGGGGCACCCGGCAGTGAAAAACAGGGAATTACAGCCCGCTGAATTTCTGTGACAGCTCACTAGAAAGCTTCCAGATAGCGAGGGAATCCGTCCTAGACAGGTGCTTTTGACCTATAGGGGTTTTTGCGTCGTTATGTTGCCAAAATCAGGTCGAAAACCTGCGTTTTCAGCCCTCGCCAGGTTTGGACAGCTTTGTGAAAGCTTGTGCTAAGTGGTTGGATCGTCTACCTTAATTTGAATAAAGAAATACCGAAAGAGGCGCCAGTCTTTGGGGCCTTCAGGGTGTCGGTCTCGTGTGCGCAGTGACATTCTAGTCGCTGGACGCAACTGTGTTCTCTTCCCTTCTCAGTGCTCTGTGTAAAGTTAACAGGTAATTGAAATAGTACCGCCCTCTAAGTTGTACAAGCCGGTTATAACTCCTCTCGAAGGCGGGAAGCCAGGAGGTAGATCATCAGGAAAAACATCCTTGAAATCAGTCATGATTTCTCGGATAAGGTTGGATTCGTCGGAATCCCCCAAGTTCAATAGAAGAACATGAAACATTTTTACGAAATTCAGTGACAGAAATACCAAGCACTAATGAATCAAACCAAGCAGATGGTACACATTGATAAAAGTCAACATCAGAAGACTTTATTTTTTTATACATTTCCAAAGCAGTAACAACTGATATTGCAAAACCATTGTTTACAAACTTCTGATTACAAAGCGACACAGATACATGAGGCATGTTCTGCTTAACAAAAACAAGAGAGTGATGTACATAGTCTAGATACAATGAGTCTGGTTTATCATAAAACCATGGAATTCCTAAAATAACATCTGCTCTGTCCAGGTACATGATGTGGAAATCCAGGTTCTCTTTGTAATCAGTCAGCTCGAGCGACAAGTCTGGAACCATCCGATTCCATACATCCGTATCCACGCCACGAGCCATCTTCACGCGATAGTCATGGTCACTGTCCCGCGTCCGCAAGCTCAGTTTTTGCACCAATTTTGCATCCACAAAATTGTGTGAGCTTCCATTATCAAGGAGTACGGTCACGTCGTGACCATTGATCTACCTGGGAAAACGGAGAAGATCGTGCTTATCAAACACTTTGGTGCTAAAAGTACAGTTAGTGCATGAACTGTGCGCTAAATGATGGATTTCAACTTGAACAATATCAGAGTTACTTGAGATCTCGTGAATTTGAACCGAAGGACGGCCTTGCGGTTTCTGTGTCTTCTTCTTCTTGGGGCAATCCTTGATTTGGTGACCCGTCTGGCCACATCCGAAGCAAGCCCCCTTCTTCACTGCATCAGCAACTGAAGCATTCTTGGCTTTCTTCTTCTTGTGAGAAGATCTCGGCGGTGATTTGGACTTATGCTGGAATCGGGGTCGCTTCCTCGAAGCACCCTCACCGGATTGATGGTCTGCAATTCTTTTCTTCTCATAATTCGCTCCATTTATCAAATGGAACGTCCTGGCCTTTGCCACTGCATCCTCGACATCAGTCGGAGCTTTATCCTTAATTAAGGCCCAATGGTAGTCTTCATGTAATCCCAGCAGATACATGTGCACAGCGTGCGTAGAATCCACCTTGCAAAAGGTGAGCGCCTCTTTGAAAACTGTCGTATATCTATCAAAAGACAGAGTTTTCATCGAAAGACTCTGCAGTTTGGCATAAGCTTTCAAAGGGTCCATTTTGGCGAAATCCCTCTTGAATTTCACACAAAAGTCAGCCCACGTCGTAGGCTTCTCTGTCATGTCATGCCACCAGGTAAGCGTCTTACTGCGCAGATAGAGAGGAATCGTCTGAATCCTCTTTTCATCATGCTCCCCATGGAGATCAAAGTATGTGGTCCATTGGTGCAGCCAATTATTTACAGCCAGTTCCGTACACTCCTTCTCTTCACCTGAGAAATTTGTAGTTTTGTACGGAATTGTGGCAGTCGGACTACCCTACGAACGCCCAAAAGCAGCAATCTCTATCTGCAATTGCTGGAGATGGGTTTCCCCCTCGGAAATACGCGCAGTCGTCGATTGAGCCATATTTTCGAGAGTAGAAAGTCGGGAAGTGAGCCCCTGTACGACCCCTTCAAGAGAGGCCAAGCGAAGGTTCGTCTGAACATTCGCGTTTTCCAGAGCGGTAACATGCTGGTCGGAACTCTGGAAAGTGCTTGTAATCCACGTATAGAGAGCATGCGTAAATGGAATCTGGATGTTACTTGGTGTGTCGTCACTCTGCACATCTGAGCTGGAGGAATCCATGGCCAAGTGCGTGAAAAAACTGGAGTTTGCACGCGAAACCGGGCCTTTTTTGCACTTTTCTGTCGCGAAAAAAGTGAAGTTCGAGAAGCTCCACGTGTCGGCGTGAGCGTTTGAACGCGAGCAGGTGATGGCGGGAGCGCGAGCGGGTGAGAGAGGGAGAGCTCAGGTGACGAGCAGAGGAGTGAAAAGAGAAATCTCTGCAGACTTGTAAGTCTCTGTAAGTGAATTATTAACATGTAAGGTGCAACGGAATGAATGTTTGCGCTTTGCTCAAGATGAGTGCTCCGAACTGTGCTCAAGGTTCCTTTCCTTCTTATGGAAGGGAGAGCCTTCCGTTCTTAATGGGAGAATGCTATGATCACAAACAAAGTGAATGGACATTGTGCGTGCAAGTGTATGAGACTGAGAGATAGATAGAAAAGAGATATGACACCAGAGACGTAAAACCCTCCTCCGAAGGCCCCACTCTCGTCAACGAGCGTCGTCTACTTATGATTGCACAATCTGGTACAAATGGAATGCATGAGACTGATGCAAGTCTAGGCTATGTCGGCGATGACGAAGTCGACCTAAGGGCTGAAATCTGCAATCTTTCTACTGCTGTCCAAAAACGCTATGGGCTGAAATCAGGCTGAATCTGCTACACTTTAGGCTGAATCTTGCTGGTCTTTATCTGCTTGGCTGAAAGTCGCTAGGCTGAAGACTGCAAAGGCCGCAATCTGCAAACGTTGGATCTTCAGAAAACACTAGGATTGAAGTTTCCAAAAATGCTAGCTTGCTGTCCTGTCAAAAACGCTAGGAGTGGTGCTTTGGTGGCGATGATGCTGATGCAAAAACGCTATGCTTGGGACTTGCTTGCGGCGAGGATCTGCTGATGCAAAAACGCTAAAGCAAGGTGCTTGATGGAAAAACGCTAGGATGGGGGGAATCTGCTGCTTGGAGGGAATCCACCAAGGCTTGGTCTTGCTGAGAAGTTGCCTGCTGAGCTTGGCTCCTGTTGCCTCTTCTGCCAAATAGTGCTAGCTCTAGTTTGCTTATATATAAACTTAGCAAAATTGCCCTATCTACTTTTGTTGGAAAGTCACTTAGATTAATAAGTGAAAAATGCCAAAAATAGGTAAAATAGGCTAAATGCACTAGAAAATTCCTCTGGCTGATTCTGATGGAAATAGTGATGATCATGCTGTGTGCAACTAGAGGATATGCATCTACACTAAGTGACTGGGCATGCACAGTCTACGAATAGACTCACAAAAGTGCCAGGTCACTTCTAAATCTAGACTGATTGGACTGACTGAACCCTTGTCGTGCTGTAGCTTGTCCACGGACACATAGGGTTGTGCCCATGCTTCGTGTTCATACTTTTATGTGCTCTTTCTACAACTGTGTCGTGCCAAGGAAGAGACATGGAATGTGACTTCCTTACATACATCCTTTTCAGCTTTTCATGAAAAATCCGCATACATTCGTGCTCATCCATGAGAGAAACGTGCTTAACATACAATATGTCATGCCTAGGAAAAGGGATCACATAACGATGCTGACTAAAATACAGGAAACGATCACGAATGAAACATTCGAACAATGCGTGCGTATCAATCATACGAACACATAATACTTCCTGTGAGGTTTCTTTGGACCTAGGCTCGAGAGCCAAGATCGCTTCTTCTTGAATGATCGAATCGTCTTGTGGGGGTTCTTTGGACCTCGACTTGAAAGCCAAGATCGGTTCTTCGTGATTGATCGAATCTACAACAAGGTTAGCTTCGCTAGAAAAAGCATCCACTAACACATCATCCCGTGAACAATCACATTATCTTCATGCAACTCTTCATGCTTGTGAGAAATCACATCTTGATCATGCAAATCATCATGCTTATCATTGGCATCCAAATCATCATGCTTAGCAATATCATTCAAATCATCATGCTTATCTTTGTCATCCAAATCATCATGCTTGTCATTCAAATCATCATGCTTATCAGCATCATTCAAATCATCATCATGCTTCTCATAATCATGAAAATCCTGTGTATCATGCGTTGGAGAAGAAGAGACTGAGAGAGTCTCCTTTTCCCGAATCTCTTGCATCTGTGCCTGAACTATAGAAAAGAGTCGCAAGAACTCTTTCATGTGTTGGTCGCTCTTTGCTTGTAAGGCTTTGTTCTCGCGATCAAATTCTGCTTGTCTTTCGTTGTTCTCACGATCAAATTTGGCTTGACTTTCTTTGTCCTCGAAGTCGTACTTACGCTTGATGGCTGCCATTCCTTCTTCGTATTCACGATCTATGGCTGCCCTTTGTTCTTCGTAGGCCTTTCTTTCTGCTTCTCTTTCTACTTTTCTTTCCTCGCGTTCTAACTGTCTTTCCTTAAACAACTGCTTCAACTCCTCCATAGGAGTTAGTGCAATCCTTGACGTAGATGGGGAAGGGTCGGAAAAACCTCCTGGTGGGGAAAATTCTTCTGCGCCTCTCTCATGCTCATCACCTCCAAGCGAAGTATTTATTCCGCTTGGAGTGATGACCATTCTGCAATCGTGGGTTCTTGTGGGTTTTTAAGTTCACGAGGAACTTGGGTTCTTGAGGGTCTTGGGTTCTTAAGTTCCCGAGGAACTTGGGTTCTTGGGTTCTTGAGGTTCTTGAGGTTTTCTTTCGCTTGCAAACCGTGTTTGAGAAGGATCTTCTCTTCACTTGAGTTCTACTTCTTTCCGCGGGCGCACCCCTTGGCGGCCTTGCGCTCACTCTAAGGTTGCTTTTTCCCACCTCACGTCGATTGGCCGGCCGCTAACTGCACGGTTCGCTCTCAATGAGTGAAAAGAGAAACAAGGGGAGGCTGGACAAGCCCTTCTTTCTTGGGATTCCTGTCACTCTTCAAAAAACACGATTAGGAATCGTCACGCCCAAGCGAACTTGGGTTCGTGCGACCAAAACAAGCAAAAAAAATTCTTGTGATTCTTGTGGTTCTTTCCTTGAGTGATACAAAACACTGCCAAAGCTCTGATACCAATGTTAGGTGCGGCGGAATGAATGTTTGCGCTTTGCTCAAGATGAGTGCTCCAAACTGTGCTCAAGGTTCCTTTTGTTCTTATGGAAGGGAGAGCCTTCCGATCTTAATGAGAGAATGCTATGATCACAAACAAAGTGAATGGACAGTGTGCGTGCAAGTGTATGCGACTGAGAGATAGAGAGAAAAGAGATACGACACCAGAGACGTTGTAAAACCCTCCTCCAAAGGCCTCATTCTCGTCGACGAGCGTCGTCTACTTATGATTGCACAATGTGGTACAAATGGAATGCATGAGACTGATGCAAGTCTAGGCTATATCGGCGCTGATGAAGTTGACCTAAGGGCTGAAATCTGCAATCTTTCTACTGCTGTCCAAAAACGCTATGGGCTGAAATCGGGCTGAATCTACTACACTTTAGGCTGAATCTTGCTGGTCTTTATCTGCTGTTGAAAGTCGCTAGGCTGAAGACTGCAAAGGCCGCAATCTGCAAACGCTGGATCTTCAGAAAACGCTAGGATTGAAGTTTCCAAAAACGCTAGCTTGCTATCCTGTCAAAAACGCTAGGAGTGGTGCTTTGGTGGCGATGATGCTGATGCAAAAACGCTATGCTTGGGACTTGCTTGCGGCGAGGATCTGCTGATGCAAAAACGCTAAGGCAAGGTGCTTGATGGAAAAACGCTAGGATGGGGGGAATCTGTTGCTTGGAGGGAAATTCTCCAAGGCTTGGTCTTGCTGAGAAGTTGCTTGCTGAGCTTGGCTCCTGTTGCCTCTTCTGCCAAATAGTGCTAGCTCTAGTTTGCTTATATACAAACTTAGCAAAATTGCCCTACCTACTTTTGTTGGAAAGTCACTTAAATTAATAAGTGAAAAATGCCAAAAATAGGTAAAATAGGCTAAATGCACTAGAAAATTCCTCTGACTGATTCTGATGGAAATAGTGATGATCATGCTGTGTGCAACCAGAGGATATGCATCTACACTAAGTGACTGGGCATGCACGGTCTACGAATAGACTCACAAAAGTGCCAGGTCACTTCTAAATCTTGACTGACTGGACTGACTGAACCCTTGTCGTGCTGTAGCTTGTCCACGGACACATAGGGTTGGATGTGTCATGTGACATAACAACGTGCAGGGTTCACACTTTAACTTAAAAAATTTTGAGTGTCCAGACCATACTTTAATACAAATGTCCTTGGCCACATAAAACAATGGGCACCCCTCTTAAAAAAAATCAACGCAAAGTTCCCAGCGTAAAAGAAAAAGCTACGCGTTGTCATTGCCGCGTGGAGATAGCGAAGGGAAAGAAGGGGCGTGTGGTTGCCGTGGCCAGCACGCACAAGGGGCGCCAGATAGGAGCCAGCGCTGCAAAAGGAATTCCACGCGAGCAACTACTTGGTCATTCCTTCCCTGCAAAAGAAATTCCACGCTACAGAGAGGGATACGTGCAGAGAAAGCCACGCTACAGAGAGAGGTGTCTCTCTCTCTCTCTCTCTCTCTCTCTCTCTCTCTCTCTCTCTCTCTCTCTCTCTCTCTGTGCTTCGCGCAGAGAACTTACAGAGAGAGAGGGATTTACAGAGAGATTTGAAATTATGCCATATGCTGAATTTTAATCTAAAACAGCAAATTAATGATAAAATACATTGATTCTCATTGAAAGCCAGTAAATTCGGTAAGAATCCCTCAATTTTCAGCACTCCCACCTGTTGAATCGCTGAATTTTGTCAAAAATCAGCAAAGAAACACTAATTTTCGCCTGGATGCACACTCATGAGAAGAAAAACCAGCAATTAAACAATCATTTCGTCAAAAATTGCATGAGATAAAGATTATCGGACCCGAACCTATCCGTAGGTGTGTACACAGTCCCTCGTGCAGCCAAGCCGGCTTTGATACCATGAAACGAACGAGGAGATGGGATCTCCCAGCTACATAGACCGCCTAAAGATACGCGTCGGACGAACCACCCGACCATAGCCACTATCCGGCAGCTCCCCCGTGCTGGGGCCAGTGTCCGAGGATGTAGGCGTGCACCTGTAAGACCGAGCGTCCCATACCACCCGGCCTCACCTCCTCGAGGTGACCTCCCTCACGGGCTAACCACTGGCACTCTGCCAGTGGGGTCGATAACTGCAAATGAGGCCTTGGCCTCCCTTTTATAATAATGGCCGACCACACTGGCCGAGTTCAGACTACATCCGCCCGGACACTGGACGCCCATCCGACGGCATCTGGGCTAGATCCCCTCTCCTGTGAGCGGGACATAACCCCCCCCCCCCCCCCCCCCCCCCCCCCCCCCCCCCCCCCCCAAAAAAAAAATAAAAAAATAAAAAATCTTAACAGATCCTATCCGTACGTACCGATCTGTACTGTATGGATAGAATCCTCTGTACGTACGGATGCAACCTTGGCACTGACTCTGTTCTTTTCTGTTGGCACGTGATGCCCACTTGTGTAAATGCCTACCGGTTACACACTCCAAGCGAGAAATCAATAGCAACACATGAACAAAATGTGTAAATGACTGAACTTGAATAGAGAGAGAAGAGGAAAGGAAAGTCGACATGACAGTGCGTAGTTCCAAGCCAAGGCGCACTGGCCCCAAAGATTGGTGCCCCTTTCGGTATTTCTTTATTATTACTTCGCCAAGGTACAACTCTCGAGGGTCCTCTTCTCCGAGATTCTACGTCCAGATGCTCTCTAAGAATGAGGCTTCGAGGGTCCTTATAAACTGACAAGAGATGCCCAAAAGCAGAGGTCAAAAGCATCAGTTCTAAAAGCACCTGCACCCAAAAGCATTTGCTCTCCAAAAGCTCGCACCAAAATTGCTGAAATATGCCAGCGCAAAACGAGGAAATTTGTACAGCCTACGCCATCATGTCAGTGCGATTTACGGAATCGCCAGCCAGAGTTTAAGCTTTTGACTTTTAGGGTTTAGGCCCCTCGGCCGGTGCTCATAAGTTCTTTAAGTTGGTGGGGTTAAGATTTTTAATCCCTAACCCCACTTAGGCCCCTCAGCCCATCTTCAGGGTTCAGCTCTTGTCTAATTTCTTCTAGTGGAACATTGCCACGTCACCAACTTGTGATAGATTGCCAGAAGCTTTCCCCAAGGCTCATATTTGAAGGCCTTGGTCTTGAAAAGCTTTGGATACAGAAAGCATTACTTCCCAAAAGCGTTCGCTAAAAACAGCGTGCTAAAAGCTCTTCCAAGAATTGCGTAACAAACTGCCATGCTATCAGTCCTTGAAATACACCGTGATTTGCGGGTCTGCCGTATAGCAGTGCCACATCATCACTTTGCCCAATTTCCAGTTGCAGGCCTGTTGCCCCTCTCCTCTTGTAGTGGAGGTGGTTAGTCACCACTTTTGTGACACTTCAAATGCAAGTCGCGAATGCAAGTCTCGTCAATGCTTGTCTGGTACTTTCTTGTGCTGTTCTTGAGACTTTTGCAAAGCCTTCTTAGCCTTGGCAAAAGTGGTGGTTAGATCCTCGACAAAATGATCAGCCTTGAAACGCTGTCCTTGGTGCACAACATAGGTGGAACCTTCTTGCCACCCTTGACAATCTCAAACGGTGCATTCCCCATCGATGTGTAAGCAAACTCTACGAATGGCAAATACTTCTCTTGCTGAGACTTATTTTCAGAGGTATGGTCTCCCTTGGCTCAGACAGAAAGAGCTTGTAGAGCATAATCAGATTCCTTGCCTTGCATGGTCCAATGATAGGGGCTTTAAATTCACAGATTTGTTCTTTTAAAATATCTTTTTGTAATTCTTATTAGAGTGCAATCATGTTCGTAAACATTGTCCTTTCCTGTTCATTTTCACAAAATAATTTGATGGTTCTTAAGCTTGTGCTAGGATCCTGGTATCTTGCATGCTTTGATTCCTATTCTCTCAGTGGTACTTTCTGTTTGATTTGTTTATCTGATGTGTATTTGTATGATGTTTGGAGGCTAAAGGAGTTTTCACCCTTTCTTCAGCTCTCGAGAATGCCAAGTTGCTCATTGGTCAGATGGACACAAACAGGAATGTCAGGAATCAAAGAAACAGCCTGTAATTTCTGCTGTGCAATTGGATGTTGTCTCTAATTCTGAAAATCTGAAAACACTCATCTCAAAGGATGATAACTCAAGTGAAAGATGCTTGTCAGAAGAAGAGACAAGGGCAGAGAGGCAGCCAGCTGCTTTATCAAAGACATCGCGAGTTGTGGAAATTTATTCTGCCGATGGGAGCCTCCCAAACCCTAGCAAGGTACTGCAACCTTCTTAGAGTTTTAGAAGTTATAAACCTGATGCTTATAATATTCCACATCTGTTTGCAGTATAAGTGAAAGTTCATAATGGAATCAAGGTTTTATTTTGGCAGATATTATTTCCATATGATTATTTTGTAGAGCTGTTTTGTTGGAGCGAGTTGGAGCTTGTGCCCTGTGGCCTTGTAAATTGTGGCAACAGGTATTAAGCTTTGAATTTATGTCGTGAGGAAATTGTGTTGTTTGAGTGATGTACTAGTCCATCTTTAACTCTTGTCGGTTGTTGAAATGGTTTAATATTCAAACTATCTGATGATAGCTCAATGTGGTCTGTTGGTGGTTCCTCCAGCTGCTTTGCAAACGTTGTTTTGCAGTGCTTAACATTCACACAGCCTCTTGCTGCGTATCTCTTGCAACGGTGTCACAAAGCAGAATGTGAGTTTCTTATGACGATCCTAATCCTTCATTGCATTTGACTTGCTTTTTCCCTAATTTATGGATGTTTTGCTTGTTTAGGCCGACGGAATGATTGGTGCTTCATGTGCGAACTCCAAGATCATGTTTGCCGAGTAAAGGAGAGCCAGGTTCCTTTTTCTCCACTTCCTATTGTCTCTAAAATATCCAATATTGGAAATATGGGCTATGGACGACAGGAAGATGCACATGAGCTCATGAGGTTTACTTCTCTTGAAACTACATGGCTCCTTCTCAATGTATTCTTAATGAGGCCTTTGTATGGCAATAATAAGACTCTATGGTTTGGAATTCAGGTTTGCAATTGATTCTATGCAGTCCATCTGTCTTGATAACGTGGGACGTGAGAAAGCAGTTGATCAGCGGACACAGGAGACAACTCTCATACAACACATATTTGGTGGACACCTTCAATCACAGGTCCCTATTCCAGTTTTCCTGGAGATTGGAATATTGTGGTGCTCGCAAGTGCTAATCAAACAGTCTCCTTTATTTTATGTCACATGCAGGTGAGGTGCATGCAGTGTCATCAAGAGTCTCACAAGTATGAGAACATGATGGATCTTGCTGTTGAGATTCAAGGGAATGTTGAAACGTTAGAAGATGCACTGGAACAGTTCACCATGTCCGAATGGTTGGATGGAGAAAACAAGTATAAGTGTGATAGGTATGTGTTTTTTTCCTCTGGCATTTTTTGAAGAGCTTATGAGAATTAATTCTGTATAACTGTTGTATTTTAGCTGCAATGCTTATGTTAAAGCCTGGAAACGACTTGTTGTGCATGAAGCTCCAAACATTTTGACCGTTACTTTGAAAAGATTTCAGGTCAGCAAGCTGCTTAGCTGGAATTTGGTACTTGGTGTGCGTGTTATATCAAAGTTTTAACTGTGCCAGTTGCTATTTTTTTGATTAGCCAGGGAAATTTGGCAAACTCAACAAGCGCGTGAGCTTTCCAGAGGAGCTGGACATTTCACCTTTTATGAGTGGCGAGGGTGACAAACCACCCCTCTATCAACTATATGGAGTTGTTGTTCACGTTGATATGTTAAATGCTTCTTTTTTTGGGCACTACATCTGCTACATCAAGGACTTCCAGGGTTCTTGGTATAAGATTGATGACAGTAAGGTCAGTACTAACTATCTATATCTTGCTATAGTTTGACTGGTTTGTAAAGTTCATAGTGCACAAGCTATCTTTTGTTCCATGAAATCCCCTAGATCTCTCTTATTTAAAATGTCTGTTTTTCTTCCAGGTGAAAGAAGTAGATATAGACAAGGTGATGCAGCAAAGAGCTTATATGCTCTTGTATGCAAGGTAAGGGTGCACCGATGTTTATTCTTATCTAAATTTGGAGTGAGTGGACTTTGGTTGTGATCTTCAAGACATTTGTAGCCTTATTGACACTTCAAATTTATGAGTTCTTCGCTTTGGTTGGTCGATTTTAGATTTGAGAAGCTCCAGGCATTTGTTTTGTACTCATCCATTATCAGCCTGTGAGATATCTCTTTCTTGACCTTGCTAGCCAAGCAACCCCCCCTCCCTGTAGAGTTAGTGTGATCGTTAAGACTAGCATTCATGGTGTTAACATGCCAATTACAAAGTTAATTACACAATAGAGATAGAGTAAAATGTAGATGCAAAACTAGATTGATTGATTCAACTTGAAAGTGTGTACAAAAGGCTCATTATAAAGAGCTGGCTAAGGCATCTCATCTGGCATCACTGATGACATCATACAAAGGCTCCAAATCAGCCCATCCAACTTGCAAACTCGTGGGTGACCTTTCAAGCCACTTGTCCATTAACTAACTCTAGTGAGTCCACACCCTTTAGTAATGACCCCCATGTGTACCTACACCCTTAGGTACACAATTCCCAAAACTCCCTCCCCCTTCCCCTTTTTTTGTTTGCTGGCATCACAAAACATGGCCATAGCCAAATATCAAAAAACGACCATAGGTGAGAAAAACAACAAACAAAATAAACAAAGCAAACATAGAACAACCTCCAACTAAGAGAAAGGAAAAGCAAACAAGAAGAAGAAAACCATAGGCGAAGGAGCACTAAGGCAGGCATAGATGAGAGAGTTTTGGGGGGGCGGGGGGGGGGATGCGCCTACAATCCGCGGCACATACAACAAGAGGCTCCAAACACGCGACAGCATCGCACACCACCATGAAGAGCATTCGACCCAGGCAGGCATTGACGAGAGCAGCAGAGGGCACGGTTCGTGCACACAGGAGGCCAGGACTAAAGAAGGGCTTTGCGGTGCAGATTTGCCGGGCTGGCTCCTCTCTCTCTTTCATTCTCTCTTCCTTCACTGTTGAGTGTCTCCGTGACTCTCCCTCTCTCTTTCTTTGTTCTTTTGCCAAGACTTTCACGTGCGGTTATTGAATGATACACGCACAGTTTCAGTTGGTTTTTATTTTGGATAGTTTCTTTGTTTTATACACAAACATTTTTTTGCCTGAAGGATGATTGTGAGTGGTGGTCACTGTTCATTATGCCTTTCTAATGTTAGGCTAGCCAACACAGCTTTGACTTTTGTGCCAAACAATCTGCATGAACAGGTCTGCTGCTCGGAAAGCACCGATTGTTACCCAGAGAGGGACACAGCTTTCAAGGGGCACTATCACAAATTTGTACGATTCTAAGAAGGTAGCTTCATCTAATGGCAACTATCCATTGCCAGAGTCAATTTCTTTGGGGGAGGTTGCCAATGGACATGGAGATAATGAGGAAGTCTTTTTCAGGGAAGCCTGTGATTTTTTGACACAATGATGGGGCTTGAGCCCCAAAATTTGATGCCATATAGTAAATAGCCTCTACAACCGGTACTGTATGTCCCTTTTTTTGCTAACATGTTTACCGTGCAGGTGACTGGGGGAGGTTTTTTCTTTTTGGGGGAAAATTTTTGCAAAAGAAATTGAGAAATCGGGGGAAAAGAGAGAGGGGGGGGGGGGGTGTTTCACTATTGGTAACGCGGCTTGTGAGGGTAATAAAACAGATTTTTGTTCCTGCCCAAATATTGTTGTAATTTACAGATGGCAATCTCTGACAAGCATATCAATAATACAATGATTTCACTGAAATTCAGCATACAGTGTTGTGATGGGTTTGAAATCGTGTAGATTTTTATCTGTTGAATTCACTGCCTTTTGAGAAATGAAATGGTCTGTTTCTCCAGCTACGTGCAAAAATTAATGCGCAGTAATACCAGGTTTGAAATTATCAGCTCCAGTGGGTGGTGGTGAGTCTCTTTTCTCCTCTTTGTTTTACTGCATGAGAGGTGCTGCTTTATAAACCTGAAAGTCTAATTTAGGATTAAATCTCTTTGAAGGATGTGTGCAATTGTGCTTTCGGATGAGGCTTGCAAAAATCCTAGAATAAGAACGTTCAAGAACTTGTTATCAACCTTGGCCACGACAGACTTCAATTTACACACAATGCACATAACATTTTATGTCTTATGTTCTCTTGCAATTAATTATTATAATTCGAAGTCCCATGTGCCACCTTTTACACTGTGCACCAAATTCCAACTGTGATTATCCCTTTGGCTCAAGGGAAATGGTTTGATTGAACCTTTATCGATTTGTGAAGCTTAATTTGTGCTATATACCATGAGCAAAACGTTTGATTAAGGTCCAATGGATTCCTATTTAGTAATTTTGTGATTTTGAAGGGTTACCAGTCTTTTGGTTGCTCAATGTTGGTTCCCGAAGCTTAACAATGAGATGATTATTGTTATATTATGGTAATAAGTGGTCCTAGGAAGAGTGATGGTCAAGAGTTTTGACCGTTTTCTATTTTCTAGAAGGCCAACTTACCCAGACTTGGCTTGTCTGGAGCTTCTATTGAAGGTTGTAGAAACTCTAGTTTTATCTCAGACATCTGATGGTTTCAGCTGCAAATCATCCCAGTTGGTCTACAAATTCGATCGCAGTTATCATAAGATTGCCTAATGAAGAAGATGAGAGATGTCGATGAAGCTATTGGAGCGAATATATTTGCCAGTAGTTAGTGATGTTGTGAAGTAAAGGACAAAAGACAAACATTGATTGACATTCCAAGATCCAGGCTTTGAAAGAAGGATCAATAGTTTTGCTCTTCAATACCCATGCCACGCCCAACATAACCCCTTCTAATAAACTGAAGATAAAGAGTCATCAGACTTGTACTATACAAGGGGAAAGGTATGTGACGAGTACTATTCTATTTAATCCTAGATCTACCCACAAGATTGAAAGTATTAAGCTTGTTCAATTAGGTCTCCCCAATCTCAGACAAATAAAAAGCCTTCCAAAACATTTTAAGTCCATAAGTGAAGGGTGAGTTTAGGAAATGAGAAGACACATGAAGGTAGAAAGTGAAAAGACTGTGTGTGTATATAAAGAAGTGATTGGCTTCATATTGGTATATTTGTGTTTCTCTTCTCCAGCCATTAGGAATACGTTATTAGTGGAATAGATGCCTTTTGAAAAACTAAGGGGGAGGGCAATGAAGGCGAGCCAGTAGACGTAAAGGGGACAAGTGGGCCGTGGGTGAGCATGGCCTGCAGCAGAGGAATTGAGGTGGCGGCACGTGATTGGGGTCGAAGGAGTTACGTGTGTGCACGCTTCAGGAGGGAAAAAAACGAGGAGCGACAGTGGAGGCTAAGAAATTCTTTTTGTTATAGTAAAGGGGCAAGAAGTCTGGTAGGCAATTGGCAGCGACGGATTTGGCTTAGCTCAAAGGTTCCTTGTTTGTTGGAGATGTGATACGAATCTTGTGTCCTCTAGACTCGATAGTGCACAGAGCTTGGGATGGGGTTGTACGAGATGGCGAGCGAGTATTTCTGAGCAACAAAATAAACAAGCCAGTCTCTTTTGGGATAGTCACTACTAGTCAATCCACGGTGCATAAGGGCTCGAATTTAATATGGTAGATATTGTCTCATAGTGTTGTTGGTAGATGCCATCCCGAATGCTTGAAATAGGGGAGCACTCTCTGCAATGTAAAGCAAAGGGAGCGGCCACGTCTATGCACTAGGAACATGACAAATGTCACACTACAAGAAAAAAAAAGATATGCATAAGCACACCAACATTCAAGCTTCCATACCATGCAACCCTAAATGAAGGGCTCACCTCAAGTCGCTCCTTAGATGACTCCACATATCCTTGATGTGCATGATGCAAAACCATTAAATGACCATCTTTGATACCCCACAAAACCTCTCAAGCCAAATAAGTGTCTCTTCTATACACATGTAACATCAATGATAAAAAATACCCTTCTTCATGAAAATTTATACATCCAAGAAAAGTTTTATACCTGCAAGAGAGGCCATCACTAATAGCCATCTTGAAATGGAGAAGATAGTTGATGAGATGAAACTAGTGCATAAATAATCATACTAATACAAACATTAAAAATTTAATTGACATCCAAACAAATAAAGTTTACGCAAAAAAGAAAAGAGTAAAGGGTTTCTCATGTCATAATAATCAATATCTAATTCTCCTTAATGATTTTCTCATGTTAAACTGATCATTTAATATGGGAAAGTGCCAGGGGAGAAAAAGCTAGAATATTGGTTAAGCTAGCAGACCGGCCATAGTAGGGATCCATAGGAGGGAAAATAGGGATCCAAAGGGGGGGCCATCTGCAAAAGAGCCATGTGAAACAATGGGATAAAAAGACCCTAAGGTTCATCCCATTAAGACTTCCAAAATGCTAAGGTTCCAAAATTCAAAGGTTGTGTCCAAAGGTCAACCATAGGGGAAATTGGATGCTTTGTGTGTGACCAAAAAGTCTTTGTCAATCCCTACATAGGAGGGGGCGAGCCTTGAGAGTAGGGGATGAGAGAGAAATTCACACACACACACACACACACACAGGCTCCCTTTACACAAAGGGAATTAGGGACACATGTCAGCTCCCTAGCCCAGATGCCCACAAGGTGTGCCCAATTGCTATTGGATGGCCTTAGAGGTGGACCAATGAGAATTAAGCTAGAGTAAATCTACTTTAACTAATTTAAAAACACTTAATAAAAGAACCAATGAAAATTAAGTCTCCTGGATGACTATCGGACAGTCTCCCAAGGGGTCCAATGAGCATTCAGCAGCCCAATGGCTTGCCTGATTTCTATTGGCCAGGAGGCAAAGGGGTCCAGTGAGAGTTTAATTGAATTATTAATTAACCTAAAGCTCTCACAAAGGGGGAAAGGGGGACACATGTCAGAAGGCTATCACTTATGCTGCGTAATAGTCATTGGCTTGACTTGGGGAGGGCCAATGAGGGTTGAGCAAGAGCAAATAGAAAGAGGGCTCGCCCAAGAGAGGGAGGGGGCTGATTTTTGCAAAGCATTATCACACACACACTCACACAATCTCATGTGTGAAGAAAGAGAAGACTACCTCTTCCCAAGCTTTAATGGAGAGCTCATCACCTACTCCAAGCTTGTGAGATAGAAGCCTACATCAACACACTCTTGGCATGTGGATGCAAATCCAACCAAGAGCCAAGCTTCAATGCATGCTCATCTCCTCTACCATGCTAATTACTAAGCTAAGCTACACTAATATGAGTGATTATGTGAGGAGATGTACATATTTCTCGTAAGATACTCCTTCTTCCTCTCAATCTACTCTCATACCCTGCTAGCTCTCACCATCTTCAAAGGTGTGTGAGGTCTTGGGTCTGAGACCGGGGATAATTTAAGTTGTGTTTGCTAAGTGTTTTGCTTAGTGCATGAAGGTTTCATCTTCATTGCACTAGCTAGTCTTGAAGGAAAACAAAGAATTGTATTGTACAATGTCTCTCTTGATGGGAGAAACCATAATACAAAGCCTTTTGGAGGGGGGACCGGCTCCATGCAAATCAGGTCCTCAACTGTTGTCAATAGCTTAATTTCTCTCTCTTTTGAAAGTATTGTTCATGCTATCTAACTAGGTGTTATGCTTTTTGTTGCTCTCTCCACCCAAGCACTCTTGTAATTCTCATTAGGAATCTATTCTAATGAAATGCCCACTATGTTCATGCTAATTTCCGCTAAACATAAGTTTTTAGACCATTAAATGTTACATTGGTATCAGAGCATAAGGTTTCTCTTTTCTTGCTCAAGAAGGGAGGTCCTCAAGCTAGCTATAAATGGTTGGTATTATTAATTGCCTGTGAGTAAGTAGAATAGGGATTTTCCAGCCTTACAGTGCGCCTGCCTTTGTGCAGTTAACGGGGCATCACCGTCGAGAGCTATGGTCTTAATAGTGGAGTCCTACGGGGCTTGCCTACGGCTTAACCACTATTGAGCTATTAGAAGCTTGACAGGAGCCGGTGCTGTTTTGGTGTTGAAAGACCCTCTCTTCTATTCCTTGCAATTAATGGTATTCGAGCCACGGGTACAGTAGCTTGAGTGCTTTTTCTAAAGGGGTAAAGAGGAGTAGCAACTAGGGCTTGAAGTGCCAAAGTACACCTAAAAAGTTTACACCTAAAAGTTGTTAGAATGGCTGACAATAGTAAAGAGAGTGAAATTAATGTTGATAACTTTGATTTTGCTAATGAGCAAGCTACTAATGATGCTCTGATGCTTGTTAACTATCTTGTTTCTAGGCTTCAACAAACCATGGGCAATCCATCTCTCCAAAGCGAAGTGCAACGACAGCTCCGTGCTCATGGGATTCTCCAAGCTCATCACCATGACGAGAGAACACCTAGGAAGCCTCCTTGTGAGACTCCCAAAAGAGGTCTCTCTCTGATTCGGGAAGAAGAAGAGAATCCGTACGAAGGGCTCAAGAATTTACTTGTTGATGATGCATCTCCTTCCCAAAGGAGAACTCAAGAGCCTCCACCGAAGGAACGAGAAAGAAGTGAGTCTCCCGCCACCTCGACGGAGATGGCTCCACGAAGACGGCAGGCTAAACGCTCTCCATCACCACCAAAGCGGAGAAGACCATCACACTCTTCTCCACGCCATAATTCAAAGAGGGATGATAAAAAGCAGGAGAAGAAAAAGGTGAGAAAGAGGACACCCTCTTCTCCATCTTCTTCATCCTCTTCCTCTTATGAAAGTGATGGTAAAGACGACGAAGATCAAGACAAGAAAAAGGCGAGAAAGAGGTCACCCTCTTCTCCACCTTCTTCAAATTCTTCACCTTCTGAAGAAAGTGATGGTGCAACCTTTGAACCATCAAAAAGAAGAGGCCATAGGAAATCCTATGCCGCATGGAAGAGGTCATCCAAGCTGAAGAAGTTCAAAGACGGAGGGAAGAGCATCTCTTTCCTTACCTATGATGGCACCTTTGGTGCTACGGACAAAGTCTTGGCCTTTATCCAGCAATTTGATGCGGCGTTTGGAGATGAGGGCTTCACGGAGTCCTCTAAGCTACGCCATGTAGCTATGCACTTTCAAAAGTCCTCCAGGCAATGGTGGTCTAGCCTACGAGCCAACGGTGAAGCTCCACGAACATGGAAAGCTTTAAGAGCTTCCATTATGAAGCAGTTTTTGGCCACCGATGCCAAAGACAAAGTACTCACCGAATGGCGAAGCTTAAAGCTCTCTCCCTATGAATCCATCCACAAATATGTAGACAAGTTTTGGGACCTACAACTCAAAGCCACTGTCTTCAAAAAGTTGGATTTTGGAGAGCAAAAGCAACAATTTTGTGCGGGCTTAACCGAAGAAATGGCGGAGTATGTCAACTCCCAAAGGCCACGTACCATATCGGCGGTAATATACCATACTATGGTGGCTTCTCGAATCAATTTCCAAACGGGGGCTAAAAGAAATAATAAGCCCCCAAAAAAACAAGGGTTCCAATGAGCCTAAGGGAAAGAACAATGTCCAAAAGTCTCCTAAGGGCAACTCCAACAAAGCTAAAGAGAAGGGAGTTTACAAAGGTAAGAACAAACTCTCTCCTGAAGAGCTTGAGCGTTATCGCAAGGATAACCGGTGTTTCAAGTGCGGCGAACAAGGGCATGCGTACCGCGCTTGTCCCCAAAAGAACAACCACCAAGATCCTCCTAGAGCTTCCTTAGTTGAAATCCAAGAGTAGGAGACTCACCAAACTCATCACAAAGGATCTCCTCTATGCCATGCTTGGGGAAAGGTAAGAGAACATGATGCTTTTATTCTCTTTGACCCTGGTTCTACTCACAATTTTATATCTATAGCGTTGGCCACCACGCTAGGCATACAATCCTACGAGATGGGAGATGTCCTACCCGCAGACAGTGCCTTCAAGGGGCAAGAAGCTTCAGTCACTCCCTTTATCGGGAAATTGAGGCTTCATGTCCAAGGCTATGTGGACAAAGAGGACTTCTTTATCTCTCCTCTCAAGCATGAGGATGTAATCGTAGGGGCACCATGGTTTGACCGCCTGGCTGCGGATGTTAAATTTCCTGAAAGGAGAATCTCCTTTAAGTTCAGGGAAAAAGATATGTATATAGATGCTAAGGAAATGGGTAACACTATCCCCATTGTACGTACACCAGCTTTGAACAAGTCAATAAAGAGCTCTATTTCCGTGTACATGATATTTGTTAAAGATTCTCAAAATGAACCTAATGCTTTAGCAAAAGAAAATAAAAGCAACCAAAAGGAATTAGAGTTATCCAATTTTCTCAAGGGGTTTTAAGATGTTTTTATTGACGACATCCCTTGTGAGCTACCTCCTAAACGAGGTAATGATGACCATGCAATTGAACTTCTTCCAGGAAGTTCACCGCCTAACAAACCTCCTTATAGAGTTTCTCAAGCTCAACAAGAGGAGATTATGCGGCAAGTGCATGAGTTAATTGAGAAGGGCATGGTTAGGCCTAGCTCATCTCCATTTTGCTCACCTGTGCTATTAGTGCAAAAGAAAGATGGCACATATCGTATGTGGGTCGACTATAGAGCACTAAATAGGATCACTATCAAGAATAGGTTTCCCGTTCCACGGGTAGAAGACCTATTTGATAAGCTACAAGGATCGACCTACTTCAGTAGGATTGACCTAAAAAGTGGCTATTATCAAATAAGGATAGTTGATCAACATTGTAAAGACCACATTTCGCACCACATTTGGTCTTTACGAATACATTGTCATGCCTTTTGGCTTGACCAATGTACCAGCCACATTCAACGGCTTGATGGAGAAGCTGTTCAGGCCTCATCGAACCTTCACTGGAGTGTTCTTTGATGATATTATCATCTACTCTAATTCATTAGACGAACACAAGCAACACCTCCAGGTAATATTTCAAGTTTTACGAGAGAATAAACTTTATGTTAATCGAAAGAAAAGTGAATTTTTCTTGCAAGAGATTTAGTATTTAGGTCACATTATCTCTCAAGATGGCATTCAAATGGATCCATCAAAGTTAGAGGTAATAAAAGGATGGCCTAAACCAAGGATTCTTCATGAACTAAGAAGCTTTATAGGTAGTGTGCATACTATAGACGCTTCATAGAAAAGTTCTCACAAATTGCGGGACCATTACATGATCTAACAAAGAAAAACGTTAGGTATACATGGTCTGCTAAGGAGAACAATGCTTTCAAAAAGCTTATCTCTCAACCTGTGCTTACACTACCGGATCACTCAAAACCATTTGAGGTCCAATGGATGCTTGTGGTGATTGTCTTGGAGTTGTTTTGCTCCAAGAAGGGCACGCCATAGGCTATGAGAGTTGAAGGCTCGACCCTATTGAGCAAGCTCTAGGCATATATGAAAAGGAACTCCTTGCAGTTCTAGATGCCTTAGACTCATGGAAGCACTATTTATTGGGGACTTCTTTCATTCTGCGAACGGATCACCAAAGTCTTAAGTACTTCATGACGCAGACCAAGATCTCCAACAAACAAATGAGGTGGGCAAATTTCCTTTCGCAATTTCATTTTCATATTGCTCACATTGCTGGCAAGCATAATCAAGTAGCTGATGCACTCTCAAGACGGCCGAGAGTGAATGCGGTTTCCATAGCAACTCACAATGATCTATCTTCAATGATAGATGAGTACGCTATTGATCCCGATTTTAGAGATGTGATTTCAGTCCTTGCATTAGGGAAGAAAGAAGAACCATTTACTTTACAAGATGGTTATCTTCTCTATGGCAATAGACTATGCATTACTAACTCAATACGTGAGAAAGTAATGTATGAATCTCATGCTCCACCGTATGCGAGGCATAGAGGGATTCAGTCTACCTTAAAGGGAATTGAAACATATTTCTATTGGCCTACCATGAAAGTGAACATACAAGAGTATGTTTCTAAATGTGTGGTATGCCAAAAGACAAAATTTGATAGAGGGAAGCAACTTGGATTGCTTCAACCCTTGCCAATCCCTAATTCACCATGGGAGAGCATATCCATGGATTTTATCTTTGGATTTCCTAAGTCTATCCATGGGAATACGGGAATATGGACGATAGTAGACAGGTTCAGTAAACAAGCTCATTTTATACCTGTCAAAAAGACTATCAAAGCCCATCAAATGGCAACCCTCTTCATTTCACAAATTTTCAAGTACCATGGCTTGCCAATGTCCATAGTGTCGGATAGAGATCCTAGAATGACCAGTAATTCTGGAAGGGTCTCTTTGAGAATTTAAGGACAAGGCTAAACTTCTCTTTGGCCTATCATCCACCAACGGATGGCCAAAGTGAAATAGCTAACCTAACCATTCTCGATCTACTAAAAGCCTATGTAACGGAAGTAGATCAAAGATCCCAATCAGAGAAGTACTTACCCTTAGTGGAGTATGCTTACAATAACACTGTACATACTTCCACGAGAAAAGCACCTATCGAGGTAATTGAGGGAAAATAAAAAAGTCCCTTGCTACTTAAGGTACATGGGAAGATCTTCGCTGCAGATGAGTATAGCCGAGACCTACAAGAATCTTTTCAAAAGATTAAGGATGCTATCTCTATCTCACAGCAAAGGCAAAAGGCTGCTGCTGACAAGCACAAAAGAGCCCAAGACTTTAAAGAAAATGATTGGGTCTTATTAAAGTTTCCCAAGGCTCGATTAAGGCACACGACGGGCAAGAATCCTACAGGCCACCAAAAGTATTATGCTAAACTAGCAAAAAGGCACTATGGTGCCTTCCAGATCCTTAGGCCAATCAATGAGATGGCCTATCAACTCAAGTTTCCCAATCATTGGCTCATACACAATGCTTTCCATGTGAGCCTATTAAAGCCTTACAAAGGAGAGCCACCTCAAGAATCAACTATTGAAGACCCACCGGAGATCGAGGACCAAGAGGAGGTGCTGCAGCCCGAGTCCATTCTCCGACATGAAGACAAGGTACTAAGAGGCGGTAAGACTATCCGACGATATCTTATTAAGTTTAAGAATTATCCTTTTGAAGATGCTAGATGGATGCAAGGCATACAATTAAAGGATAACCTAAACCTTGTCAATGCTTACAATGCTTCCCAAGAGTAAGCAAATGTACAAAATGTTAAAAATGAACAAAGTTTTTGTCTTATAAGACTCTCTTTTTCTTTATTGTGCACAAAAATGAAGTAGTATGCATGCTTAGATCAAGTTTGCGGAGACGACGTCTCCCAAACACCAAGTAGATCTTGTCACTCTACTATGGAAGATTGATAGGACTAATGTGCAGACATGCTTGTGGCAGCCTCAGGCTCTCAAGCGCCAAATGGACTAGTCATCCATTGTGGAATGATGTCGTAGGGTAACATAGGGATCCTCTACCCGCTAAGAAAAGGACTTATGAATATGCTTTATCTTCTCTACACCATACTCGAGGACGACTATGATTTCAAGAGAGAGGTAATGTCATAATAATCAATATCTAATTCTCCTAAATGATTTTCTCATGTTAAACTGATCATTTAATATGGGGAAGTGCCAGGGGAGAAAAAGCTAGAATACTGGTTAAGCTAGCAGACTGGCCACAGTAGGGATCCAAAGGAGGGAAAATAGGGATCCAAAGGGGGGGCCATCTGCAAAAGAGCCATGTGAAACAATGGGATAAAAAGACCCTAAGGTTCATCCCATTAAGACTTCCAAAATGCTAAGGTTCCAAAATTCAAAGGTTGTGTCCAAAGGTCAACCATAGGGGAAATTGGATGCTTTGTGTGTGACCAAAAAGTCTTTGTCAATCCCTACATAGGAGGGGGCGAGCCTTGAGAGTAGGGGATGAGAGAGAAATTCACACACACACACACACACACACAGGCTCCCTTTACACAAAGGGCATTAGGGACACATGTCAGCTCCCTAGCCCAGATGCCCACAAGGTGTGCCCAATTGCTATTGGATGGCCTTGGAGGTGGACCAATGAGAATTAAGCTAGAGTAAATCTAATTTAACTAATTTAAAAACACTTAATAAAAGAACCAATGAAAATTAAGTCTCCTGGATGACTATCGGACAGTCTCCCAAGGGGTCCAATGAGCATTTAGCAGCCCAATGGCTTGCCTGATTTCTATTGGCCAGGAGGCAAAGGGGCCCAATGAGAGTTTAATTGAATTATTAATTAACCTAAAGCTCTCACAAAGGGGAAAAGGGGGACACATGTCAGAAGGCTATCACTTATGTTGCGTAATAGTCATTGGCTTGACTTGGGGAGGGCCAATGAGGGTTGAGCAAGAGCAAATAGCAAGAGGGCTCGCCCAAGAGAGAGAGGGGGACTGATTTTTGCAAAGCATTATCACACACACACACACTCACACAATCTCATGTGTGAAGAAAGAGAAGACTATCTCTTCCCAAGCTTTAATGGAGAGCTCATCACCTACTCCAAGCTTGTGAGATAGAAGCCTACATCAACACACTCTTGGCATGTGGATGAAAATCCAACCAAGAGCCAAGCTTCAATGCATGCTCATCTCCTCTACCATGCTAATTACTAAGCTAATCTATGATAATATGAGTGATTATGTGAGGAGATGTACATATTTCTCGTAAGATACTCCTTCTTCCTCTCAATCTACTCTCATACCCTGCTAGCTCTCACCATCTTCGAAGGTGTGTGAGGTCTTGGGTCTAAGACCGGGGATAATTTAAGTTGTGTTTGCTAAGTGTTTTGCTTAGTGCATGAAGTTTTCATCTTCATTGCACTAGCTAGTCTTGAAGGAACACAAAGAATTGTATTGTACAATGTCTCTCTTGATGGGAGAAACCATAATACAAAGCCTTTTGGAGGGGGGACCGGCTCCATGCAAATCGGGTCCTCAACTGTTGTCAATAGCTTAATTTCTCTCTCTTTTGAAAGTATTGTTCATGCTATCTAACTAGGTGTTATGCTTTTTGTTGCTCTCTCCACCCAAGCACTCTTGTAATTCTCATTAGGAATCTATTCTAATGAAATGCCCACTATGTTCATGCTAATTTCCGCTACACATAAGTTTTTAGACCATTAAATGTTACATCTCACAAATTCATGCATTGCAAACTCGTAGGCAATGCAACCTTTAGACTGAAATATTAGATGTAAGACCACGAACTTGTGCATATGGAATGAGTCTATACAAAGGCACTAGTAGACACTCAAAACAAGTAAACACCCTTGATGTTTAAGAATGTCTTCCCCTATCCATATGAAGTGATTGTCATCCATGTCATTTAAAATAGCCCCTACCTCAGATGCAATATAAAATGGAACTAACTCCATGGTGGTTTCTACCTAGCTAAGTGAGGAGCCACATCATTCACGAACCCTAACCAAAGACCTATACTTTGGTTCTCATTACATATCATCTAAAATAGCCCCCACCATAGATGGAATTTGAAATGGAACTAACTCCATGGCGGCTTCCTACCTAGCGAAGTGAGGAGCTATACACTTCACTGACCCTATCCCAAGATCTGCACTTTCACCATGAAGATCACTGTCATCATAGTCGTCTCTAACAAGCATCAACAACATGTCGGGAAGGGGGTTTTTTCACCTCTTCACTTCATTTTGCAGATGCACAACTACATGATTAGATAGCATGCTATTATGAATTTGACTATGAAGAGATCTTGTCTTTGTCTTTGTCTAGATTCAAGTCATCCATATTATAAACTCATTCAATTCATTTAAAAAAAAAAAATAATTTTGGATTGTGAAAATCCAAAATGAGCCAATCATTGTACTATGTTTAATTGAAGGTTTTCACGTTGTTCGGAAACTAATTATATTTTTGCAATTGAAGAAGGTTTTCGAAGAAGAGAGAGATCATCTGTTGTTGCTTGCGATCCACTTTGTAGTGATCAAGTGAGTTTAGTGTGTCAATGCTCGATTTTTTTGGCTCGGTGATTAGAATTACGCCTTGGGATTCCATCTAATTAGTTGAGAACCTACCAGGTAGTATGTATGTGTGTATTTTAGACAATACATCTCACGTACAATAGACAATGCATCTCACATACTATAGCTTTGAAGTAAATAAAGCACTTGAGTAATTCTTTTTTATATTGTTGGGACACACCATAACCCAACAAAAATGGAGGTTAAGTCCTAATAGGCGGCATTGTAGAATGGAAAGATTTTGCATTCCATTTTAGTGCTTTTGGATCTCTCAAAGTAATTTGAGGTCCACATTATATTCATATCTGTGGAACCATTTATGTAGCGATTTTGGCACACTACACAAGTTTGGATGGCATCGCTAGATTGGAAGTTAAAATGGACGGATTACCTTGCTGAGGCGATTGTCAAAGCGAATACCAATGAATATTTCTGGTATAATTTTGGCATCTTGCAAAGAGACGTAATACTAAATCAGAAATGGTCAATACTTAAACTTTATTACTTACATGCTTAATTGATTAATTTTACGTGTGGGTATGCTTAATTCTAGGGGGTGTGTATCTAAGTTTTTTTTTTTTGATTGCTAATTGGCATGTGTATGCACTTGGTTTTGGTTCTTATGCTTTGTTTTTGGACAATTTTAAGTGTGTGCACATTGTCCGCATCTATGTACATAATCATCATTTTGATCGCAAGTGAACCTATTTTCGGAAGCAACCAGAAGGCCTTCCCTAATTTTAGAATTTTGGGCTATTTGTGCTAATTTTGTGCCATTAATTTTTTGAAAATTAATGGGTTAATTGTTTTTTTGCGTGGATAGTATTTGTCAACATATTTGCGGCGGTTGGCTTTGGCTTCATCAACATATTGCTAGAGGCTTGAACAATAGGGGACCTCTGGCTTGGAGAATACAACTCTAGCTTAGGAGGGGAGTATGCACATATACTACCCCCTTCCTACTTTGCTCCATCTGTGAATCAATTGGTGGAGTCACTCAAGGGCTCCAATCCTCATCTAGCAGTGACTTCCGAGGAGGGATAACATGTGAAATGACACCCCCTTCACAGAATTGATGCTATCTTGAGTAGCAGGATGGTTGCCAAGGTCTACTTGCTTCTCCCATTTCACAGTAGATCGGCAAGCGTAGTGGGCTTGCATCTCTACTTTTAAGTTCGTCATGTTGTGGCACACTCAGTGGAGCCAACTTCTTTGATATAAGGTCTTTTTACTTGATTAGCCTCTGCACCTGCAAGTAGGGAGAATCACTTCTCACCAACATCGATACCTTTGTAGTGTGACAAGCCAGTGGATCCAGTGCCACTTTATAAACATTGCCCAAAGCATCCCTTTTACCATGATACTAGTGATTGGGTCTCATTGGGATTGATTCTTGGCATAAGAAGAGGATCTAGATTCTGATTAGCCTTCCTCTCATCATCTTCAACTTCTTAGTATTATCATCTCTTTGCAAGAGATGTCTGTGAGATTTTTCTTCAAACAATGACACTTCTAGCTAATTGGGTTCTCTTGATGGGGTCTCACTAAATTCTAAGGCTTGTGCAACTGTCTTGTCTATAGCAGATTCTACTTGAAGCTCAATTTGTAGGATTTTTGCTACTTTGGTTGGCACAACAACTTTATTACACTAGGTTGGATCATTCTCAAGAGTGTGGCATCATTGAGAAGTATTTCTCAAGATTACAAGGACTCGAAGATCTTCAACACCATTGGGTTTTTCATTGGTCATAAGGTCTAGATTTGACATTGACTGATTTTTGAGAAGGTCTTTAATAGCTTATCATCTATGCTAGGATGGGGTGTATCTAAGGGATGTGTAATAATATTGAAAATGCTAGGGTTTGGAACGTCAGGCTCCCTACAATAAAATCAATCATGCTCACCAATGTAGATGAAGCCTTGGTCAACATGTCGCAACTCTACTACAGCTGGGTGATCAATCAATTTAGCATAGAATTTACAAGATACTTTATCAATATTGGTCACAAAGCAAAGAGAGGCGCTCATGGTGGAACTCTCACTTGAAGTCAAGCACATGGCCTCAAGATTTTTTATTGCAATTTGTGTGCCACTTGAGTTGTGCACCCTGAATTTTTCGCTTCTAAGCACTATTTTGATGCTCTTGGTTGACTTTAAAGCGCTCTCAATGCCCTTGGTTATGGTTAGATACGGCCAAGTTGTGAACCCCAATGCTCTTTTGAAAAATTATAGTGAGTTAATAACTCACCTATGAGCACTCTATGCCAAGGGTCAATCTTTTGCTGAATCAAACATGGAATTGACTTACACCTGCAAACTTGACTAATTTATGTGGCTAGAATGACTTAATTTTTGTTTGAGAAGCCAAAAAACGTCTCATCCTTAGACTACATCCAATGTTCATCTTTAGATGTACTTGATCTTTCATGGTCCACATCCTAGATTTGCACTGCATCATCCAAAGGATTTCAAGGATGGTGGATCTACAATGAGATTTTTCACCTTTTTAGGCGTGAAAAATAGAAAAAAAGCCCTACAATTCCTATAGCAATTTGATAATCTCTATGGCCCGGGGAACTACACTAAAGAATCAAAGATCTCTCGAGCCGTTAAATACAAATTGAGGGAGAAAAGTTGCCTAGAGAGGGGGAACAAGTGCCTTGATGATGCTAAGTTTGTTTGCACACATCACGATTGTCCTGTGGTAACAAATCCCCCCTAGGAGTGATATGGTCAATTCGGCACTCATATATAGGGAAGTGCCATACCCTATGTGATTTTAGTCCGCCAAGGGGATTAAGCCCAAAGCTTTGTAAAAATCTTTGAACATCTCTTGCAAAAAATCCTTTGTGAAAAGATAAGTGCGGTTGTCTTATGTAGGCACGTAAGCCACGTTAAAATCTTCTGCAGAGGGTCTCGCCCTAACCTAATGATAATGCACCTCAATTGGGAAAGCATAAAATAGGGGGTTCTTGGAAACTTCCAGAGTACTCTGATTGCCATTGAAGTTAGTCATGGTAAACCGCCTTCCAACACCCAAGTTAGTCATAAGACGTTTGACCCAAACACACTCAAGAGTAGCTATGAGGTAATATGTACTTATACTCACAACTACGAGTGGTTGGAGACTGCTTCTTACTCAACCAAGAAATGCATGAGCTATCGAGCATGAAATAAAAACCACTAGTGGACAAGCATGTGTCATAGTAACTAGCCCAACCCGAGTCCAAAAAAGCATGTAAACTTCATGGGAATCATCACCCTTGGGATAAAGCAACCCATGATATATAGTGCAACTCAAGTACTGAAATATTTTCTTAACTTCCTTCCATTGATTAGACCTTGGGCTATACATAAATTTGATCACGAAAGAGACTATATTTTAAAAGTTTGGCCTCATATTGCACACATACATTAGGAAACCAATAGCTTACTAAGCGAGAGTGCCACAACTTAGTCATGTTTTTTTTACAAGTCAATAAGCTCATCCATCAAATGATCACAAAAACAACTATCACAAGCAGGGCACATATTAGGTAACTCATTTATTGGAATACTTTGACGTGTTATCATAACAACCGCCTCATTAGCATAAGGTGATATGTCAAAAGGACCTCTAAGAGGCAAGCCAAAACAGGGAGAAAGAAAAATCTTGTGGTGAGGAAGGAACTCTGCAAGCAAAAAGAATCGTTTTGAGAAACCACAATGCATCGTTTTCAACGCGCAGTAGCATCGAGGACCCAAACCCATAGCTTCCATAACCATAGCCAAAAAAACATTGTTGCAAAAGTGCTTCCGACCCCAAAGTGCTACCGTCCCCAAAGTGCTACCCTTGTTATGCCTTGAAACGTTCACCTTCTGGTTTGCATATGGAATGGCGAAAAATATATATAAATAAATTTAGTTACATATGTAATTCTCTTAGCAATTTTTGTAAATATTAGATATAGGAAACTAAGAACAAATTTGATTGTATCTGTCAAGAGAAACCAGAGAAAGAAGGACTCAAGACAAGAACTCAGACCTAAAATACGACGAACTTGTTAATAGAGAATCTCCAACATTAAGAAGACTAAGCTTGAAACTTGTCTCTTTAGAGTAGCATTAGGCATGTAGTCTTCAAGGCCAAATCTTCAAGATTTAGCTTGAAACTTATCTTTATAGAGTAGCATTAGGATTTTAGTCTTCAAGGCAAAATCTGTGCAACAACATCTCCTGACAAAAGCCAAGACAAAAAACAATACCCTCCATCATATTTCTTTACTATATGCCTAAAGAATGTTGTAAATTCCCCAAATCCCTTCAAATTATGCATTTAAATAAGCAATATATCTACCCTTGTAGTGATCAACACTACCATTAGGCTTACGTCTCAACATAAAAACCCACTTGGCACCATCCACGTTTTTGCCACGGGAAAAATCACATAAAGACCACATGCCTTTCTTTATAATAGTATCATACTCAGAATACATTGCATCTAACCAATCTTTAGAATTTCGTGCTTCATTAGATGAGGAACTTCCTCCTCATCATGCATGCTAGACACAACCAATACACATTAATTTGATGCATAAGAAGCATGCTAGGAACTTGAACAAGCACGACTAGAAAACTATGTATTCAATGTGTGGTCATGTAAAGTTTACATCAACCATTTTGGCACAACTCTAACCTACGCACTTTCATCCCTATCCTCATCATTTATCCTGCACATCTACATCAATAACTCATTGATCCATGACATTATTTGCAAACTACATATAATATATATGTGCCTTTTGTATTCCCATCATTAAACGCACACACGAATGTAGCATTCACATTTTATGTGCTCACATGTCTCTTTTATACGTGCTAACAAAGGTTGCATTGCATCTTTCACAAAAAAACTACATCTTGATTAATCAAAATACTCTTGATTTGCATATAACACAACCCGTAACTTTTTTGCTTGCCCTATCATCTAATTTTTTTTCCTTGTTGCCCATGCACTAAAGCATAAGCCAAGTAAGTAACAACATGTAAGTGACCAATAGACGGCCTTGCCATGCTTGCACAAAGTGATGGATTGCAATGCTTTAGAGGGATACCTATTTAGTACATATGCAACACAAATGACAACCTCAAGCCAAAACTCACATGAAGTTTGGATTTTGACCATACATTCAGTGACACGCTTTTCCTTTTGCAAACACTTGTGACTAAGAAAAAATATTAGTTCTAGCTTTTGGTTAGCTTGTAATGTGAAATATTTTTTATTATATGTGATAATAAATGTATGCTTATCATAGTCAATCTTTGGATTAAAATGATGTCTCAAAGGCATACCCAAAATTAAAGCCGTGTTTTGCGATGATGCTACTAGGAAATCTCCTGAGTCAAGAAGTCTCCTAATAGGTATTGCAAATCTTTTACTATATACACAAAATTTAATTTGCTTCCTTGGAAAGGTGCTTTTGAAAACTTTATAATTCATAGGAGTCATATGAAAGTTCAACTTTTGTGCAACACATGTAGAAATGAAATCATGTGTGCTTCCATCATCATGTAATAAAAGCATGATCACCAATCTTAACTTGCATACGTAAGAGACTATGTAGCTGAGAAGCAGGAGTACCTATGTGATCTTGGTAGTACCTTGAGGTTTTAAATTGTTATTATCAAAAGTGTTGGCAATGTTGATATCCATCTCCATGTTGTGTACTTGATGGTCATTATCATCTTCAATCCCCTTAATAAGTGTGAGAAAGGTACCGAGTTGCTTTCACAACACTTGCTAGATGTATGTCCCATCTTGTGACAAGTATAGCAAACAAAAGTCTTCATATCAAGGTTTCCATTATTCTTGTTGTTGTTGTTGTTCTCGTTTTTGTGACTACATGGAGCCTTGTTAGGTGACTTCAAGAAAGGAACATATGAAGATTTAAAAGCATGATTTGTACCATTGTTATGTATGTTCCTTTGTCCAAAACCATTTTGATTGAAACTGCTTGATTGTGGTCAATATCAATTGTAATGTTGCATCCATCGTTTCAATTGGTGTCGTTGGTCCTTGATAAAAGAGTAGCATGATTTGTATGTTGTGGTGAAAGAGAAGGATAACTCTTTTTTATTGGTGGCTCTTTAAGAGTTGTATCTTCACCTTTTGCAACTTCAACATCATGAACTAAAGAGATAGCTCTCTCCAATGTATGTGGATGAAATTGGTTGACCTTAGTACGCAAAGTATACTCTAAGCCGGAAACATATTTGCATTTGAAAGTAGAGTAATTTTTTTTCTATATTTTGAAGAGCAAGTAGAATTTGCACAAAACGTGTTTGTGTATTATGTGACAGTTCCTAGATTGAAGAGTATCCCATGCATGTTTAGCTTTATCTTTATATTGAGAAGGGAGAAAGTAATTCATTATCATTCTTTAAAATATCTTTAATTTTGTGGTTATTTGTGTCATATATATATAAATCACATTCCACCAAAGTGAAGTACGTCCCATCGTTTGGTTTCTTGCATGCTTGATTTTTTCTCGTTCTCCTTGAAAGTAGTCATCCAAGGATGATAACCAATAGATAATCATATGAGCATCTTTTCTTCCATCATACTTTATAAAAGAAATATTTTTTAAAGCATCCAAAGTATGCTTAATCACGTTGATTTTGTAACATTTAATGGCCTAAAAACTTGTGTGTAGCGGAAATTAGAATGAACATAGTGGGCATTTCATTAGAATAGATTCCTAATGGGAATTACAAGAGTGCTTGGGTGGAGAGAGCAACAAAAAGCATAACACATAGTTAGATAGCATGAACAATACTTTCAAAAGAGAGAGAAATTAAGCTATTGACAACAGTTGAGGACCGGATTTACATGGAGCCGGTCCCCCCTCCAAAAGGCTTTGTATTATGGTTCCTCCCATCAAGAGAGACATTGTACAATACAATTCTTTGTGTTCCTTCAAGACTAGCTAGTGCAATGAAGATGGAAGCTTCATGCACTAAGCAAAACACTTATCAAACACAACATCAATTCCCTCATGGTCTCAGACCCAAGGCCTCACACACCTTCGAAGATGGTGAGAGCTAGCGGGGTATGAGAGTAGATTGAGAGGAAGAAGGAGTATTCTTATGAGAAAGATGTACATCTCCTCACATAATCACTCATATTAGCATAGCTTAGCTTAGTAATTAGCATGGTAGAGGAGATGAGCATGCATTGAAGCTTGGCTCTTGGTTGGATTTGCATCACAAAGCCAAGAGTTGTTGGTGTAGGCCTCCCTTCTCACAAGCTTGGAGTATGTGATAAGCTTTCCATGAAAGCTTGAGAAGAGAGAGAGTCTTCTTACTTCCACACATGAATTGTCTGTGTGTGAGAGTCAATAATGCCTTTGAAAAATCAGCCCCCTCTCTCTCTTGGTCGACCCCTCTTGCTATTTGCTCATGCTACAGTCTCATTGGACCTCCCTAGAGCTAGCCAATGATAATTAAGCAGTAGAAGTGATAGCCTTCTGACACGTGTCCCCCTTTCCCCTTTTGTGAGAGCTTTAGGTAATTAATAAATGCAACTAAACCCTCATTGATGGACCCCTTTACCTCGTGCGCAATAGGAATCAGGCAAGCCATTGGACTGTTTAATGCTCATTGGTCCCCTTGGGAGACTGTCCAATAGTCTTCTAGAGAGCTTAATTCTCATTGGTTCTTTTATTAAGTGTTTTTAAATTAATTAAACTAGATTTACTCTAGCCTAATTCTCATTGGTCCACCTCCAAGGCCATCCAATAGGATTTGAGTATACCTTGTGGGCATCTGGGCTAGGGAGCTGACATGTGTCCCTCTTTCCCCTTGTGTACAAAGGGAGCTTGTGTGTGTGTGTGTGTGTGTGTGTGTGTGTGTGTGTGTGTGAGTTTCTCTCTCATCCCCTACTTGCAAGGCTGGCCCCCTCCTATGTAGGGATTGACAAAGACTTTTGGGACACACACAAAGCATCCAATTTTTCCAAAGTTTGACCTTTGGACACAACCTTTGAATTTTGGAACCTTAGCATTTTGGAAGTCTTAATGGGCTGAACCTTAGGGTCTTTTAAGCCCATTGTTGCACATAGATCTTTTGCAGATGGCCCCCCCTTTGGATCCCTATTTTCCTTCCTTTAGATCCCTACTGTGGTTGGTCTGCTAGCTTAACCAATATTCTAGCTTTTTCTCCCCTGGCACTTCCCCATATTAAATGATCAGTTTAACATGAGAAAATCATTTAGGAGAATTAGATATTGATTATTATGACATATTTTATGTTCTCAAGCTTTTGCTGAAGGAGATTATATGCAGTGTGTTCCTTTTCAAGCTCTCCAAAAAAACATCAATCTTTTGGTCCATAACAAGAGAATCTTAGATTATATGCAACGTGTTCCTTTTCAAGCTCTCCAAAAAAAATCAATCTTTTGGTCCATAACAAAAGAATCTTGGGTGGTCATAGTTGTTTAACTCACGTAAAAGAAAAGTAAAATTTTAGATTCAAATACAAAATATATGCAAGAGTTGAGTTGCAAAAAGAAACAAAAATATAATAAAATGAATAAGATGATATCTTTGTCTGTTGAATGAGCCAAAAAAATTTCAAGAAGACCTCTAGTGTATATATAAAACCTTTGAACAATCCAAAACCATATATTGAAGCAATTGAGAGAGCGTCTTTTTGTTTTGATGATGACTATAAGCCTTTTAAATGATTTTAAGGTTGATTTTCAACATTTTTTGATTGTTCCTTGAGAGCGATGCACGTTTGTTGCTCTTCTTCAATAGCTTACATTGTTCTCTTTGAAGTAGATTGCTCATAGTTGTAATTAAACCTATTGAGATGAGAAAGTTTGTTATTCTTGCATCTTCAGCAAAGCAAGAGAGGCTTTCAAAAGCAACCTTCTTGAGAGTTTTCATGCCAAATTTTATACCCGTAAGAAGCACTCTTCTTTGTTTCTACATAATGTCTGGGGTGTTTTCAAAGCTTTGACACCATAGTTGGATTCCGGATATCTTCTCAACACTTTCAACACAACTTAAATTCATTAAATCAAGATACATTCATCGTTAACATTGGGATGGCTACGCCCAAGTCATTTATAGAGGAAACTATGTGTCATGGCAGCACCTCATCAACCTCTAGTGTATGAGCATATCAAAGGACTCCATGTCATCTATCTTTGTGTGTGTCCCCCAAGGTGTCCACTATGGAATATGTAAGATAGCACGTGTGTTCAACGGAAGGGTATTAAAAATGTTAGCGTCTTGCTTAATTAATTATACATTAACAGAAGGTATTAAATTTGTTAGTGTCTTATAGAATTTATTATAAATTACAGGTATAAATAACCAATAGAGGTAAATTTATTGAAGGGGTTTTTTAAATCCAAAACATCAAAAAACATGAATACATGTGTTTATGCTCACCGAGATAATATTTCTCTCTTTGTGTAGCCCATGATGATGCCACACACTGCCACTCAGGCTTTTTGAGCTTCTCTCTCTCTCTTTGTACCATTACTTTGATCTAGCCTAGATGCCCATAATGGTAATCTTGTGATCATGTTTTCCTTTTGCCTCTTTTCTGGCGTGCCCAAAGGGAAAAGTCTTAAAGTTGCCTTCTCTTTTTGGCCTACCCAAAGTGCACGGGCTATAGTGTTGAGTTCTTTTTTTTTGGTCTACACAAAGGGCAAAGGCCGTAGAGATGACTACACTTTTTGGATGGCTATAAATCGAATTATTTTTTTTGGAACAAAAAAATTTGTTTGGTAAGTGTTGTAGTGAGCACTCAAGAGAAATTATGAGTGACAGTGGTGGGTTGTTGAGTGGGCGAGGATCTCATGTTTTCTCTCAAAAGATACTAAGATAATTTAGCTTTGGGGATAAGGACCAAGGTGATTCTTATGATGCATTGTTGTGTGCAAAGATAATTCAGATTCATGTATTGTATGCAAACTTGGTTGGCCCTCAAGCCGAGGCATGGGGCGAGCATGGGGCCTCCCACCTACACCTCTCATTCTTTCTCTTGTCTCTCTAGTAGGCTCTACTCTCTCTACTCTCTCTCTCTCTCTCTCTCTCTCTCTCTCTCTCTTAATGACAGTGTGCCTGGAGTCGTGAGCAACTTCAATATTCCTGACTCAAGCCTCTGATGGGGACACTACACAATTGATTTTTGTCCACACCTCCACCCACAAGCGCTCCATAAACCTCTAAATGTATGAATCACTTATGTATGCTGCAATGGTGCCAAACTAGTGCCGAAACTATTGCAAATTCCATGAATCTCCTTGCTAGCACTACGGCTGTTTGGGCATCTGCCTCTCATCAATGGCATCATCCAGCACAAAAAGCTTGAAATAGAGGTTGTAGGCAATGGTCAAACAATGGCTAGAGACATGAGGGGAGGGGCCTTGAATATATGGGAGGCGCACGGAGTCCTACATCACAAACATGGGGGGGTACGGAATCAAAGGAGGACAAATCCCCGGTGCCACATTCCTCTCTCACAAACTCAGCCTTGTCGTATTAGTGTGATATAACATTATGTATGTCCCCAGGGGGATGCAGCTCTTATGTGAAACTTTAAAACTATGGGTGAAATTAAAGTTTCCTAAATCCCACTAATGACTTGGCTCTTAGTTCCTCTCCAAGGTCTTGATGCCCTGCTTAGAGTGAAACCCTAGGTCCCTTGGATTTCACAACAGTCCCCAACCTTCCTTGGTTTCTCATGCCCTCAAGCGGAATAGCACACCTCAAGCAGAGCAAGATAGGGCTTTGTTTGCTCCTGCCCAAGCCTCTTTGAAAGTTTTCTAGCTTGGTTTCAACGTTTTGCAATCATTTCTTCAAAATCATCTTTACATAGAGTAATAACCCTTCTCTACTTCAACAAGCTTTGCTCCAACACAACTCCACTGCAAAAAAAATCTAAAACATAGCTCTACTCAGGACGAAACCCTGTGATAAGGCCATCAATGAAGTTTCTATCAATAAATTTGTGATCCTTGCCACAAGAGCCAGAGAAAAAGACTCTTTTTGTACGAGCCTTGCCAATAGCCTCAAACCTATCAATCTTGCTAACAAAAAGAGCAACCATTGCAGTGTCTGCAGTTCCATCTATCCATGAGTCATCTCTTGTTGCTTGAATATTTCCATATTGAATATGGACCTTAGTTGACTGGCTAGAAACCCCTTCAACAAGCATTCCAATATTGATGAAATCAATGAAACACACTGTCACGTATTCGTATTGTGAATTCAATGTGCTTAGATTGAGTGCCAAATTTGCAAAGAAATCTGTAGAGAGCTGTTCTTTAGTACCATGAAGATCCAAGATGACCAATTGAAATGGTTCATGCTCTGTATTGCAAAAGTCTTTGATCTTTTCCATATCAAAGCCCACCCCCTTGATTCTCCAAGGAATAGACTCATCTTGAGATATTATGCCCATATTAGCTCTATAAAGATGACTGAGGAGAGTTACTACACTTTTTGAAAGTTGTTGTATTGAGGGAGTCCTTGACATAATATTGGCTATAGCTCCTCATTTGATTGTACTCATGCTCTCCTAGCTTGTACTTCTCACAAAATTTCTGCCAAGATAACTTTTCCGTTGTCAAATCAAAGAAGAATGATATTATTGCTTCTTTCAACACTTAATCTGTTTTTAACTTCCAAGCCATCTCATCCATGTCCATTCTATGAGAGGTATTCTTGGCCTTCTTTAGCAAGATGGTTTTTCCCAGGATTTCATTTTGCAGTTCAAGAACTTCTCTACTCTCGAGGCCTAAAATGATCCTAAATAATGTAGGTGCTAGTGTTGCTGTGCCAGGTGCTTGTCGAATCTGACCATCCTTCATAGTTAGAAATTTAGGATTTTCATTGGAACCCTCGTCAATCATTTCTCCCTTTGTATATGGTAGCAAGCCTCGAGCATATCGTTTCATAATCTTGACCCAATTCTTCCATATCTCCTCATCACATAGAAGTAAATGCAAGTCGGTCTTGACATATCCCTTTTGAAGTGTGTGCTCTGTGGTCTCAACAAAGGTCTTCCAACATCAATATTGACAAGGCACTAACTTGTGGGGTTGAGACACATACGTTATAAGTTCAAGCATGGCTAGATTGAATTGTTTCTTTATATGCTCACATACATCTATGCAAAGTCCAAAATACATGGGTATATGTAAGTGGGGCTCAAACTTAAGTTCGAGCCTCGCTTGTTAGTGCTAGAGCCTCATATGCAAGTGACAGTAAATCTTAAGTTCAAACCTCACTTTAAGTTCTAAATGAGCACATGAAGGGCCTACTTGAGCCTATGATAGAATCTGGCTTACAAATAAATATTGATAAAAGACTCACACTCTTGTTTTCAAAGAATCACAAGTACCTTCCAAGACTCAAAGTCCTTCTTGGTTAGGTTGACACCAGGTGGTGCCTTAGAAGGACAACCATTTGCATGTGCCATTGTGCTCGTGCTTGCATAAGTTGGTCAAGAATAGGCTCCTTTTGCATTGACTTTGCAACATATAGATTTGCATCTTTGGATATTTTGCGAGAGATCTTCGATGGGCAAGTGAGAATAATCTTTGATCGTCTATATTTAAATTACTGTTGCAATTGAGGGGTAAACTTTGCAACTTTTACACCGTGCAAACGTTTTGCAGCACTAATGGAGTGATGTCCAATAATCAACATTGTGAACATCCTCTTCAACAAGTTTTTCAAGAGGATTTTTTTTTGAAGGATCACAAGGAATCAAAATTGCCAATATCTCCTCTTGCTTTGGTTCTTGAATGAAGTCTAAAGTCAAAATCTTGACCCAATCTAGATTCAATATTCTGTACACATAGTTTAATGGAGTAGGAAAACACCTTATCACGTCAATGCTAAAGAGTTCATTAATCCCAAAAGGATAGAACCCCTGCTTGATTTCTAAGGAGATCAGTGCCTTGTTATCTTTGGATGGAGTTTCCATCTCCATCAACTCCTCTTCAAAAACCTCTTTTTCTTCTGCACTCTTTTTCATCTTCCTCTTTGCTGGATTTTGTCGATCTTCCTCAAGACTAGATTCATCCTTTGCCTTTCTTTTTCTTGTGAATCCTTGTGCATCTTGCTCTTGTGAACCTTCTTGCTCCTCTACATTAATGTTGGCAATGATCTTCTTTGCATGTGTTGAAGTGCTTGCACAAGCACCTTTTGATGCTGCAAGTGCACTCCTAACTATGGATTTCCCTATCTTCTCCATAAATTTCTTAGATAGTGCCCCTATTGGTTTCTTTGTAGGTACAATATTCTTTGGTAAGCTCAAGACTCACTTTGCATGTTTCACTGCCTTCACTAGGTCTTCCACACAATCTACACCCGAGTCTTCTTGATTAATGAAGATGGAGATCTTCAATCCTAATTTTACAATAGAATTTTCTTTTCCTTGTTTGCTACCATTCATGTCTGCTACATGAAAATTTCCCAATGATAAGAAAAACTTGTTTGCATTGGTGGTCTCTCCAAGGTAGCACATTACATGCAAAACATGGCATTGCTATTGCATCCACATCATCTTTGACACCCACAACAATCCCCATGTCTCCATATTTCATATCACCTTATGAAAAATATAGATGGATGTCACCTTTGTAGTTTGCATTTGTATCGTAGGTATCCACAAACCACTTCACTCCTTCTTATTTTTTTAAATTGAAGATCTTATCAACATTTATTCTTGGAGCAGTTGTTTTGGCTTGAGTGGACATTCCAAGTACATCGAGTGTGAAGACTTGTGCACCCTGCTCTAGTCTACTTGGTACATTGGAAACCTCCATTCCTAAAACAACAAAAAAGAACAATTTTAGAACCTAAACAAGCAGCACATGTTTAAGTTAAATAGTACATTTAAAAAAATACACTAGCATGTGTAAGCGAGGCTCGAACTTAAGTTTGAGCCAAAAGATGTTGTTCTATGCCCTTGCTAGCCACAAGGATCTCATGAGAGTAGTCTTGCAGGTTAGTGCTTCATTAAATTTGAGCCTAAAAGTGAAGCTCTATGATTTTTCTAGCCAGAAGGATGACATGAGGCTAGGCGTGCACCCTAGTGCTACATTAGCATATGGAGAAGAAGCTCAAACTTAAGTTTGAGCCTAAAAGTGTTTTTTTATTCCCTTATGCACAAGAGGGTTGAACTTAAGCTCGAGCCTAAAGGTGCTATTCTATGCCCTTGGTGTTGGGGTATAAAGCCCAATGTGGTCGCCCAGGTAAGTGGGCGGGCCGCCAGGTATGTACACATGTTCTTTTGTAAAAACCTAATAAGAACTCACTATGCTCTACACATTACAGTAGAGCGAGTTCACCATATCGTTGTGCTCTTCTTCTCACACACTCTCTCTCTCTCTCTCTCTCTCTCTCTCTCTCTCTCTCTCTCTCTCTCTCTCTCTCTCTCTCTCTCTCTCTCTCGCTCTCTCGCATCGCACTTCCACTCGTACTCCTTCAACTGGTATCAGAGCTCAGATCGAGGCTCGGGGCAGCACTGCAGGAGGCTAGAGTCACCAACTCAGATTGGAGTGAAATTCGACAGGCAAAGACACGGCCCCAAATCTCGTGGGACCGCCCGACGGGCTCGGTGTTCACAAAAATTCATTCTGAGGTCATCTCGGCCACCGTTCGGCTTCGACAAAGGTCTGCGCAGGCCATTTTCGACTACGTGGTCTCGGCGAGTGCAGATCCGACTCTGCAAATTTGGGGTTTTCGGCCTACAACTGCAGGTGCTGAGGATATCGACACTCCTAGAGTGTTGATTTGTGGCTGTCTACACATCGAAGGACGGCTCACAGTTCTTGGAGGCGTGTCACATACGACACGGGCGCATCTACACACAGACTGTAGGCGACATCCACTAGTTCATCAGGTAGCTTGTGTTTGCTGCTTGATATTCCAGATTTCATCCTAAAATTGCAGGTACTTCCACATGGGATGTATTGTCAGAGATGATGTATGTTTGTTGAGGGTTTGCTGACTGTGAGTCACGCAACAAACAACCGCCGCAGCTGTTACAGCATACAGTGGGAAATTTGTGGATGTATAACTTTGTGGGAAGTCTATGTACTGTCAGATTTACTGCAGCCTTTGTTGAGGGTCGAGTGAGGTTTTATTGAGCTGGGGGATTCTCGAATGTTGAGATCCTTTCGGTGATACAGGTCTTGGAGCGATCCCTCGAGCACCCTTAAATAGGCAGCTAGGATGTATTGACTGTGAGTTAGACAGTTGGGATTGCATCTTTGCTTTACTGCCATTGAGGCATTGTCGCAGTCTATGCTTACAGGACAGTGGCAGGACAGTCAGAGACAGTACAGGTGCAGGACAGGTTTACCCACAGCTTACAGTGTTAGAGAGACAGTGGTTTTTTGAGCTATTTTTTGGTATGTTTTTAGTACACCAGAGCCATTTTACAAAGGAGACTCTGCCGTAATTTATGTAGAATCTGAAGCTTTCTTGGTTCATTTGACAGGTTGATATTGGTTCAGAGGTCAGTTTACAGGGGAAACTCTGTCGAATTTTTCCCACAAAAGTAAACTACTATGAAGCGTAGCTATGGCTGGATCACAGGACACTGCTCTTTACAAAATCAAGAAGCTGGATGGAACCAATTTCCCATTGTGGAAGAAGCAGATTTGGCACGTGTCGGTACAAAAGAAGCAGATAAAACCTATAAAGCTCAAGGGGATAAAACCAGAAGATATGGACGAAGATGAATGGAGCGAAATGGATGAATTGGCACTTTCTACCATTATGCTGACTTTGGCAGAAAGCGTTTACTTCAATGTAGCAGACGAGATGTCGGCTTATCAAGCATGGTTAAAGCTGAGTGATCTTTATGAGAAGCAGAGTGCAGCTTCACACGTATACTGGCTTAAGAAGCTTGTTGACTTGAAGATGAAAGAAGGGACACCTATGTCCAATCATCTGAATGAATTCAACACAATCTATAGTCAGTTGTCAGCTCAAGGTGTCAAGTTTGATGAACCTGTTAGAGCTATGTTCAATTCTGAAACTTCAATTGAACATCTCCAACACCTAAGATCTCACATGTCTACCCATTGCCTAGCCGAACATGATCTTTAGTGGTCACATAAGAGGTAAACCACTCCTTGTTTGGAGACACATGAAGTGATGCCCCTGAGTCTATAATCCAGTCACTCAGTGCATTTCCATCAGATGCTGTAAGAAGAGCTGAGTCCATTGTATTCTTCAAGAAGTAGATGTCTCCTGACACTAGACTGTCATCCTCTGCAACAGTGTTTGTGACATTTATTTCTTGAATCTTCACTGAGGACTTGTTCTTATCACCATGGTCTTCATCTTTCTCTTTGCCTTTTTCTGTTTTCCATTCTCTGCAGTCTCTTTTCATGTGACCCTTCTTGCCACAATGGTAGCATTCTATGCCACTCTTGCCTTTAGCACTGCGGGACTTGCTACGAGACTGATTCCTCTTTCCACCTTTGTACTTTTCTTTGGTCCTTCCCCTGACAACTAAGGCTGTTCCTTTGCCTTTGTCCATTGTCTTTCTATTGGTTTCTTCAGTAAGCAGACTTCCTTCTACACCTGCTATGTTCAAACCATCTGGAGGTGCAGAATTACTCAACGCTGTGCGAAAAGTGTCCCAACTTTTCGGCAATGTGATCAACAGGAACATAGCTCTAACAGGTTCATCAAACTTGACACCTTGAGCTGACAACTGACTATAGATTGTGTTGAATTCATTCAGATGATTGGACATAGGTGTCCCTTCTTTCATCTTCAAGTCAACAAGCTTCTTAAGCCAGTATACGTGTGAAGCTGCACTCTGCTTCTCATAAAGATCACTCAGCTTTAACCATGCTTGATAAGCCGACATCTTGTCTGCTACATTGAAGTAAACGCTTTCTGCCAAAGTTAGCATAATGGTAGAAAGTGCCAACTCATCCATTTCACTCCATTCATCTTCGTCCATATCTTCTGGTTTTATCCCCTTGAGCTTTATAGGTTTTATCTGCTTCTTTTGTACCAACACGTGCCAAATCTGCTTCTTCCACAATGGGAAATTGGTTCCATCCAGCTTCTTGATATTGTAAAGAGCAGTGTCCTGTGATCCAGCCATAGCTACGTTTCACAGTAGTTTACTTTTCTGGGAAAAATTTGGCAGAGTTTCCCCTGTAAACTGACCTCTGAACCAATATCAACCTGTCAAATGAACCAAGAAAGCTTCAGATTTTGCAGAAATTTTGGCAGAGTCTCCTTTGTAAAATGGCTGTGGTGTACTAAAAACAGACCAAAAAACAACTCAAAAAACAATGTCTCTCTGACACTATAAGCTGCGGGTAAACCTGTCCTGCACCTGTACTTTCTCTCACTGTCCTGTCACTGTCCTGTAAGCATAGACTATGACAATGCCTCAACGGCAGTAAAGCAAAGATGCAATCCCAACTGTCTAACTCACAGTCAATACATCCTAGCTGCCTATCTAAGGGTGCTCGAGGGATCGCTCCAAGACCTGTATCACTGAAAGGATCTCAACATTCGAGAATCCCCCAGCTCAATAAAACCTCACTCGACCCTCAACAAAGGCTGCAGTAAATCTGACAGTACATAAACTTCCCACAAAGTCATACATCCACAAATTTCCCACTGTATGCTGTAACCGCTGTGGCGGTTGTTTGCTGCGTGACTCACAGCCAGCAAACCCTCAACAAACATACATCATCTCTGACAATACATCCCATGTGGAAGTACAGTCTGTGTGTAGATTCGCCCGTGTCGTATGTGACACGCCTCCAAGAACTGTGAGCCGTCCTTCGATGTGTAGACAGCCACAAATCAACACTCTGGGAGTGCCGATATCCTCAGCGCCTGAAATCGTAGGCTAAAAACCCCAAATTTGCAGAGTTGGATCTGCACCCGTCGAGACCACGTAGTCGAAAATGGCCTGCGCAGACCTTTGTCGAAGCCGAACGGTGGCCGAGATGACCTCAGAATGAAATTCTGAGAACACCAAGCCCTTTGGGCTTATCCACAGGATTTGGGGCCGTGTCTTCGCCTGTCTAATTTCACTCCAACCTAAGCTGGTGACTCTAGCCTCCTACAGTGCTGCCTCGAGCCTCGATCTGAGCTCTGATACCAGTTGAAGGAGTACGAGCGGAAGTGCGACGCGAGAGAGAGTGCGAGAAGAAGAGCACGACGATATGGTGAACTCGCTCTACTGTAATGTGTAGAGCATAGTGAGTTCTTATTAGGTTTGAACAAAAGAATATGTGTACATACCTGGCGGCCCGCCCACTTACCTGGGCGACCACATTGGGCTTTATACCCCAACATTTACTTTCTCAAGCACAAGGATGAAGCGTTTAGTGTTTTCAAAACTTTTGTGACACTTGTGGAGAATCAGAGTGGCAAGAAGCTTAAATGCTTACGCACTGACAATGGGGGAGAGTATGTTTCAAAGGCCTTTCAGGACTTTTGTGAGTAAAAAGGTATAAAACGTGAACTTACTGCTCCTTACAATCCTCCTCAAAATGGTGTTGCTGAGAGGATGAATAGGACCATACAAGAGAAGGTCAGAAGTATGTTGTCTAATGCACAACTGCCAAATGGGTTTTGGGCTGAAGCTGTATCAACAACTGTTCATCTTGTAAATAGATCTCCTAGCAAGGTTTTGCAAAAGGATTCAGTGCCAGAGATGGTATGGTCAGGCAAAATGCCCTCATACAAGCATCTCAGAGTCTTTGGTTGTGAGGCATATACTCACGTTCCAAAGGAATTTAGGAACAAACTTGAGCCAAAGAGTAGAAAGTGCATCTTTCTAGGCTATGGTAATTCTAGTGAGATGGGGTACAGACTTTGGGAACCCGAATCCAGAAAGGTTGTCCGCAGCAATGATGTTCACTTTAATGAATCCAAATATCATTCTAAACCAGAGAGGGTTGAGGAGATTAGAAGAGTTGTCTTCCAAGAAGATGGACCTGCACGTGCAAGACAAAATGTCAGGGCTCAAGAGGAGCAAGGACAGGATATATTGGAACCACAGGTTGTGGCTGAGCCTGAGCCACCTATTGTGCGTAGATCTGGACGTGTCATGCGACCTCCTGATAGGTTTGTTCCATCTATGAACTATGTCATGTTGACTAATTGCAATGAGCCTTCATGTTACAAGGAAGCAGTGCAAATGAAGGACTCCGGGAATTGGCAATTGGCCATGCAGTCAGAGATGACAGCTCTGCATAAAAACAAGACATGGAAGCTAGTTAAATTACCACAGGGCAAAAAGGTTCTACCTTGTAAATGGGTTTACAGGTATAAGATCACCGCTCATGATAGTCAGCCAAAGTACAAAGCAAGGCTTGTTGCCAAGGGCTTTAAGCAAGAACAAGGCATTGACTTTGATGAAGTCTTCTCTCTCGTGGTCAAAATGACTATATTGAGATGCTTTCTTGCATTGGTTGCCATATTAGATTTGGTGTTGCACCAAATGGATGTCAAGAGAGCGTTCTTGCATGGTGATTTAGATGTGGAAATTTACATGCAGAAGCCAGAAGGGTTTGTTGAGAAAGGCAAGGAAGATTGGGTATGCCAGTTGTTAAAGAGTCTTTATGGCTTAAAACAATCACCGAGGGCATGGTACCATAAATTCCACAAGTTTATGCTTTCTCAAGGCTACAAACGTAGTGAGTTCGATCACTGTCTATATACAAAGAAGGCTAAGGATGGTACTTGGATGATCCTTATTTTGTATGTGGATGACATGTTGATTGCTGGCAAGCACTTGGAAGAAACTTCAGCTTTGAAGTCAAAGATGGCAAAATCGTTTGACATGAAAGACATGGGTGAGGCAAGTCATATACTTGGTATGCGCATTGAGAGAGACAGATCAAAGAAGTTGATTTGGTTATCTCAAACAAAGTATATTGACAAGGTTTTGCAACGTTTCAATATGGAGAAGGGAAAGGCACTGAGTGTTCCATTGCCACCATATGTGAAACTTAGCAAACAAGATTGTCCTTTGTCTGAGGAAGAACATGCTGAAAGGGATAAGATTCCATATGCGTTTGCAGTGGGTAGTTTGATGTATGCAATGATTGCTACTCGCCCAGACATTGCATTTGCAGTGGGAGTAGTAAGTCGATACATGTCAAACCCAGGCAAGAAACATTGGGAGGCAGTGAAAGGAATATTGAGATACCTGAAAGCTACAAAGAGTATGCGTATATACTATGGGAGTCAGGAGCTAAGTGTAAAGGGTTTTACAGACTCAGATTATGCAGGTGACTTAGACAACCGAAGGTCTACGTCAGGGTATGTCTTTACATTGGTTGGTGGAGCAGTATCATGGCGTTCTAGATTATAAGATTGTGTTAGTCAGTCTACTACAGAGGCTGAATATGTTGCAGCATTAGAGGCATGCAAAGAATCAATTTGGCTTAATCGACTAGTAACAGACTTGGGAATCAAAGAAGAGATGCCTGTGTTATATTGTGATAGTCAAAGTGCTATACAATTGGCTCACAATCCAGTTTATCACTCAAAGACAAAGCATGTGGATGTGAAGTATCATTTCATCAGGGAAATGCTCGAGGATAAGCAACTTCAACTTGTCAAAGTTCACACCACAAAAAATCCTGCCGATCTACTTACAAAAGGACTTCCCTCAGAGAGCTTTGCGCATTTTCGCAAGTAGTTAGGTGTAGGGTAGTACATCACTTCTCTACATCTCTTGTATATTAGCTTGTATAGTAGCTTCTCTCACACTTAAAGTACCACATTGGACTTTAAGTGGGAGGTTGTTGGGGTATAAAGCCCAATGTGGTTGCCCAGGTAAGTGGGCGGGCCGCCAGGTATGTACACATGTTCTTTTGTAAAAACCTAATAAGAACTCACTATGCTCTACACATTACAGTAGAGCGAGTTCACCATATCATTGTGCTCTTCTTCTCGCACTCTCTCTTGCGTCGCACTTCCGCTCGTACTCCTTCACTTGGTAGCCATTATAGAGTTTGGTCTTGTTTTCTTTGACCCTGGATATGTCCTTGCTCCGGTTTCTGAGCCTTGTTAAGCGAAGAATTTTTTTTTGTTCATCTTATTTGTGCCCCTTGGTCACGCGTGATTTGTGGTGCTATAGATTTTAGTGAGGCTGAGGGTTTCCACTCGCTTGCGTAGGCATTTTTGAATTTTGCTAATTACAGAGTTTTGGGGCTTGTGTAGTGCATAACACCGCAGGTGGTGTGCCACCCCAAGAGTTCAATAGGCAATGGAGACTGTTGTAGCAAAAGCAATCCTTGGTGGTGAAGGCATCACCAATGATGAGTTAGAAGGCATCATTGTTGCCCATGATGATGGGTTTCTGTTGGGCTTCCCCACGTTCTCAATGATGTCTATAATAGAGAAGCCACTCTCGACTACCTGTGCATCAAATCTGTGTGCCAACATTGCACTCTAGGCATTTGAGTCTCCTTCTATTGATTCGTGGGCCAGTGATGGTATTGAGCCCCAATCATCATGGACAAGAGCACACTCACAGGAATTCAAGGCAAAGCTTGACCCAAACCCACTACCACTGCCAAATTCTGATGGATAGTTTAACCATCAAGATTGTGTCCGTTAAATTTTGACAGAGGTGCATCTATGCCTTCCTCCTTATGAAAGTGACAAAACCAAAGCCTCAAGAGTGCCCTATCTTTGTTTATCATAATCTTTGCATTATCACCTCGCCATTGTGACAGTCACTTGTAAGCAATGCAAGTAAGCCTAGGAATGGTTAATGTCTATTCCTTTTTGTACCACAGTTTGGGGTCTATGTATCCATGGCACAACAAGAGGTGCACATAGGTGTATCGTGAGTGAGTGAGTGTGTGTGTGTGTGTGTGAATTTGTTTTTATCTTCAACAAATGCTCAAGCTTTTTCTTTTGCAGAGTGTAGATGCTTTGAAAAAAAGATGATGCTTGAATGCCAAGGACCACAATGATGTGTTTGGAGGCAAGGGTTTGTCTCCTTTGCATTCTGAGGCAATATTTGGTTGGCTAATATACTGTCTTTTTGAAAACTTGGTGGCTAGATTTAGAAAAATGAAATGAATATTCTTAGTATCTTGTGTTGGTGGTTTGCTTATGTCATTTTTTAAGTGTTACGGTTTCATCTTGAGTTTCTGATAAGGAAGTAAAGATTGGAAGAGGGTTTTGATTGATACTTGAGGAATTTTCTTATGTGTTTGGCATTGTCTCCTTAGGTGCTTTTAGAAGCTTTGGGTATTAGTGCTCGAGCCTTACCTTATCCAGTTAACTTTCACCTTTCAATCCACCTTCCCAAGTTCTCTATGTAGGACATTGAGGTGTCATCAGCCGTAAGTGGGAGGTGATGGAAGCGGGCAGCGAGGACATTGGGATAGCAGGGGGTTGAGATCTACCACCATCCCACTATGACATCTCTACAACTAGGCTCTATATTTGTAGAAGATGACCTTGATACAGAGGAAACACCATTGCCATGGCAAGGTGATCAAGATGAAGGTTGGCCATGCTATAACTGTGGTGACAAGCAACTACTTTATGAACTAGAAATTGTGTCAAACATTGTTTTTGGTTGATTTTTTAGGCTTTGGCATATGTTGATGCTTTAGTGGTTTCAATCTAGATGTCCAAGGTAGGTTTTTCTTTTGATGATTCCAGTTCATTCAATTTTGTGCCAAAATTTTGAAAACAATTTACGACTCACCTAAAATTTAATCTATTTCTCTATGCTTTTAATCCATTAGTGCATACGTGTGTACATTGATTCTCTTTTTGTCTACATAATATATGTTTATAAGTAGCAAAAACTTAATTTAGATTGTAACATTTAATGGTCTAGTAACTTGTCTGTAGCAGAAAATAACATAGATATATTGAGCATTTTATTAGAATGGCTTCCTAATGAGCATATCAAGAGTGCTTGAATGGAGAGAGCAACAAAAAGCATAACACCTAGTTAGATAGGCATGAATAATACTTCAAAAAGAGAGAGAAATTAAGCTATTGACAACAATTGAGGACTGGATTTCATGGAGCCGGTCCCCCCTCCAAAAGGCTTTGTATTATAGGTTTCCCCCATCAAGGGAGACATTTTACAATACGATACTTTGTGTTCCTACAATACATGCTGGTACAATGAAGATGGAAGCTTCAAGCACCATGCTCACACTTGAAAACACAACATCAATTCCCTCACGGGTCTCAAACCCAAGACCTCACACACCTTTGAAGATGGTGATAGCTAGCGGGGTATGAGAGTAGATCGAGAAGAAGAAGGAGTATTCTTACAAGAAAGAAGTATGTCTCCTCAGATAATCACTCTTAATAGCTTAGCATGACTTAGGATTTGGAAGTGTAAATTCCTAGTTATGATGAAATTAGGCCACGTGTTATCGACGGCAAAATCTATGAATTACTATGATGTGCTTACGTCAATGTCTAGAGCTCTTTTCTGCGATTGCAATGCAACAAACACGACTGCAATGTGATAACCGGGGAGGGAGTAAGAAGCGCGAGAAGGAAAGAAGTGAGTGCCGTTAGCTCGCGCTGTGTATTTCATTATCCAAAAATTAATGATAACTTACAAAAATTGGCTTTTATACCTTAGCCAAGGTTTTTTGGTGGCCAAAACTGATAATCTGGGATTTCTACCAAAGATGGGTAATGAAAGGTTGATACAATCTGGAAGCTTGTAGCCCCAACTCATTAATTACAAGGTTTATCCAAAAAATAGGAGTTAAAATATTCTTGATTTATCAAAATAAGAAGTGTTTTTACAATGAGAACTCCGAAAAATGGTATCCGTGGTATCTGTGTTAGCTTGCTGCTAACATTCCTCCCCTCCTCGCCTGTGTCGTCCCTTGACACAACTTTATGGGCTGAAGTAGTCTTCAGGCTGGCGGCTGACGAGGCGGTCTTTAAGCGCTGTTAGAGCCTTTTGATATCTGATTTTCCGTTCCTTATCTGGCACTTGCAAGAATTGCATAGTTACTCTGTTTTTCAGCTCCACTGCTGAGTAGCCTACAAACCTTGAGGTCAGGTTGTTGATCACTGGCGCAAATATCTTCATTCACCAAGTGAAGAATCCCGTATAGAATGCTTCCTCAAACGCCAGCATATTGTGAGAAGGTAGAAACATGCATCTGGTGTAGAAGCCATAGAGGACTTCTTCGGAAGGTTGGCCACTGAGATCATAGCACAAACCTTTGTTACCTCAAGGAATGACATCCAAGGGGCGTGTGCTTGCTCTGGCTCATTGAACATTTTGATGCATGTGAGCAGCATTCGACAGATTTTGTATAGCATAGCACATGACAAATCTGGTAGACTTTTAAAGAATGACATGGCACCCTTTAGGGTTTTCACCATGTATTCTTCAATCGGCTGTTTTGTTTCTGGAGTAGGCAATCTGGGGTAATTAAGCCAAGTTGGCCAGTTCTTTTGTAGTGCCTTATGTGCTATCCAGGTCCTTACTCTTAATACATGACATAAGGTAGGATCCTTTTGCAGGGTTGCAGGTGCTCTCATAAATAGAATCGAGTACCTTGGGTTCTTGTTCAGCCAGCTCAACCTCCACTTTGGGTGGTCTTTATCTGCGCCCTCAACTTGCATGTCTATGTAAAGTCTTTCTTTCGCTTGTAGCAACTCAACTTTAATCAGAGGGTAGGGCAGGGATTGTTGGTGCCATTACGCATTTATTTGATTGAGAGTGAGTTGCGTGACATTGATGGAATGGAGTACTCTCAGCTCCCAATCCATTGCTGCCTTCCACTGCTCATCTGCCTCTTGTGTAACCTTTTCCTTTAGTGCATCTTTTTCAGCCTTAGAGAGCTAGACCATGGGCACTGTGTCTTCTTCTGTAATGGGTACTTGAAATTCTTCCTCGCCGCTTAGCTCTACTGCGGCGTGTGTCTCCATGTTAGCAAATGATGCTACGGGGATTTTTATATGAGGTTTCTCCAAAGTGCATGCCTCCTCTTGCATTTCTGTCCTTCCCTCTCTCAGAAACTGGTTGACTTGTTTGAGTACAGTTATCTCCTTTAGTAGCTCGTCTTTTCTTTGGACCCGCATCAAGGCTAGGTCTCTACGCTAAGACTTCTCTAATTTCAGCTCCAGCTCAAGGTCTTTATTTTTCTTTTCTAACGCCTTGTAGACCTTGTCTGTTTCCTTGATCGAGGCGACATCTGGATTTTCTTGTATTTGCCGCAAGAATATCGCTTGGTCATCGATTCTTTGTTCTGAGTACTGAAGAGAAGCATTGGCCACATCTAACTGTACCTAGATCATTTGAGCTAATAGGTTGTAGATAGAAATTCATTTGTAACTTCCGTCAGCTGATCATCCTTGGATTTGCACGCATCTAAAAGTTTGGTAAGCAGCTCACCCAGTTCTTCCATTTCTTTTTGCTGCTTATCTCTTGCGAGCTAATGTTGTTCAGCTTTCGCTCTCAACTCCTGTACTTGCCTCTGTAGATCGGTGATGACATTAAGTCTGTCGTCTAAATCCCCTTAGAGTGCGTCAATCACCATCTCTAACTCTTTGGCCCGTGTGCTACAACCAAGTGCTGTTGATCGAAGTCTTTCTATCATCTTCTGCATTTGCTTAGCATATTCGTTCACTTGCAAGATGACTTCATCATTCGATTGCCAATCTTCACTTTGTTTTATTTGTCTTGATGTTTCTGCAGATTCTTTTACCTCTAGCTGCTGGTTGCTGTTGTTGCCCTTGTGGCTGCTGACCTTTCTTTGTTGAGGTAGAGGGTTGTATCTCAGCCTTATCTTGCCGTGTTGAGGTAGAGGGTGTTTCCTCGGCCTCTTGTTCTCTTGTGTGCTCAAATTTTGTGGAGTCCTCTTCTAGTGTAGGACTGGCTGCCTTTTCTGTCGCTGGGTCTTTATCTATTTGCTTCTTTTGATTAGAGACAACTACTAGTTGTGCTGTTTTCACTTTTTCTTGCTGTTCAGATTCTTGTGTAGATTCATCTATTTTTTTTTTCAGGCTTTGCTTCTTTTGTTGGCTCATTTATTGTGGTTCTAACTGGTGATGGTGGTGGGCTCGGCATTGGTTGACGTTAGTGTTCAGAGACAGGAGAAGAGATGCGGGGAGTCAAATCACCTTGGGCGTGTTGTGTTTCTCCTTGTGCAATGGATTCCACATGCTCTTGATGTTCTACCGCCTCTTTCACTTTTCTCGCCTCTTCTTCTGCTTCTTTCAGCTTTAGAGCTTCTACTTCTTGGTACATCCGTTCAAGTACTTCAGTGGGGTCTTCAGCCTGCTTCCTGGTGTGATGCTTGGTTCTTGGTCCCTTAATCCCACTAGGCACCCACTTTTCCGGGTCCTTTCCTTGTGCTTGGCGACTGCGTTGGTATGAGTGTTTCTCTCTTTCAAACCGGGCTTGCTTTTGGGCAGGCTATTCTTGGTGTGTTGCCACGGCTTTTCTCTTCATTTCCTCTTGTCGTGCTCTCTTTTCTTCATTATCCGAGCTCTCACTGCTGTGCCGTTCTGGTGAGCTCTCAACCGATTCTTCATCAGACTTGTAGGATCTCTTGGCATATCTTGTAGCTCGAGGAGAAGGTTGAGCTGAAACTATCCAAGCGTTTTGATCTGGGACAGGTGGTAGGTTGTCCGCCATGCCGATGGCATGGTATGCAATTCTTGTCAACACCTCTGGTGCACCTAGGCATGTGATATTTCCTTCTTTCTTTATTCCTTTCAAAGTGGTCAAGACGTATTGTGCATGGTCACGGGTTGCCTGGTTGTTGACTTGAGAACTTGTGTGAAGGTAGTGGCAACCGCATGATTGGGCGTGGTATACCTTGGTGGCCTCTTAGCCAGGAAGTGGAAATGCTGGTGGTATAACCTTGCTGGCTCTTCAACCTGTTTGTGAAAAAGGCCTGCAAAGGTGGCCGTGACGGTTTCTTTTGTGAAAGTTTCGGCCGTCTTCCTATCCCTTGCCCTCATTGTTATTCCTTCTGTGGGCAGTTTGAGTGCTTCTGCCACTATTTCCTTGGTGATCACCACTTCCACTTTATTCCCTTGTGGGTCAGAAATCTGTGCAGTTCCATCTTCCTTGATCGTGGACAAAAGCTTGTAGCTTTTTGGAAGTCCACTCCGCACAGCTCTTGTTCATAAAAATCTTTGAGTCCTAGCCGTTGGTTGGCATGTTTGGTTTTGGGCTTTACGGCAACATCATACACTTCTTTTGGTAGGAGTTGCAACTCTACCTGATGTCCCTATTCACTCTTGAATCTGCCAGTGAACACTGTGGTGTGATGCTCCTCAAGCTGTTCCTTTGAGAGATAGGTTGCCTTGGCGGTTTTGACTAAATCGGGGTCTAGTTGGTATGCGGGTAGTTGTTGCAACTTTTCTTTCTGGTTGAGCTTCTTCTTGGCCCTCTCTCCTGGTTGCATAGATCCTATTTAGTGAATAGAGTGTCAAAGTTAGTAGATTTGACATATTTTTCTCTGAAGTGTCCTTTAGTTTGAAATGCTGACAATTTTGGTCCAATTTGCCTCAAATCAATTTTTGAACCAGCATAGATGCATAAAAATATGCAAGGAACAAAATTGCAAAGTTCAGACAAAAAATTGCAACCAAAGTAAATAATCGTGATTATTTACAAATGAGTAATTTCTCCAACTTTTTGCAAACTTGGCATCACAGGCTTGAAGTATATACCAAATACATGCTCTGAGTGAAATATGGACTCATTTGGATGCATAGGGTGAAAATGGTACCAGATTTTGGCTTTAGATATCTGAAATAGTAGATATAAAGGAAATTTGAGATTTTGAGCTCCATTTGGTTCAAATTTGGCTAGTGGGCTTAACACATCATGTACTTTGGATGTATGGTGGCAAAATATGAAAATTCCTCCATTTTGGCTAGAAATTAAATAATCGTGATTATTAATTTTTCTACCAAATCAACATTTTTTGGTACAAATTGGTTCTAGGCATTGTATAGACTCTGTGTATGTGATATGAGCTGATCTGGATTAAAAAAAGTGGTCCATAACTCAAAATTTGGCTTGCAAAGACTTCTTTGCGTTTTTTTGGCAATTTTCCAAGTTGTAGGTGCTCATTTTGACTCATACTTGCTTTTTGGCATGTAATAGGTGTGTACACATGATAGGTGAGGTGATGATACAATTTCCAAGCAAAAATAGTGCAAAAGTAAATAATCGCGATTATTTACATCAGTCACAATTTTCTTGCAAAACTTAAAATTTTTGACCTAAACACATTCTACACCTAAAACAAGTCCTAAATTGAATTTGGTCAAGTTTGATCTTGTCGGCATCACTTTGTGCTTTGTCGATTCTGAAATTACCGATTTTTGTGACTATATTGCCTGTTGAGTTGGTTTGTCACTTGTGAGGCTTTGGACTTGTCCGCACCATAGTCGTGAAGCAACTTATCCAATCCTGGCTCATTTGGAGTCAGTTTGATCTCGTATGTCGACTTTGACGCTTTGTAACCTTCGAGCCGTTTTCTGTTTTTTGAGGGCTTTGCTTGATTGATTTCACGAAACCAATCATATATACATTGTATATAAACCTCGTAGGCAAGCTGTCTATGGAGTCTAAACCAAATTCTGGCGTCTTCCAAAAACCTTTCTTTTCTACTGTGGCCCCCCTCGACCCCTGCCGAATGATCAACTGATGATATAGAAAGGTTCTATTATGTTAGGGCATGCTACAGTTCAAATCCCATCTGATTTGGTCGAGCTGACAGGCCGCTATGGTCAGTTTTTGGTCGTAGGTCTTCGTGCACTGCTCGGATTCTAGGGTTTTTTCTAGGGGTTTAGACTAGCTACCAGCCGTACAAAATGGACCATTCATAAGTAAAGAAATTACCTCTCATGTTTCGTGTGAGACGGCGTTGAAAAGGGACAACTGTAGACTCCGGAAAGTATGCGCGAAAGAGGTCGAAAAGCTCTCTCTGCAAAGTGGCAAGTGGAAATGAGGTTGTTTTAGCCTACCTGGGATATCTATACTCGGACTTCCCGAACCATTCTTCCCCAGATTCCCTCGTTAGTGCTACTAGGCTGTGAAATCTATGTTAGACTCAAAAGTTTTCCCGATCTAATTCCTGTAGCTCATTCTGCAAGAATTTTGCAAAAGTAGGTATGGCCGCCTAATTTAGGCTTCCCGCTTTCATCTTCCGATTTCATTGAAAATTTTTGTGCTTGTCTGCCTTGTCTTTTGTATCATCACCGTGTCTTCCGTGTTTCCATATGAGCTCCTTTGCTATTTATTATTAATTTTTGATCCAAAAAATCAAAGAAAATAACAAAATACGCTAAAAAAGCAAAGTAAAAATCCAATAATTAAGAAAATCCATTAAAAAATAAAACTTTATTGTTTTTTGTTGAATTTCTCCATTTTTAAGTCTCATTATCAAGAAAAATGATGGAAAATAACCAAAAAGGACTATTTTTTGGTAATTTTTTGATAGTATATACACTATTTACACTCATCGAAAAGATATTATCAGTGAATTTTTCCTTGATGATGAATTATAAGGGTATTATCATGTATTTTTTCAAAAAATCACACGTTAATATCGAACTTTTTCCTCCCTCTTCAAACATTGCCCTTAATTATTTAGTGCCCTTCCATCCCTCCTAGATGGCGTACTCCGAGACGACTGTGTGCACAGGTTGAACAATCATGTCTGCGCGTAGCCGTGGTTGGCTCTACCATGCTTTGAAGATCAATGCAATTCAAACCACTATGCTGTGCAAGAGCTGGGTCTTGAGTAATTAACTCAAGGGTTTTCGATGTCGATGTTTGTTGTTGCTGTCTTCCAAAGAGAAAATTTTGTAGCTTGTGTGCTCTCTGTTTGATTGTACCATCAGGATGCTTTAGCATGCTGATTTCCTGAGCTGTTGGTAGCACTTTTGACTGTTGTCGAGATTTTTCTTACCATTGGTAAGTTGGTTTGCTTGGTGTGGTGGAGTCTTTTGAGACTTAACTCTCCATTGCTTGATTGGTGTTACGGTTTGTGGAGAAGATAAGTGCTCCTTTTTCTGCCAAATCCATTTCAAGTGAGGTTCCTTGCTTGGAGATGCTTGTCTCTGTGTTTTGACCCTTGGAACCGTCATTGGTTTTGTCGGTGATTTTTTGGGTACCCAGATTTGAATCGGCTTGTCCTTAAGCTGTGCTTTTGGTACCCAAATTTTCCTGACTCCTTGTATGCTACTTGTAGCCTTTGCTTGTGAGAAGATTGATTACTTCGTGGTTTGGTCTACCGATTGCTTCCTTTCCATTCTCCTTGCTTGGTGCAATTGGAACAATGAGTTGCCCATCTTTAGTGATAGTTTGAGCTGATTTGTATCCCAATCTGGATTTGTATGTCCGCAATAGAAATTCTATTGGCAGTATGGCATCAAGACCATAAACAAGGTTGAAGGGTGTAGCATTTAAAGCTGTTTTGAATGAAACTCGATAAGCCCATAGAGCTACATGGAGATTCATTTTTCAATTTGTCCTTCCTGAATTAACCACTTTAGTCAGTACGGAGTTAAGAATTTTATTCGTATGCTCAGCTTGTCCATTTGCTTGTGGGTGATAGGGAGCTGATTTGTTATGGATGACCATAAACTCATTAAGCAAATGCTCGATTACCACATTGAGAAAATGAGTTCCCCTATCCTTGACAATTTCTATTGGTAGTCCATATCTTGTGAATACATACTCATATAAGAATGCGACAATGGTTCTGGCATCATTCTTTTGAGTTGCTTTAGCCTCGGCCCACTTGGTCAAATAGTCCGTATCTACAATGATATATTGAGCTGGGGTTCTATAAGCAGGTGGCTGTATCGGCCCAACAAAATCTATACCCCACTTTGCGAAAGCTCTAGCCCCCATCATTGGTCTTAAGGGCATGCTATCTACACGTGTTGGCATCTTTGCTCATTGACAAGCATCACACCTTCGAACATATTCTTTGGCATCTGCAAAAAGTGTTGGCCACCATATGCCTACCATCAAGATTGCTCTTGCGGTGATCTCACTAGAAAAGTGACCTCGAGCTAATTCAGCATGTGCTTATTTTATAATCGGAATATGCTTGTCTTCATTTGCACAAAGACGCAAATGTTGATCTTTACCTCTCCGATACAATTGGTTCCCAACAAGAGCATAGTCTCTTGCTTCAATTTCAATTGCTCTTTGACGGCGTTTACTCATATCCTCAAAAAATGTTCTGCTTGATAAGTAAGTAACTAGATAGTTTCTCCACTTTGGAACATGTGACATTTGGAACAAAGTTACATGAGGTATGGGTGTCTGTTTTTGACATTGAGGACAATACTTTACAAAAGATCGAACGTCACTCCTTATAGTCGGCCAAAATACTCCAAGTCTCAAGATTCTTTGCATAGTTTGGTCTTCCGCAAAGTAAAGTCTTACTATGGTAATATGTGCTTGACTTAGGTACTAGTTTTTCTCTTCAGGATTAATGCATAAGAAAAATATTCCATCTTGATTTCTTTTGTATAGCCTACTAGCTAGTAATTGATACATAGCGATTGCTCGATTAATTCGATTGTAATAGGAAGTGGTATTTGTGAATCCACTTGAGCTATTGTCATCAATGACACCATGTTTTCCGACCATCGAGGTATCATTTCCACAGAGAACAAATAGGCATCTGGTAGATCATTGTATACCCCTTTAGGTGATTCTCCTGAAACAATCCTTGACAAATGATCTTCTCTTTGATGTGTAGTACCCTTTTTTACAACAACAGCAAAATCAAATTCTAGAAGAATGATGAACCATCTCACTATTCTTCCTGAGCTGCATGGCTTTTTGACCAAATACAACAAAGCTTGGTGGTCTACAAAGAACACAAACTTATTGGCTAATAGGTAATGTCTATACTTTTTAACGGCATAGATCATTTCTAACCCTTCTCTTTCAGTGGTAGTGTAATTATTTTCTGCCATATTCAACTATTGGCTAACATAAGAAATAGGAAAGCCAATTTTTTCGTCTCCTGGTTGAGCTAGTATAAAACCTATGGCAAAATTGGAAGCATCTACATGTATGTAGAATATCTTATTCCAATCTAGTGTTTTTAATATTGGAGCTCGGGTGAGAGCTTGCTTAAGCTTTATGAAGGATTCTGCACATGCCTCGGTCCATTCAAAGTGTGTAATCAAGCTATACATGGATCTTGCAATTATAGCGTACATGTAAATGAACCGTCTGTAATATTCACAATGCCCCATGAAGGCTTGAACCCCCTTGACTGTTGTTGGTCTAGGCAAATCAGCAATGACATGAATTTTTTCAATATCAGTAGCTATGTCATTTTTTGACACTATATGTCCAAGAATTTTTCTTGTCTACCCATGAATGTGCACTTTTCAGGATTTAGGCAAATCCTATAAAGTCTACATTTTTCGATTACCTTTTTGAGGTGTTCAAAATGATCAGCTTGGATTGATGAATGTATGCATAGATCATCCATGTATACTTCCAAGAATTTCCTCAGATATTCTTTAAAAGCATGGTTCATCAATCTTTAAAAGATGGTTGGAGCATTATAGTTAACCCAAAGGCATAATCCGATAAGCAAAAATACCCCATTCCATTGCAAAAGCAGTTTTATGCTGATCTTTTGGGTCAACCAGAAGTTGATTGTATCCCGAAAAGCCATCTAAGAAATTGTAAGCTTCTTTTCTTGCAACTCGTTCTAAAACATGCTCAGTGATTGGAAGAGGAAATTTTTCTCTAATGGTAGCTCCATTCACTTTTTTGAGATTGACACACACTCATAATTTTCCATTCTTCTTGGATACTATCACAATTGGAGACACCCAATCTGTGTGTTCAATTTCGTAAATGAATTCGGCTTCCTTTAGTTTCTCAATCTCTTCCTTGATTTTCTTGGCAAATGTTTCATTATATGTGTATGGCCTTTATCTACTTGGTTTTGCATCATCTCTCATGGGTATGGTATGTTGACAAATTTCTGGATCAATACCCTTGAGATCCTTGTAAGACCAAGCGAAGATATCTCGATATTCTTTTATCAAGCTTAGCAAAAGATTTTCTTCTTCCTCTGTTAGGTCATTTGCAATGTAGGCAGGCCTAGGTTCTTCCCCTGGTTCAGCTAAGTCTATCTTTTTCGCGTTCTCAAATCCTTCATAGGACTCGCCTTGTTTTCGTAATTCCCTAATAAGTTGTTCGACTATGTTTTTTCGGTCTTGGAGAGTATATTTTTTGTAATGGGAGGGAACACTCATTACATCCTTACCATCCTCTTCTGTGGTTTCCATTTCGGTCGTATATATCTCCTTTAGAGATTTTTTCAACTTTTGATATTTCTTTTTCCGCTCAACTCGTGTCATGATTGGCCACTTGTTCTGTTTGTTTGGCTTTGTTTAATTATACTTTCTTGTTTTTCTCGATGTTCTTGACATTTTTGGATTTTTTTTTGAAGGATATCTGCCAGTGATTTTGTCCTTGACACAATCATGTGCCTCTATCTGCATCAGGAATTGTGTTCTACTGGAGACTGATGGCATAGGTCGTGTTTTCACGTTTTTAGTGCCTCTTTTTCGTCTATAAAAAAACTTTTCCTCCCCTCCTTTCAAGAGTAGCTTAGCTGTCATATGTTCTTTTTCTGACCCTGAATCTTCTGAGGTAGCTGAGTGTTCATCTAACTCATCTGTTGCATCATAGTAGAGGTCTGAAAAGACTTTTTGAGCTTTCATCAAGTCCTTGGGTTCCTCACTTTCACCTTGAATGTTGAGGGTTGAAATAATTTGGATGGGAATTATGTCGTAGCCATCCTCATTGCAAAATTGAGTAGGCATAGACGTATTTACACATACATCCATTGTCGATAAAATTTGAGTCCACTCAAATGGCTCAAACAAATGCTCTGGAAAGGGTTCAGATACATAGGCTTCATCTGTGCAATCCCTTTCTAGAATACATTCTTTTTGTTTTAAACTCCCATTTTTTGAAGGTCCACACATCCAAATAAGAGTGTCTTTGTTTAACCAGGATGTAAGCTTAGTTTCAGCCGACGAGACTGAATCAAACTCTTGTAGGGGTGTTTTCAAGACATATCTATAAGTGTGATCTTGTAGATTTACCCTTGTTATAGATCCCACTTGCTTCAAGTATAGATAATTGTTGCCCCAATCTTGGATAAGATGTACCTGTCGCATGAAAGGTCTTCTCAATATGATTTCATAATTGAGTTCTTTTGCAAAGTCTACTATGGAAAAAGTGTGTTGATATTCAATTCCACAGGAATTGGCTATCACTTTTTCAAGCAGCCCTAATGGTCTCTGAATGTATCTATCAGCCAATTGCAATTTCATTCGAGTTTGTCTAATGGCTGGTTGTCCCTAGAATTCCCATATTTCTTTTCATGGCTATGGCTATGTCTGCTCCAATATCCAGTATTGCCATGGTTTCAATGTCATTATATTTTACTAGAAGGGTGGTGTTTCCTTCTTCCCCTTCGTAATATTCTCCGACTTTGTTCATTGGAACAGATCGAATCTCTTTGTTGTCCATTTCATTTTTTAATTTTTTCAATTTTTTTGAGATTAGCCCCATTATCCCCACATTCTCTAGGGTTTTCTGTAGATCATTCCACAAATTTAGTCTGAGTTTTAACAGTTCTCCAAGGTAAGAGTGCATTGGATGGGTGTAGACATGATTGAATGAATGTTGTCTACTTCTAGGGTATGTTCAGCTCTTTTTACTTGAGTGGTCTTACATACTATGGATTCATCTTTGTTATCTTCCAAGTAAGAGGGTAATGTTTTCAAAGTCAATGGTTTAGACATTCCTGAAGCTTCAGATCCGCAATTCCCGTACAAGGATTGTACATCCATGTTCATATCAGAAGGTAGGTTGTCCAACCAAACTTCCTCTGTAGGAGCTGATTTTAAAGTTAGGCTCCCATCATTGATCTCTCTAACTTTTTTCCATAAGTGTCCTGGACAGTCTTCCTCTACGAATGGAATTCCGTCTAAGGCATCTTCGCTGTTAGGCACTATAATTTCTGGTTCTTTTGTTTCAAGGTGAGGTTCTATCACCACATTGGATTTTTCTTTAGTGTCTCTTACCACAAGATCCTCAAGTTTTGCTATACTTTCAAGCTTGGGTTTTTGTTTTTTCCAACATTTCTGGTGTGATTCTTATCAAATTTTGATAAGATTCAAGCTTAGCTACTATGCTAACTTGGTCAAAAAAGTTGAAAAATGGGGTAGATGTAAATAATTGCGATTATCTACAACCAATAACTTTTTGCATCTTTTTGGTTGACTCAGCATGTACACATGTTTATCACATCAATATAAGCCTATGAATCAAATTTCAACAAGTTTGGACAAAGTTTTCCTCAATTTACACTCAAGATTCAGAAAGTCAGTACAAACTTTAGTTTTTACCCTGTTTTTTGCAAGTTTGGTGATCCAAACCTTTTGTGCCTTTACAAAAGTTGTTTGTACACATGCAACGAGTCAATGGTATGAACCTTGATCAAATCTGAGCTGAAAGTTAATAATCGCGATTATTAACTTCAGGCTTGAAATGAACCAATTTTTATAAATTTTCAATGGACAGTTTTATGAGCTATTTTAAGCCTATGAATCAAGTCAAAACTTAATTTAGCCTAAAATGTCAAGAAAAAGTAAATAATCTGAGTTTTGGACAACTCTTGAAATTTTTACCTTGAAGTGTCCTTGAGCTTATCCACTGGTTCAGACAACTTTTAAGCTTACTTTCCAGTCGGATTGAGTGGTTTGGAGTCTTTCCGTGCTATTTCTCACCGTAAACCTGAAATTTTGCAACTTCCAACAACAACTCACAATGATTCTTTCAAAGAAAACAATAATCTGAAATCCACCTCGGATCCTACTTACCCTGCTCCTAGATTCTCAAGCAATGGGGTTGTGGAAAGTGTCCAGAAACACTCGTTTTTTTTTGTCTTTTATGGTTTTTTGAGCATTGACCTTAAGATTTGTTTCGCCTATCAATCATTCTCAAAATCCTACTCTAATCCTACAATCCTATAGTCCTAAAGTACCATTACTTCCAAGCTACCTCTACACAGCAAAAGATGGCAATCTTAGGCTATGCGGTTTCTAAAAGAAAGTTTTGAACTCTAGGTGATCCTAGAGGAAGTTAAAGGATAACTTCACAAGACGCTCGTGTTTTTTCCTAGTTTAGGTCTCTTCAATACCCGGCAACAACGCCAAATATGGGACGCGTGTCTAACCTTACTATCCTATCTTATTGCAGTATTAGCGAGAACCACGATTAACTTGTCAATCCAGGGGATGAAGTTGATTGGACTAGTGCATAGAGGCTACAAGAGGGTGTCAATCTCTTGGAAAACAACTAACAACTCGCATCTAACTCATGCTACACTCAAGTGACATAAATCACTCAAGGCCAATCGCTCATCGGCAAACAAATCACATCCGTTGTAGCATCAAATGACATCCAAACGTAACGGAACTTCTAGGACATGCTTATAAGACCTAAGCACACATGCTTATAGCCTCAAATCCCACTTTAGGTCAAGTGCCAAAATCGTGATTATTAACAACAATGGAATTTTGACCTAGTCGTTTTCAACCCAGAATGCATCCAAATGCTTAGCAAGGATGCCCCAATACCCCGCCTATGCTTTGCTTTTTATTTGAAAGTGTAAATTCCTAGTTATGATGAAATTAGGCCTCAGGTCGGCGACGCCAAAAGCTACGAATTACTATGATGTGCTTACGTCAATGCGTAGAGCTCTTACCTACGGTTGCAATGCAAGAAACGCGACTGTAATGTGACAACCGGGGAGGGAGTAGGAAGAGCAAGAAGGAGAGAAGTGAGCACTGTTAGCTCATGCTATGTATTTCATTATCCAAATCTTAATAATAACTTACAAAAATTGGCTTTTATACCTTAGGCAAGGTTTTTGGTGGTCAAAACTAATAATTTGGGAGTTCTACCAAATATGGGTAATGACAAGTTGATACAATCTAGAAGCTTGTAGCCCCGGCTCATCAATTACAAGGTTTATCCAAAAAATAAGAGTTACAATTTTCTCTATTCATCAAAATGATAAGTGTTTTTACAATGAGAACTCCGAAAAATAGTATCTGTGGTATCTGTGTTAGCTTGCTGCTAACATTCTCCCCCTCCTCGCCTGTGGCGTCCCTTGACACAACTTTATGGACTGAAGTAGTCTTCAGGCTGGCGGTTGGCGAGGCGGTCTTTAAGCATTGTTAGAGTCTTTTGATAGCTGATTTTTTGTTCCTTATCTGGCACTTGCAAGAATTGCATAGTTACTCTGTTTTTCAGCTTCACTGCTGAGTAGCCTACAAACCTTGAGGTCAGGCTACTTATCACTGGCATAAATATCTTCATTCGCCAAGTAAAGAATCCCATGTAGAACACTTCCTCGAACGCCAACATATTGTGAGAAGGTAGAAACATGCATCTGGCGCAGAAGCCATAGAGGACTTCTTCAACAGTTTGGCCACTGAGATCATAGAACAAATCTTTGTTACGCTCGAGGAATGACATCCAAGGGGCGCCTGCTTACTCTGGCTCATTGAACACTTTGATGCATGTGAGCAACATTCGGCAGATTTTGTATAGCATAGCACAGGACAAATCTGGTAGATTTTTAAAGAATGACATGGCACCCTTTAGGGTTTTCACCATGTATTCTTCAGTCGACTGTCCCATTTTTGGAGCAGGCAATCTGGGGTAATTAAGCCAAGTTGGCCGCTTCTTTTGCACTGCCTCATGTGCTATCCAGGTCCTTACTCTTGGTACAAGACAAAAGGTAGGATCCTTTTGGAGGGCCGCAGGTGCTCTCGTGAACAGAATCAAGTACCTTGGGTTCTTGTTCAGCCAGCTCAACCTCCACTTCAGGTAATCTTTATCTGTGCCCTCGACTTGCATGTCTTTGTAAAGTCTTTCTTTTACTTGTAGCAACTCAACTTTAATCAGAGGGTAGGGCAGGGATTGTTGGTGCCATTGCGCATTTATTGATTGGGAGTGAGTTGTGTGACATTGTGAGCGGCAATACACACACAGACACACACACGTTTACCTATATAGTTGTTTGACTATATAGAACAAAAAAACATGTATTTTTTTCTTCATACAGAGATCCCTTGTGGATTTTTTTTTGGAAGGGATTAGTTGGTGTGGTTTTATTTTTAAAATGGGGGGTAACCCTCCTCCTCCCAAACACCACATGGAATCCTACCCCTTGGGGGATATTTTGAGGTAGTTCCTTTCATTACCTTAAACCTCACACCCGTGGCTCTGTCTGTTGCACTTAACTACACTACACTGTGTATGATACCCCCTACATGGGGTCTCTCTCCCTCTCAAACTCCCCGTATATGTAAGCAAGAGTGGCCATAGAGGCGGCTTGGGAGGCAATAGCTACTGAGTACTTGATCGTGGGTGGCTTCACCTTGAAAATTTCAGGACGCGCTATATAAGATGACGGTGCTCTGGCCCCTCACTTAGTCTATGGATTTATTTTCCTCTACGTGTGTTTTTTAAGGAGAGGTGTGAGGGATTTTTTGTTACTACGTAGCAATGGAAGTTGTTGAGCTACCGTCTAAGGTCGGTACTCACCTTCATACCCTGATGTGATATATTAATGATTTTTTTTTGCTAAAACATGCAGCTACTACCTGATGATACCTGGTTTTTCTCCTTTGATATAATTTTTTTTTGTGACTGTATAACTAGGCAATTGAAGATGGCTTGTTTAATGACCATACTAATTATTGTTTGAGGTGCTTGTGGCTACCTTAAAGTAATTAATTTCTAGCTTTACAGCGCCCATAAATAATTTTTAATAACCCATACAAGAGGTGCTTGATGTGGCATTATTCAGACAAAATAATGGGGGACCTTATAAGTGATACTGTCGTTTGTATGGCCTAAGTGTCGGGGCTGTTTTTCACTATATCAAATACATGGAAATTTTTGCATACTACTGCGTAGTGTAAAGGGGCTTAGTTTCTTATGAGCAAAAGGTTTGTTTTTTAATCTTGTACAACGCCTATAACTCATTTTTGGATGATTTGGTAACCAATGCACAACCAGTATAGTGGTGCTTAAATGTGGAAATACTTGGACAATGAAAAATGGGGGACCTTATACTTGATAGTGTCGTTTTTTTGGCCTAGAGTCAAGGTTGTTGAGACTCTATATCAGACACATGGAAATTTTTACATATACTTCATAGTGTAAAGGGTTTTTGTCCTCCCTCATGCCACTTCTGGGATTGGTACATTTACAAAGGATCCTGCATATTAAGTTATATCACATGAAGCTGACAGTACTGGTAACATATATGGGTTTTTTCTCCTTTCTATCTTCTTAACTTGGGCTCTTTTAGTGGTTTTTTTCATACAAACTCTGGTAGGTTGACATTCGTAAATGAATATGAGATTGTTGATTCAGCCTGACAAAAGGCGAGAGAGTTCTTTTCAAAAAAAACAGAAAGTTGTCTATAGTTGGTATTGAGAAACACTTTATGGCTTCATGATACTTAGTAAGCTAGTGAAATCGGAGCTTGACAAAATTGGCTAAGTTGTTCTGGTATTGGTACATATCTCAAGCTATTAATTAGGTTACTTTATGCTTTATGATACTTAGGAATTTGGGCCTAACAAATTGGCATAATAGTATCTAAAAAACTAACCTATGGGTTAAAAGAGGACACTTGGATCAAAAGGGGTAATGTCCTTTTGATCAAAATGATATATATGATAAATATCTATTTAAAGGTCTTTCAAAACATTGGGCTATAAAGAAACCATACAATCACTGACATTTAATGAGATACATAAACTATTTTTTCTAAAAAGAACTAAAAGACATGAACATTTTGGACAGTGGTTTTAAGTTAAAAAGGTTTGTAAGTTGGACATGGATAATAAATGATATAGTCGATTGACACTTGTAACACACATCCAAGACTAACGAATCTGTTGTCTTGTTTGGATGAATGCAAGTGAGGACTCTATCCTTTCTTGGATTTTTTTTTTTTGCTTAAAGCTATTGTCTATCAGATAGTATAACTGCTCTTACCACTTGGGAAGTAATTTTTTATTGGATCACTATCATTGTATACTAGAATGAGGCTTCATTCTCATATGCATATACAAAGATAATTCTAAGACTGAGTTGTTTTTGTACTAATAACTGCCTTTTCTTTGAAAGTCCATATATGTCTTATTATATAAGTTAAAACAACTATACACATGCACACACACAAGGTAGCTATCGCGAGTTGCATGAGAGAGAGAGAGAGAGTGGAGGGGTAGGGGGGAGGATTACCTTGCAAAATGAGGGTTAGCTTTTGCAAGGTAATCCTCCCCCCTACCCCTCCTCTCTCTCTCTCTCACTCGCTCTGTTTGTGTGTGTGTGTGTGTGTGTGTGTGTGTGTGTGTGCGCGCGCGCTTTATTAGAGGTTGTCCGGGTAGCTACTATTTTTGATATAACAACGATGAAAAATAACTACTTTATGAACTAGAAACTAAGTCAAGCATTGCTCTCTGTTCAGTTTGAAGGCTTTGGCATATGCTGATGATTTAGTGGTTTCAATCTAGATGTCCGAGGAAATTTTTTTGTTTGATAAGTTCTATTTCATTCAATTTTGTGCCAAAATTTTGAAAACAATTTGCGACTCACTTAAAGTTTAACCTATTTCTCTATGATATTAATCCATTAGTGCATACGTGTGTACATTGATGCTCTATTTGTCTACAAAATATATGTTTATAAGTAGCAACAACTTAATGAAGTTTAACTTAGATTAGCTCTTCATTTATGAATTTTTTCTTTGTCACAAGCTACATTGTCATCAATGTTGTTCTAAGCCACAAAAGCTCGTAAGATTGCAATGCTCTCTTGTGGGATTGCACCCACACACCCAGACCTGTAAAACTAGCGAATGTGAAGCATTAGACTGCCAAAAAAAAAAAGATTGTCAGGCTCTGAGGATGTATATGTATAACAAAATTGGAGTTTTTCAGGGATAGATGCTCATGCAATATGTGTGAGATGAGAATTTCTTACTGACTGATAGGCTTGAAACTTCAAGCTTCTCTTGTTGAGGATAGTATGTTTCAGTATGAGTTCTTGCATTTTGGCATTTTCTTCTTCGTGCATTGAAACTCTTGCATGCTCTTCTCTTCGTGGCGTGAGGAGTTCAGATCGAGGCCCTTTTGTTGCATCTAAGGTTTGATGGCGGCTGGCCCCCTTTCTCTAGGAAGGGAACTCACTCGCCCAACACATGAAGATTTTGTGGGTTTGATGGTCTCGCCGCCTGGACTCCATTGGGCTTGGTTGTGCAAAACGGAGGTGTTTTTTGGTATGGTCATCGGCTGTGGCATGGTTTTCTTCTTCTTCTCTATATTGGCTTCATGGAGGTCCTTTTTGGTATGGTCATTGACTGTGGCATGGTTTTCTTCTTTTGCTCTGTTTTTGGTTTTATGGAGTGCTGGTTTGGGACATGGAGGTCGTTGATGGCAAAGGTAGCTCTCTGGTGGCAAAGGTACCTAGGATAGTCTTTAAACAATTACAAGTTTCACATTCCCTTCAAGATGGGTTGAACTCTAAAAAAATGTATGATTGTATCTCAACTATTGCAGGCTTAATGTTTAGAGAAATTAAAGTGAGAGTGTGTCTCCAGATGCAAGAACCTATGCTTTCATCTTCAAAGCATGTAAAAGGCAAGATATTAATATGGGCAAAAGAATTCACAATGATATTGTTAGTCAAGGGTACGATGTTGTGACTAGAAATGCCTTGGTACACATGTATGCCAACTCTAGTGCACTTTAGAAAGCACAGAAAGTACTTGAGAAACTCCATGTCTTGAACATTGTTTTCAATAATGCGTTGATTTTGGATTAACCCAATTGGGGTAGGGCAAGCAATCTCTAGACCACAACGGATGCAAAGCAATGGTATCTCTCCAAATGCAATCAGTGACACTTACATCTTGAAGGCATGTGGTGCTAGGCAATATGCTCGTATGGGCAGAAGTATTCACCATGACATTGTTAGTCAAGGGATTTTTTTAATAAAAAAAACATTATGCTTGGCAAAGCCTTCCTCAACGTGTAGGCTAAATGTGGTGTACTTAAGAAAGAAAAAAAGGGCATTAGTGCAATGGAAACAAGGGTCTCTATTGGTGCTATAGGCATTTTTATCATTGTCGTCAAAGACGACATGACAATGTATATATTTAAAATAAAGGATTGATCAATTTGTTAAAAATTTACGGAGGGGTTATAAAAAGTTCTTAAAATAAGTTACATAGTGTTTTTTAAAAGAGGCCTCAAACCCACGTGATTAATATGACTTATTCATAGTGGACACCCGTGTTGTGTCTCTAGGGAGTATATCCGCTCTACCTCTGTCCCCATAAAATTTGATGACACTTTCTATGTCTTACTCGAGCATTGCCACTCTACCTCTTCCTCTACAAAGTTTACTAGCATGTCAAGAAAAACTGAGAGCTATGTCTCGAGCATACTAGAGCTCACTCACAAATGAGACACATCAATTCTCTCGTTGATCACATGCCAACAACAAAATTGAGACTATGCCATCTTGTATCTCAGATACATGCATTGGATATATCATGCCATTGAGCGCTCTTCTACCAATCACTAGTGATCTGTAACGCATCCAAAAAGATTACTCTCTAAGCAGCATCTAACACCCACAGTCTGGTAGTTGTCTCAGTGAGATCAAACTCTAGCTTGGCTAAGAAACATAATGCACATATTAAAGTGTATATGATGCACCACGGCAATGACATACATACATCTCCTACTCTTGCAATGTCAAAACATCTAATCATCATGCAAGTATACTCAATCAAGACTCCCACTAGACAAAGTGCTAAACCCCTCACGACATGGTGTGATGTGGAAGATTGCATCTTTATCTAGCAGCCAACAAAAAGAAATGTCACATATGTTAGACATATAAGCATGAGAAATACTAGAGGTAAATGTGACATCATATCACTGGCATATGAAGCCACCTCTCTAGCTTGAGTCAAGTCTCCATTGTTACCTCCTATATTTAAAAAGGAACACTTGATGTGCCATGTGTGACCACAATGCCAACATCACGAGTCGTCATTGTATGACTCTAAACACATGATAGATGTCATACTAGTAGATAGTGCATAGACATAAAATTAAGTGGCGATGGCGAAAAATTCTGGAAAAAAATTGACAAAGTTTTCTCTATAAATTGAGAAAAATTGCAACCAAAAATCAACCATAAACCGCATAAAAAGATACCAAAGTGGGAGCTCACCTCAACTATTGTACAACCATTTCCATATTCAATGCAAATGCAACCTCTAGCTAAATGTTGCTCTACCAAAGAAACCGTATGGTGAAAAATAGTGTCCTTTTCAGTTAAGTAATGTAAATCTTAATGAACATGGCCTACGGCAATGCTCCTTGCAATTCTAAGGGTCAAAATCAAAGACCCATTTTTGAGTGTATATATTCTTTACTAGACGCGTCGAGCCCCTTTTGTATGCAATAATTATGTTTTGTGCTATTTTGGCAAGATGCTCTTTTTGCACCTCTAATTAGGACCTCTTGACCTTAACCTTGGTCCCTTGTTCTTCCCATGCTTGTGCAAAGGTGCAAGTTTTATAGCTATCATGAATATTGATTTTTAAGATTTTAAAAGTATTCTCCAACTTAAATTGGCCACTTAAGTGTAGGGAAAATAAAAAGAGAACAAGTGAAATTGATTAAGTGATAATGGATCAACCGGTCAAGGCTTTACCAAAAGGGAAAAAGTCCATAAAAGAGCAAGGATAATTGCTAACTAGTTATCTCAGTCATATGTACATGTCAAGAAAGAATAAATGTATCTTGGGCATCCTTGATCAAAGAAGGTACAAGACAAAGGAGACAATCGAGAGCAATTATAGGAGTCTAAAAATAGAAAGTGATTGTGTTAAGCTCAATTCCTTAGAATATCTCTTTAGACTCCAAGTATGAAGTATGTGAAGCCTTAGGGTGCGATTCTAGCTTACCACAAATTGTCTAAATTTAGCAAGTTTTGGGAGCAGCTTGGTGGAACCTCCAAAGCACTGTGCTAAGGTTTCACACATGAGATGAAAGTTTTAGAGCACAAAGGTGAGATTTATTTTTACCAAAGTTTATCCTAATTTAGCAAGTCCTAAATTAACAGGTAGGTTGTAGCCCCAGGTCAGCTTCATAAGCCTCAAAGGTTTGTGCAAAGGTCTTGCACCCGAGCTGATTGATAAAAAGGAAAGTTTATGGTTTTTATTGAATGAAAGGAAAAATCTAAAGAATAATGTTAGATGAACCATTCCTCATTTAGTAATTTGACTCTAGTCTTTGTTTACTAAGTTTGACTAGGCCAAATGTCCAAAGTAGCATACACTTGCATTGAGTGAACTTAACAAGTGTGTGTGTGTGTGTGTGTGTGTGTGTGTGTGTGTGTGGTGTCTCCACTTGCCAAGAAGAGTTCCAAGAGGGAGGGGAGGGATTCTATCATGAAATGAAAGCTAGGAAAAATGTGTAGCATGATTGAGTTGCATTTTGAGGTGTTCCCACCTCATTGGTCAAGTGTGAAGCATTCCAATTCAAGATTAGTTGCACACTAGCATAAGCATAAAAGGGGGGGCTCGTTGGATTTTTGGCCTTCTTGCTCCTTTCACACACTAGCTCAAGTGCCCAAGTTGGAAAATCTCTCTCTCTCTCTCTCTCTCTCTCTCTCTCTCACACACACACACACACATAGTCCACGGAGTTCCAATTGGTAGGGAAAGGGAGCTTTCTCTGGTTGAGCTGGTAGAAATGCTCGTAAAAGAAAAGCCCTCATCTGCAAGTCTCTGGCTAGATCTTTCAGCATATTGTAAAACACCAATGTGAGCATGGATTGCATATATGAACCCTACAACACACTCCACTGGCTCTCGTTCCTCGTATGATGGATGATAGACATTTGTAAGTGCAATAACCAAAAGCAAGAGACCACTCAGTCTAACATCTAAATATAATTTAGGAATACATGACCTCCACTGTTTCCATTCAATAGAATTTTGGAGATCATTGACTAAATGAGAATCAACAGGATTACATTTACATAGCTTATGGGCTAACCCTCCTGAGGGTTCTTTGTTTTTGTTTTTATTTCTTTTAATACATTTCTACCTCTTTAAAAAGAAACAAAAGTATGAGACCAAAAAGGTCTAAAAGTAAGAGTAAAAAACAAAGGCTAAGAAAGCACTTATAGTTGCATCGTGGGTGATGCTTTATTAAGACATTTCCGCCGTTCACAATCACATCAGAGTGAGTGTAGACATGATGAACTAAAACCTCCTTCACAGCCTTCTTGCCGACCTTCACTTTGAAATCTAGCACTCATTCTTTCCATGCAGAACAAAATAAATATTGTAGAGGATCTTTTCCTCCTTCTTGGCTGTATGAGAACCCAAGAACCTTTGCATATCGTTTGCTCTTGCCATTGAATATCTATGGTGATGGAGTTTGGGATGGAAATAGACCCGGGGGCCCACCTTTCAAAAACACCTATAGCATGTGTGTTCAAGAGGTATTTAAAAAATCCCTCTACACACACTTCACCATGAATTAAAATACCCCCCTTCTTTCGTAAACTTGTGACTTTCTTAAAATTTTCTATTTTTAAACCCCTCTTTTACATGTAATTCTGTAACTTCTTTATATATAAAAAACCCCTCTAGGTGAACTCACGTGCTACACCTACATATTTTGAAGTGGACCCCTTGGGAAAATAGAGCAGATGCTATGGCTTAGCCTCCTTGGTAGACTAATGGTGAGGCTAGTTGGGGAGAGAGTACAACAACCCCTAGAGCTTTTAGGGCGGGAAGAAGAAGAAGAAGAAGCCATGGTTCTTTTTGAGTGGAGGAAGAAAGCCTGAACTTGCTTATAATGGAGGGAGGATCAGTTTTGAACGCTTCCTTTATGGAGAAATAACTTTTCATGGTGGAAATATGATAGCTTTTTGTAGATGTCTTTCAGTACCTTTACTACTATTAGAGTCTCTTTATAGCGGGTCTACATATAAAAATCGTAAAAACAGGATGTCCCTCATGTTTGAGCAATTTTTTTGTATTTCTTGATTTATTTGAGCTATTCTTTACGTTATGTTTCCTTGCTGCTTATTGGACGTGCTTCCTTTTCTTTCTCTTCAATATGGCCCTCTAAAAGACCTCCGAAAGCTCCTAATGGAGATTGATGAGGTAGCAAACCCTTTTCTTCTTCAATTTCAATTTGAAGTCCACGACTTAAGCTATCTAAAGAGAACTTGGGATGGCAAAACGGAAGGAGAAGAAGGAGATCAAGTTATGGCAAGCTTGAGGGCTAAGAGAGAGCAGAGGTGGTGTGTGTGTGTGTGTATGAACTTGGCTATGGCTACTACAAGAAGTCTGCCTATGGCTTCTACAAGCTTGGAGAGAAGGTGTATGTATGCAAGAGGCTTGGTTATGACTTTCACAATCTTTCTCTACAAGCTTGCTCTCTAACTTATACCATGAAAAAATTAGAAGAGAAGGTGTGAAATGAGAAGGGAATCCCTTCTTTTATGCACTTGTCATAGGCAATTTTTGATAATGCCCTTCACTTATCCTTTTTTTCTTAACACTTATCTTCTTATCAAATCTTGAGGGCTAAGAGAGAGGAGAGGTGGTGTATGTGTGTATGTATGTATGAACTTGGCTACGGGTATGTATGTATGAACTTGGCTATGGCTACCACAAGAAGTTTGGCTATGGCTTCTACAAGCTTGGAAAGAAGGTGTATGTGGTTTGGTTATGGTTTTCAAAAAAAATCTCTACAAACTTGCTCTCTTACTTATATAGTGAAAAATGGGAAGAGAAAGTGCAAAATGAGAAAGGAAGCCCTTCTTTTATGCACTTTTTATAAGAGTTTTCTAATAATGTTTTTCACTTGTCCTTTTTCCTTAATACTTATCATCTAATTTCACATGTATTGCCCACATTCCCATGGTGTAATCCCAAAATCTTTTTGTGAGTGAGCCCCCCCCCCCCCCCCCCCCCCCCCCCCCCCCCCCCCCCCCCTTTTTTTTTGTTTCAGCAAGTGCAACTTGAACGTGCAACTTCTTCTAGGGATTAAGAAGTTGTTCAAAAAAGATTCATCCCTCGAGTGCTTTGATTTAGCCTTGATTCTCTTAAAACTATTTCCAAATTTCATTGATTATTACCCGATTATAAGGATTATTAACTATTACTAATTTTACTAATTATTACCTAAGTACAAGTAATGTTCTTAAATTGGCCTCATTGTCTAAAATAAAGCTATTTTTGAAGGTGCCATAGGAAGCACGAGAGAGAGAGAGAGAGAGAGAGAGAGAGAGAGAGAGAGAGAGAGAGAGAGAGTTTTGCTGTTGGCTGGAGTGCACAACAACGTTATCCTGTTGCAGTTCCTTATTACTTTGTATTAAAGAATAAGTGTATATATGGTTAAGTTAGTAGATGGATTAGTAGTAAGTGGGATGTCCGGCTAGTTGGCCCATCTCTCCATCTGCACCATATCCAATGAAAATACTTGAGTGTGACTTTGGCTCTAACGTCTGTCGAAGTTGTTTAGGCACGTGAGCATAAGCTTCACAACCAAAAACACATAGATGGTCATAATGGGACTTACGTTTAGACCATAACTCTTCTGGAATCTCATAATTCAATGGCGTACTAGGCGAACGATTTATAATGTGCACTGCGGTCAAGACGGCTTCTACACAAAAGCTTGTGTGAGATTTGCCATAGAAAGCATGGGTGTGACTCTTTCTTGAATCGTATGATTCATGTGCTCAGTAACTCCATTCTGAGCTGGTGTGTATGGTGCAGTAAGCTGCCTTTTAATCCCCCTTTTAGCACAAAAATTGTCAAACTCCTTGGAGACATACTCTCCACCATTGTTAGTCTCCAAAAGAGTCTTGAGCTTCTTGCTAGATTGATTCTCAACGAGTGCCAAAAAATTTTGGAACACAGGAATAAATTGATCCTTATGTTTCAAAGGATATACCCACACCTTTTGAGTAGAGTCATCTATGAATGTCATAAAATAGCTACCCCCCCTAGAGACTTGGTTGACATAGGACCACAAACATCACTATGTACTAAATCTAGAAGTTCAGCTCCCTTTTGACCCAATGGTAAGTGGACGGACCTAGTCTCTTTGCCATAGATACAATGCTCACAAACAGGAAAGTCAACATAAGATAAGACAGGTAAGTAGCCAAAACAAGTCAGAGTTCTCATTCCTTTTTGGCTAATATGACCTATCCGGAAATGCCACAACTCAATAGACGACAACTCGGCTATAGATATGTAATCATGACGAACATCTGACACATGCATGTAATACAAGGTACCATGCTTATGACCTCTGAGTACAACAGGATTACCTTTGCGTACTATCCACGGACCATTTCCAAATGTGGTGTCGTAGCCCAAATCATCAAGCTCACCAACAGAAAACAAGCTTTTAGTCAACTTGGGCACATGTTTCACATTACATAAAGTAAAGTGCGTGCCAGTCCTTAGATGCAATTTGATGTTTTTGACACCCTCAATGTCTAGTTCATAAGCATCACTAAGTCTCACTTTGCCACAAGAGTGAGAATAAGTGGAGAACCACTCTCTATGTGGCGTCACATGGATATTCGTACCAGAATCTACTATCCAATTCTGTGCATATACTGCGTATCTTTTGTAATAAGAGCCTCGACAGGTAGATCTACTGTGAAGACCAATATGTCGGAGGTAAGTGGCATAACAACCTCTGGAAGAATATCTACAATAGGAGCATTTGAAGACTCTAGCACATTGATCTCCTCTAACTTTGCTTTGCCCTTGTTTGAATCATCAGACTTAGAAGTGTCAATGGATTGTTTATCCTTCTTGCTTTGCTGTCATTTCCTGCAATCCTTCTTCACATGCCCTTTTTTATGGCAGTGATAGCACTCAACTTTACGCATAGAACCCCGAGACCTACTGCGTGAACCCCCACGTTCCTTGATTTTGGCACGACTTTGAGTGTGACCCCTCTGTCTATCACTAGCAACATATGCATCACCATCCTTCTTGCCTTCGAGAGATTTCCTGCAAAAATTCTCGGTAAACAGACTCCCAAGGACGTCATTGTACACAAGACGAGTACCAGGTGCTGAGTTGCTAATCGCAGTACAAAACGTATCCCAAGACGAGGGTAAACTGCATAGCAAGAAGATACATTTGATTTCCTCATCAAAGACCAAACCTTGAGTGGTCAACTGACTGAAAATGATATTGATCTCATTAATGAAGTCGCGGAGCGGAGCGTGGGTCGACTCTCTCACACACACACACACACAGTGAGCTTACACAGTACAGTACGCAGAGAACTGTTAGAAGGGTTATCTCCCAATACCTTAGTATTCACAAAGTATATGTGAGTATATACAAAGAGTTAGAGGGAAGTGAGTTAGGCAGATGGCCAGCCATATCCGCATAAGAGGCCACTTGGGCTTTAATCCCAACAACCTCCCACTTAAAGTCCAATGTGGCACTTTAAGTAACTGTAAATCTATGAACATAAATGTACAAAGATTTACATGGCTGCCATCTATCCAATGCCCAATAACTCACGACAATGCACAAAGCCCTCTCCTGGAAGTCCCTTTGTGAGTAGATCAGCAGGATTGTCCTTGGTGTGGATCTTCAGCAGTTGTATCTGCTTGTCTTCAAGTACTTCCCTAATGAAGTGATATTTGACATCAATATGCTTAGTCTTCGAATGGAACACTGGATTCTTTGCCAATTGTATAGCACTTTGACTATCACAATATAACTCTGGCATATCTACTTTGATTCCCAAGTCTGCAACCAATCTACCAAGCCAAATAGCTTCTTTGCATGCCTCATTTGCTGCAACATACTCAGCTTCTGTAGTAGATTGCGTAACACAATCTTGTAATCGAGATCGCCATGATATGGCACCTCCGGCCAATGTAAAGACATAGCCTGATGTAGATCTCCTCTTATCCAAGTCTCCTGCATAATCTGAGTCAGTGTATCCTCTGACACTCAAATCCTGACTACCATAGCATATGCGCATACTCTTTGTATGTTTTAAGTATCTCATGATACCTTTCACTGCCTCCCAATGTTTCTTGCCGGGATTTGACATATATCTGCTAACCACTCCCACTGCAAATGCAATATCCGGACGTGTAGAAATCATTGCATACATCAAACTACCCACTGCAGACGCATATGGAATCTTATCCATTTCAGCCTTTTCTTCCTCAGACACATGACAATCTTGTTTGCTAAGTTTCACATATGGTGGCAATGGAACACTCAATGCCTTTCCCTTCTCCATATTGAAACGTTGCAAAACCTTGTCAATATACTCTGTTTGAGATAACCAAATCAACTTCTTTGATCTGTCTCTCTCAATGCGCATACCAAGTATATGACTTGCCTCACCCATGTCTTTCATGTCAAACGATTTTGCCATCTTTGACTTCAAAGCTGAAATTTCTTCCAAGTGTTTGCCAGCAATCAACATGTCATCCACATACAAAATAAGGATCAGCCAACTGCCATCCTTAGCCTTCTTTGCATATAGACAATGATCGAACTCACTACGTTTGTATCCTTGAGAAAGCATAAACTGGTGGAACTTATGGTACCATGCCCTCGGTGATTGTTTTAAGCCATAAAGACTCTTTAACAACTGGCATACCAAATGTTCCATGCCTTTCTCAACAAACCCTTCTGGCTGCTGCATGTAAATTTCCACATCTAAATCACCATGCAAGAACGCTGTCTTGACATCCATTTGGTGCAACACCAAATCCAATATAGCAACCAATGCAAGAAAGCATCTCAATGTAGTCATCTTGACGGCTGGAGAGAAGACTTCATCAAAGTCAATGCCTTGTTCTTGCTTAAAGCCCTTGGCAAAAAGCCTTGCTTTGTACTTTGGCTGACTATCATGAGCGGTGATCTTATACCTGTAAACCCATTTACAAGGTAGAGCCTTTTTGCCCTGTGGTAATTTAACCAACTTCCATGTCTGGTTTTTATGCAGAGCTGTCATCTCTGACTGCATGGCCAACTGCCATTTTTTCGAGTCAACCACTTGTAAGGCTTCCTTGTAACAAGATGGTTCTCCGCAATCTGTGAGCATGACATAATTTAGAGATGGCACATAACGATTAGGTGGTTTGGAGACACGCTCAGAACGTCTCACCACAACTGATTCTGCCTCTCTAGCCACTATAGGCTGTTCCTGAGCCTGACCATGCTGTCTTGATGTGCTAGCACTAGGTCCATCTTCCCTGAAGACAACTCTTCTGATCTCCTCTGTCTTCTCTGGCTTAGCGTGAAACTTGGCTTCATTGAAATGCACATCATTGCTACGAATAAGCTTTCTGGACTCAGGATCCCAAAGCCGGTAACCCATCTCGCCCAATTCTCCGTAGCCAAGAAATATACACTTCTTGCTCTTTGGTTCTAACTTATTTCTGAACTCCTTAGGAACATGGCTATAAGCTTCACAACCAAAGACTCTGAGATGCTTATACGAAGGTGCCTTGCCTGTCCATAGCATCTCGGCCACTGCACTCTTATCCAGAACCCTACTAGGAGACCTGTTGATCAAATGGACTGCTGTAGCCACTGCTTCCGCCCAAAATCCATCAGGCAACTCAGCATTTGACAACATGCTTCTGACCTTCTCTTGTATGGTCCTATTCATACGTTTTGCAACCCCATTCTGTGAAGGATTATATGGTGCAGTAAGTTCCCGCTTAATCCCTTTTGCTTCACAAAAGTCTTGAAAAGCTTTGGAAACGTACTCTCCACCATTGTCAGTTCTCAAGCACTTCAGCTTCTGACCACTCTGATTCTCCACCAGCTGCAAGAATGTCTTAAAGACCTTGAGCACCTCATCCTTGTGCTTCAAGAAGTAAACCCATACTTTGCGAGAATAGTCATCTATGAATGTACAAAAGTACGCTGCTCCCCCTAGTAAAAAACTAGGCATTGGTCCGCATAGATCACTGTGTACAAGAGCTAACCGTTCGTCCCTACGATTCCTCTTTGATTTGTGCGGTTCCTGTGTTTGCTTACCATAAACACAATGCTCACAAAACTCGAAATCTTGAAATGAAAATCCGGGAAAATAACCATAATGAGAAAGTATTTCCATTCCTCTTTTTGACATATGTCCCAACCTACGATGCCACAGTGACACACTTGGCTGCTCAATCACATTAATTACATGGTTTTTAACCTCTGAAACATGTAAAGTGTACAGAGTTCCTGACTTGCTGCCATGTGCTACAGTCATCGAACCTTTGGAGATCTTCCAAGCGCTGTTCCCAAAAACTGTCACATAACCCGCATCATCCAACTTCCCTGTACTAATCAAGCTCTTTCAGATTGCTGGAACATGTCTGACATTCTTGAGCCATAAAGAAGAGCCATTCTGAAACTTCAACTGCACATCTCCCACTCCAAGTATGTCACAAACCTGCTCATTGCCAAGTCTGACATAATCTTTAGTAGCCACATATGATGTAAACCACTCTTTGTGCGGAGAAACATGTAAAGATGCCCCTGAGTCGATAATCCAATCACTCATAGCATGTCCATCCTCTGCAGTCAAGAAAACAGAATCAAGATTGCTTGTAAGGAAGATGTCACCAGCTGCTATACCAGAATCACTGTCTGAACCAGATCCTGTGACATTCACCTCTTCAATCTTCACTGAACTCTTCTTTTCATCTTGCTCAGAACTCTTTGTTTTTCCTTTTTCTTGTTTCCACTTCGTACAGTCTCGCTTCATGTGACCCTTCTTGCCACAATGGTAGCATTCTATGTCATCCTTTGACTTTGAATCACGAGACTTACTTCGGTTTTGTGCTTTCTTACCCTTCTTCTCTTTAAACTGTTGTCTCCCTCGAACGACCAAAGCACTATTGCCTTTGCCTTTGTCAATGTTCTTCTTGTTCACTTAATCTGTGAGCAAGCTGCCTTCTACATTGGCACTTGTAAGACCTTCTGGCGCGACAGAATTACTTAACGCTGTACGAAAAGTATCCCAATTGTCTGGCAAAGTGATTAAGAGAAACATAGCCTTCACTGAATCTGGAAAGACTATCTCCTGTGCTGTTAACTGGTTGAAAATTGTGTGAAATTCATTCAGATGATTTGACATGGCTGTCCCTTCCTTCATCTTCAAATCCACCAATTTCTTGAGCCAGTAAATCTGAGAAGCAGCACTTTGTTTCTCGTACATACCACATAGCTTTTGCCATACGCCATCCGCTGTAGTCTCTTCTGCTACGTTGAAGTAAACATTTTCTGCCAGTGTCAACATGATTGTGGAACAAGCTAACTTGTCAAGCTCTTCCCACTCATCTTCAGCCATACCTTCTGGTCTCTCCCCTTTGAGCTTCAGTGGCTTCACTTGTTTTTTCTGCACCAAAACCTGCCAAATCTGCTTCTTCCAGAATGGAAAGTTTGTGCCATCCAGCTTCTTTATGTTGTAAAGAGTCTCACTTTGAGAAGATGCCATATCTGCCAAACTGTTTACTCCTGAGAAAAATCCGGCAGAGTTTCCCCTGTAAACTGGCCTCTGTACACAGTAAACAAGCTGTAATCAACAAGCTGAACACCTCTCCTCAGGAACTGTCAGTATTTTGAAAATTTTTGACAGAGTCTCCCCTGTAAACTGAGCTCTGGGAACCAAAAGATAGCTCAAAAAACAATCATAAATAGCTGACCAGTGACAAATCTAAAAAATCTCTGTAATATGCTGTCCTGTAAGCATACACTGTCTCCTCTCTGGGCAATGACAGAACCTGTATCTGTCTCAAGACTGAACCCTGAACAATGCCTCAACGGCCTGACGCATAAAATGCAATCCAGTGTCTACACAAAGTCATACATCCTAAGGGATAAAAGTCGTCGAAGAGGATGCGTGTAGAGGGGAACTCCAGCAACCTAATCCACCTCACACTGGGTAACCCAGCCCCCAGTGCTTGGCTTCAAAAAACCTCACACACGACCCTCTCAGATGGCTCAGCAAACTGCCCAGAACTATCATACATCCTATAATAGACCAATCACTGTCCTATGACCGCTGCGGCGGTCTGTCTGCTAGCGTGACTCACAACTAGCAGACCCACAATCACAGTACATCAATCTGCAATACATGCCAGTGGTGTCAAGCCGTCGTATGGCCACACCTCCCCTGGAACCTGGCAAGCACAAGAAGTAACAATGCAGACTGCAATATATATATCTGATGATATATATGTGTACCTGGTCTATAGATGATGCTATGAAGACTAATGAGTGATGTATGTCGATGCCGATATTGATGTCGGCCACCTCCTGCTTGCCAATCTACACAAGACGGATTTCTTTGCGCCTGAAATCTATCTTCTACTGTAGTGCTCAGAACGAAATTCTGAGGGCATAAACAGCTTCGAAAGGGGGGTAAAACCCAGGTCACCTACTAGAAACGCTCCCGGAACGCCGAGTGTGAATTTTCGAACTCCGGATCCAGAATCTGCCGGAAAAGTGCGCGCGCGCGATTGCGCAAAACCGCACTGAACCAAGGCTCTGATACCAATTGAAGTCGCGGAGCCGAGCGTGGGTCGACTCTCTCACACACACACACACACACACACAGTGAGCTTACACAGTACAGTACGCAGAGAACTGTTAGAAGGGCTATCTCCCAATACCTTAGTATTCACAAAGTATATGTGAGTATATACAAAGAGTTAGAGGGAAGTGAGTTAGGCAGGCGGCCATCCATATCCGCATAAGAGGCCACTTGGGCTTTAATCCCAACAATTAATGTGAGTAGAAATGGTGCCTTCTTCCTTCATACAAAGATCAAATAGCTTCTTCATCAAGAAAACCTTATTAGTGGCACTTTTGTTCTCATAACTGGAACACAACTTATCCCATACATCTCTAGCAGTCTTTTCTCCAACTATAGTAAAGTACATAGATTCGGCCAAATGCAAACAGAGGGTAGATTTGGCCTTAGCATCAAGTCTCTCCCACTCAACATCTGTATACTCGCCCTCTGGGCACTCCATGATAGGATCCAACTGGCCTTTTTGTATGTGAACATCTGGAATCTGCTCTTTCCACATAGCAAAATTCGTCCCATCAAATTTTTGGATATTATAAATATCCTTTCCACCGCCACTAGATGGCATGATGCAAGCTAAAGATAATATGGCGATAAATACTGGTAATTTTGGAAAAAATTCGACAGAGTTTCCCCAGAAAAACTAACAGAATCTCAATCCAAAACTATCACAAGAGATCAATAACGCATCAAAAGTAATGCTCTCAGAGCATAAGACAAGCGCATCAACCTCTAACTGTGCATAAAAAGTCAAAAGCTGACCCAAGACTGTGGACACGGCGTCAAATGCACCTAGCCCTCTCTATACATGTCCTATGGCGAGGCCACAACTAAGGGGTACTCCATCAACCTGTATCATCGAAAGGATCTCAACTTTTGAGAATCCCCCAGCTCAAGAAAACCTCACGCCATCGACCCTCACAAAAGGTTATGCAGACAAGAAACTAGCCCAGTCTCAGAAAGGGCCTCCGAACCGAGTCTCAGAAACAATCGGGATTCCCAGAAACAAGCCAAATCGGCTCCACAAAAAGAACATATGGCAATTTCCGCAACTCAATGTACATCCACTGTCAACAATACTACAAGGTGCAATATGTGCGCTCAAACAAGCGCCAAACAAAATTTGCAAGCAGTAAACAAATCCCTACGGGGAGTAAACCGCTCTCAAAAGAGCTCAATGCATATGCGCATCAAGTACTCCCATTGAAATCTGTGCTGATGCAAAACACTACAACCTGTAAGAAACCTAGATGTTCAGTATGTATGCAAGAAACTGTGAGGAGATGGATGCTTGAAAAAATCCGAGACAATGTCGATGCCAAAAAGTGCTCCTACTCAGCCCATAAACACCGTCTCAATAGAAATAAAACGACTATATACAATCCCAAAATAGTCTCTGAACAACCTGCACCTGTGTCCTATACCTGTAGCAAAAGTTGAGTTGAGAAATACACTCCTGAAATATAGCTCGGATGAAGCTTTTAACTGCACGAACAACTTCGAAAGGGCGGTAAAACCACAGGACACCTATTGTAAACGCTCTCGGAACGCTGAATTTGCCGATGCCAAAATCGAAAACCTATTTACACGTTTGAAAGTGCACGCGCAAACGTGAAAACAACAAGCACAAACCTTGCTCTGATACCAATTGAAGGTGTCGCGAGAAGCGAGTGCGAGTGCAAGTGCAAGAGCAGAGAGAGAGAGAGACCTGGTGTAGGGTGGAACACACAACAACGTTATCCTGTTTGTAGCTCCTTATTACTTTGTATTAAAAAATAAATGTATATATGGTTAAGTTAGTAGATGGGTTAGTAGTAAGTGTGAGATGTCCGACCAATTGGCCTGAATCGCAACAATTTTATCTTAAGTCGATGGTGTAGATGCATTGGTCAAGAGTAGTGCTATGAGGAGGCCCTTACACAAGTGACTAATTTCTTTTCCTCAATAATATTTCAAAGACCCTCGGACTTAGAAAGGATGATCACTCTCAATCCTAGCTATCTACGAAGGCATGAAGGATCCCTAGTGTAATTGCATCATGCTTCAAATTTGAGATTGAGTTTAAAGACTCTCCCAAAGGCCCCAAATATGCACACATACTTTTGATGGAAACTTGTTATCTAGCTTGATAAACACATTAAAAGTTTGTGCATTCAATAGCTTCGTGTGGAGCCTATCCTTTCCCATGTCTTGAGTGTGCTAAAGTTTAATTTTAAAGCTACATACATACATATAGGGTCCACTTTCGTAAATCGAATTAATTTCTTATCGAGATTTGTAGGGAATCCTCAAATTGAAAAGCAAAAGGACAGCACCTGTCAATAGTGACATGCCCCCCTTCCCCCCCCCAAGGCCCCCACCCCTCGTTACTAATTCACACATCCATTTGGGAGGTGGGATCAATGGCTCACGATCATTGGTTGATCGTGACCGTTGGATTCCTACAGAATGCAAAAGATTCCCACTTTCTCGGATCCGGGACTTGAATCCACTATCCTATCCAACAGGGGATTGACTCTTGTTAAGTATGGAGCCTAATTTACCCTTGTAATTTTCTGTGGTAAAAGCACACATTTAAAAGGTCCCCATTATGAGGAGAAGCCATCGTGCGTGAAGGAAAATCACTTGCGCCGGAAACCAAAATTTTCACGGCCAAAAATCAAGGGAAACTTTAGGGGCCCCCGAGACTTTTTTTTCCCTCGCCGGAATATTCCTTTTCGCCGAAATATTATGGCCGGACGGCACTCGAAAAGTGGTCGGAAAACAACCGTCGGTTGGTCGGTGGCCGATAGTCAATGGCCGGTGGTCGGTGGTCGGAAGTCAATGGCCGGTGTGGCCGGTGGCCGAATTCAATGGCAGACTTGTCTTCTCAAGGGCGGCCACACATGGCCAGATTGGAGGGTCCGATTTGGACTTATCTACACAAGGGCGGCTACACATGGCTGCCTCTCATGAGAAAGGGCAGCCCTTTTGGCCTATAAAAGGAGGCCATTTCTACACACATTTTAGAGTGTGAAGCTGATGCAACAAGGTGAGTGTGAGGTGGTGAGAGTGAAGCAAAGCAGGAGCTCCATTAAGGGTATAATCCCTTTGTAAACTAATTTTTGTTTTGAAGTACTAAAGCCATTGAGTGGCTGCTTTCCCGTGGACGTAGCCCACATTGGGTGAACCACGTATATCGTGTGTACTCTCTCTCTCTCTCTCTCTCTCTCTATCTCTCTCTCTCTCTCTCTCTCTCTACTCTATAATCTCGTGTATGTAAATCTGTCTCTCTCCATTAAATAATCTACTCAATTATCTATTTAGCTACGTCTTATTTCCTAACAACTGGTATCGGAGCAAGGTTTTCTCGTAGCTAAATTATCTCAAGGAAAGGATTCCTTGAATTGAGTGGGAGTTATGGCGGAGGAAGGGAAGCTCAAGATTGAGAAGTTCAACGGAAACCTACCAACTTTGAAAGATACAGATTGAAGACTATCATTACCAGAAGGACCTCTATTTGGCACTAGGCGGTCTTGCAAAGAAGCCCGCAACGATGGCAGATGAAGCATGGATTGTCCTTGATCGAAAGGCACTGGGAACAATCCGGTTTAGCTTAGCGTCAACGGTGGCCTTCAATGTTTCGGAGATGAAGACCACGGAGGACTTGATGAAGTCACTTGACGACTGCTACGAGAAACCATCGGCATCCAATAAGGTACTTCTTATGAAGCGCTTGTTCAATCTAAAGATGGCAGAGAATGGTTCAGTTACAGAACACCTAAATGACTTTAACACAAACATAAGTCAACTTCGATCGGTGAAAATCAATTTTGATGACGAAGTGCGAGCTCTCCTTATACTATCATCTCTACCGGATAGCTGGGACAGCCTTGTGATGGCTGTAAGTAATTCTATCTCTGGTACAAATACTCTTAAGTTTGATGATGTTGTGGGTGTTCTCCTAAGCGAGGAAATATGAAGGAGAAGCACAGGAGAATCATCAAGTGCTGCGTCGTCAGTGGAAACAAGAGGAAGGCCTAAGGAGAGGTTCAAAAGCCAAAAGGGTCGTGATCGCTCAAGACGAAGCAAGTCACGCACAAAGTCAGTTCTTGAATGTTGGAACTGCGGCAAGAAGGGCCACGTCAAGAAGGATTGCTGGTCCAAGAAGAAGAAGGAGACTGAGTCTCAAGACAACAAGCCAACATCGGAGGCCAATGTGGCAGGTAAAGTAGAGCAAGATGCTCTAATTCTCTCATTAGACAATGTGTCTAATTCCTGGATAGTAGATTCCGGGGCTTCATTCCATGCGACACCACACAAGCAACATTTCCAAGACTACACCAAAGGTAATTTTGGGTATGTATACTTGGGAGATGATGAAGCTTGTGAGATTGTCGGCAAAGGTACAGTTTCTGTCAAAACTGCTAACGGAAATGAATGGAAGCTTAAAGATGTTAGGCATGTTCCTTCTCTTCGCAAAAATTTGATCTCTACAGGACAATTGGACGATGAAGGTCACAACATCGCATTCGGAAACAAACGGTGGAAGATCTCAAAGGGATCTTTGGTGGTTTCTAAAGGGGAAAAGGTCGGTACACTTTACTTGTGTATTGTTAGCATGCAACCTTCAGCTTGTGCAGCAACTACAGAAGTTGATAGTGCGGTGTGGCACTACCGGCTTGGGCATATGAGTGAAAAAGGAATGCAAATCCTTCAAACAAAGAAGCTTCTACCAGGTTTGAAAGAAGTGGACTTAGAGTTCTGTGGTAAACAAAAGAGGGTAAAATTTAAAAAATCTGGAAATGAAAGAAAAAATAAAAAACTTGATTTGGTTCATTCTGATGTTTGGGGTCCTGCAAGTACACCATCACTAGTGGTGGCTCATTGTACTATGTAACATTCATAGACGATGCGACTAGAAAAACATGGGTTTATGTCATGAAGAATAAATCCGATGTATTTTCCATATTTCAAAGGTGGAAAGCTTGTGGAGAATGAAACAGGTACCAAGGTTAAATGCCTCAGATCCGACAATGAAGTCAAATATTGCAGCTAAGCTTTTGAAAGCTTTTGTGCTAGCAATGGAATTCGGAGGCAAAGGACAACCCCAAGGACACCTCAACAAAATGGTATTTCGGAAAGGATGAACAGGACAATCATGGAGCGAGCACGAAGCATGCGGCTACATGCTGGCCTACCGCTTGAGCTTTGGGCGGAAGTTGTAAGTACGTATGTGTACTTAATCAATCGGTCACCCTCAACGGCATTGGATGGGGGAGTTCCAGAAGAGGCATGGACAGGTAAACCGGTGAATTATGCATTTCTCAAAGTGTTTGGGTGTGAGGCTTTCATGCACATAGATAGAAGCCTAAGATCAAAGCTAGATGCAAAGTCCAAAAAGTGTTTCTTCATTGGCTATGGAGAAGGTGACTTTGGGTATCGCCTATGGAATCCTGAAGATGGTAAAATCTTAAGGAATAGGGATGTAATTTTTAACGAACAAAATATGTACAAAGATTACTTGGAAAGAAAATAAACAAAAGAAACAGGTGATGAGTACATGGAGCTTGAGGGCGGTGAAGACTCAAGGACTGCAAACGTGGACAATGTGTAACAACGTCAACCAATTGAGGAGCCTCAACCTATTCCCCGAAGATCTACAAGAGCAAGTAGACCTCCAGAAAGGTTTGTTCCTTCCTTCAACCATCTCTTGATCTCAGATTCTGGAGAGCCGAAATCATACAAAGAAGCTATGCAACATGAATCCAAAGAAGAATGGACGAAGAGCATGCAAGTGGAGATGGACTCACTACATCGCAACCAAACATGGGAGTTGGTTGAGTTGCCTAAAGGTAAGCAAGCACTTCAAAACAAATGGTGTACAAGCTGAAGGAAGAAGGTGGGAAGAAAAGGTACAAGTCTAGGCTTGTGGTAAAAGGTTTTTCTCAAAAGAAAGATATTGACTTCAATGAAATATTTTCTCCTGTTGTAAAAGTGAACTCAATTAGGCTTGTCTTAAGCCTTGTGGCTGCTCATGATCTAAATCTCGAGCAAATGGATGTAAATACGGCATTCCCTCACGGTGACTTAGAGGAGGAAATCTACATGCTTCAACCAAAGGGGTATGAAGTAAAAGGTAAGGAGAAAATGGTTTGCAGATTAAAGAAGAGCTTGTATGGTTTAAAGCAAGCATCAAGACAATGGTACTTGAAGTTTGATCGATGGATGTTGGATCATGGATTCACAAGATGCAACTCGGATCACTACGTCTACACGAAGAATTTGGGAGATGGGAAATTCATCATCCTAATGTTATATGTTAATGACATGTTGATTGCAAGTGCTAACATGTAGGACATCAAAGACCTAAAAGAGGAATTGTCTAAATCTTTTTCAATGCAAGATTTAGGTGCTGCAAAGAGGATACTTGGTATGAAAATATCAAGGGACAGGACGAAGAAGACAATAAAGCTATCTCAAGCAGATTACATCAAGAAGGTACTAGAAAGGTTTGCAATGCAAAATGCAAAACCAGTTTCTACACCTTTGGCTGGTCATTTTAAACTAATGAAGGATATGTGTCCAAGGACACAAGAGGAGATACCCTATATGTCTAAAGTTCCATATGCTGCAGCGGTAGGTTCTCTAATGTATGCTATGGTTTGGACAAGGCCAGACATTGCACATGCAGTGGGAGTTGTGAGTAGGTTCATGGACAACCCAGGTAAAGAGCATTGGCAAGCTGTGAAGTGGATACTTAGGTATCTAAAAGGGACAACAACAAATGCTTTGTGTTTTGGAGGAACTGATATTTTTCTAGAAGGGTATGCTGATGCAGATATGGCAGGTGACAAAGATACTCGAAGGAGCACTACTGGCTATGTGTTCACGGTTGGAGGCATAGCAGTAAGCTGGGCTTCAAAGCTGCAGAAAGTGGTTTCACTTTCTACCACGGAAGCAGAGTATGTAGCAATGACGGAGGCAAGCAAAGAAATTATGTGGCTTCACAGATTCTTAGAAGAGCTTGGATTCAAACAAGACAATTGTTTCTTGTACAGTGATAGCCAAAGCGCTATCCATCTTGCGAAGAACTCAGCCTTTCATTCAAGGACAAAGCACATTGAGGTGAGATATCACTTCATACACACTCTTTTGGAAGAGGGACAACTAAAGCTAGGAAAGGTGCATACAAGTGAAAATCCTGCAGACATGTTTACAAAGGTGGTCAACAAGGAAAAGTTGAGCTTTTTCAATCGGCATTCAAGGATAAGAAGCCAGAATGGAAATAAGTCACAGGTTTGGTTTGGAGATCAGTCTCCAAGTGGGAGATTGTTAAGTATGAAGCTTGATTTACCCTTGTAATTTTCTGTGGTAAAAGCGCACATTTGTAAGGTCCCCATTATGAGGAGAAGCCATCGTGCGTGAAGGAAAATCACTTGCGCCGGAAACCAAAATTTTCACGGCCAAAAATCAGGGGCAACTTTAGGGGCCCCCGAGACTTTTTTTTTTCCCTCGCCGGAATATTATGGCCGGACGGCAGCCGGAAAGTGGTCGGAAAACAACCGTCGGTTGGCCGGTGGCCGGTGGTCGGAAGTCAATGGCCGGTGTGGCCGGTGGTCGAATTCAATGGCGAACTTGTCTTCTCAAGGGCGGCCACACATGGGCGGATTGGAGGGTCTGATTTGGACTTATCTACACAAGGGCGGCTACACATGGCTGCCTCTCATGAGAGAGGGCAGCCCTTTTGGCCTATAAAAGAAGGCCATTTCTACACACATTTTAGAGTGTGAAGTTGATGTAACAAGGTGAGTGTGAGGTGGTGAGAGTGAAGCAAGGCGGGAACTCCATTAAGGGTATAATCCCTTTGTAAACTACTTCTTGTTTTGAAGTACTAAAGCCATTGAGTGATTGCTTTCCCGTGGACGTAGCCCACATTGGGTGAACCACGTATATCGTGTGTACTCTCTCTCTCTCTCTCTCTCTCTCTCTCTCTCTCTCTCTCTCTCTCTCTCTCTCTACTCTATAATCTCGTGTATGTAAATCTGTCTCTCTCCATTAAATAATCTACTCAATTATCTAATTAGCTACGTCTTATTTCCTAACAACTCTAACCCCTAGGCTAACACGCGCTCATTGGAAGGTGTGTGTGGGATAAGTTTATAGATCACGATGTCACGGACAAGTTTACACCTAGTTCACACCGAGTTCGCACTGAGTTCACACCAAATTTGGTGTGGTGTGCAGGCCCTCCCCAGTTCACACCGTGTTCATGTCAAGTTCACACCGAGTTCACACCAAATTTGGTGTGGTGCACATATCTCCGAGTTCACTCTTAGTTCACACCTAGTTCAAATGTCGATTGGACGGCCCGGATTGCACCCGCTTTGCGACGCCTACTGTGGGCCATTGATCCCACCTCCCTAGGGAGGTCTCATTTAGTGACGAGGGCCCCCACCCCCCTGCAGGTTGTCTTGCCATGGCTTCGTCTGCATTGTGCTCCCCCTCTGTCTCCACCTTCCCCTCTCTATCCTCACACACACTATTAGTGTTTTTCTCTCTGCTTGCCATTTCCTGCCCGGCACTGCAACACACGCACACATCTCAGGTCCTTTGATGCACACAGTGCACACCCTGCATAGAATAGGTCTCCTTGGACAGGCTTGCATTGGACTGTCTCTCTTCCTCTGCGCAGGGCTCCGCTCCTCCCACACTCCCCTCACACTTGTCTTCCACTCAATCACTACAAGAGGCTATTCATATTAGCGACGCTCAAAAAAAAAAATCCCGGCGTCACTATGAGCGTCGCAAATTTACAAGTAAATTTGCGACGCTCATAGCGACGCCGGCTGGGCTAAAAAAAATAACAGAGAGCGCCAAAAAACTCAGATCTCAGATCTGAGTTTTTCGGCGTCCTCAAGCAAAGAGCAGGTAACGCTCTCCCTCTCTCTCTCTCTCTCTCTCTCTTTCTTCTCCACACACACACACACACACGTGGAGAGGAAGGAGAGCCAGGTATGCTCCTTCCCTCTCCTCACTCTCATGTTCCCTTCCCCTCTTTTTCTCTCCCTCTCTCTCTCTCTCTCTCTCTCTCTCTCACACACACACACACACACACATAGTGTTTTTGAGAGAGAGAGAGAGAGAGAGAGAGAGAGAGAGAGAGAAAGAGTACAACAATAAACAAAAACGCACACACACATACATAAACAAAGAATGCACACACACATTGAGAGAGGAAAAGAGAGAGAGAGCATGCATAAACAAAAAACGCACACATTGAGAGAGGAAAAGAGAGAGAGAACATGCATAAACAAAAAACGCACACATTGAGAGAGGAAAAGAGAGAGAAAACATGCATAAACAAAAAAACGCACACACATTGAGAGAGAAAGAGAGAGAAACTAATTTAACGTCGTAGGAAACTAATTAAAATTAAAAGACCTAAAGATCTAGCCGACGAGGAGTTGAACTCAAGACCTATTATTCAAGAGGGAAATGGCATAACCAATCTATCATACTTGGCATGGGTGATAGAAAGGTTATACCATTTATCTCTTTTTATTGGCACACACATCCACACACGCGCACACACACAAGAAGAAGAGAGTTATAACGTCATAGGAAACTATCCTAAAAGACGTTAAAGATTAGGTTAGATGTAGACTTACGTTAAATTAGATTAGATTTAGTTTTATTTTTAGTTAGATTTACGTTTATTTACGCTAGATTTAGATTTACGTTATATTAGATTAGATTTAGGTCTCCATAGACTGCGATGCCTGCATGAAGCGGGTGAAGAAAGCCCTCAATGGAATATAGGGTATTGTTGTCTTCACTCATGGTGGGCTCCGTCGATCCAAAAGTACTGGTGAAATGTCTTCAGAAGATAGGGAAGAAGGTGGATCTTCAGGGCGGCAAGAGTCACTACATCCCCGACAATGACCATCTAGACAACCTCTAGTCATTCAACAACAACTTCAAAGTTAGTAACAAGAGCAAGAACGATCCAAAGGGCCAATTGCTGTCGTCAGATGTGGATGGAGATGAGGCAGCATCACCGCCGGAAGTTAACTCTCACATCTTTAGTAATGAGAATGCCAACTCTTGCCGAGTTATGTGAAAAATTATGTGTTAAATCAGTTTTAAGGTTCTTATAATCCCTGTTAGTTTAGTTCTTTGTTTTTAATATAACATAATTTACGTTAGATTTAGATTTATGTTATATTAGATTAGACTTAGGTTTATTTAGGTTTACCCACACACACACACACACACACACACACACACACAAGAAGAAGAGAGTTTTAACGTCGTAGGAAACTATCCCAAAAGACGTTAAAGATTAGGTTAGATGTAGACTTACGTTAAATTAGATTTAGGTTTATTTTTAGTTAGATTTACGTTTATTTAGATTTACGCTTATTTACGTTAGATCGAGTCCACGCAAGAATTACTTACGGTTTAGGGTTTAGATTTAGACGAACAGTGAAAAGATCTACTATGAAAAGATGTTAAGATGCTGTAAAGTGCTATAGCTAGAGAAGAGGCAAAGGGGTTTTGTCCACTACATGCAGAATCATGTAGACGTGGGTCTGTAGATTTCTTGTACCCACAAATATAGGTATTGACCAATAAAGACGAGATTATAACCCGGTGGTTCTGATCTCCGTGCACCTCTAGACCGAGGTGTGCGGGGATTGGACATGACTAGAGAATGTGAGGTAGAGAGAGAGAGAGAGAGAGAGAGAGAGAGAGAGAGAGAGAGAGAGAGAGAGAGCGAGAGATAAGACGAAGAATGCCAATAGAATATTAAATTTGTTGTCCAGGTTATAAGATTTTTATCCTCATTATGAGTAGTGACGAGGATGTGGGACCGTCCAACCGAAACACCTATCTCTCAACGAGGGTCTTATGTCCTTGTAATCAATGCAAGCATGCTGTGCGACGGACAAGACGTGTTTCTTTGCAGCACGTTCGCGAATTTGGCGAGTTCGATCCATCTATTATAGATCGAGTTGTTGCCAATTATAACTCGTCGGACTCTGACGCTGGCCAACAAGCAGCAATCTTGCAACCCAATAGACGTGTTCACAGGCGCTTTGGTCAAGCAGCATATGTGAGGCCACAAGATGTAGCCTCTGACAGCTCGGGGGATGATCATGCAGAGCACATTCCCAATGAGGCAATGTTTGAGCCCGAGATTGATGAAATGATCGAGACGATCATGGATTCAGAAAGGCTTATCTATGATGATATGAAAAGTGAAGCCGATACGCCATTGTATAATGGAGCACGTATGTCTAGATTGAAAGCACTCCTGGTTCTTCTCAACATGCAGGCAAAGTTTGGATGGAGTGACACTAGCGTCACAGCGCTTTTCAGGTGATCTATTACAATTAGTTTACTTTAATAAAACTCTAAATGTATAATGATCTGATAGATTTTTACACGACTGTATCGTGTTTTTATGTTGTGTAGATTGCTTAAAGAGCACATACTACCAGCTGACAATGTGATGCCAGATTCCCGAGATGAAGCAAGAAAGATTTTGCGAAACTTGGGGATGGATTACAATTCTATCCACGCTTGTCCTAATGACTGCATTCTTTTCATGGAGAAGTGTCCGAAATGTGATTCCGAAAGATATCGAGTAGATCTCCACGGGACAAAAATTCCACAAAAGGTTTTGTGACATTTTCCTCTGCTTCCTCGCATCAAGCATTTCTTCGAATGTAAGTCCATGGCCGCCCTAGCATCATGGCATGAGGAGAATAAATCTTCGGATGGTGTGCTACGAATTCCTGCAGACTGCGTAGCCTGGAAACATATAGATGAAACATGGTCGGATTTTGCCAGGGAAGCTCGAAATTTGTGCTTAGGCCTGGCTATGGATGGCGTAAATCCATTTGGTCAAAGATCAACATCTTACAGTGTATGGCCCGTTGTCATCGTCAACTACAACATTCCCCCGTGGTTGACTACGAAGAAGGGGCACCTATGGCTAAGCTTGATTGTGCCAGAGCGATATAAAGTGGAGAATATGGATGTGTATCTTCATCCACTATTGGAAGAGCTACAACAATTGTGGATTGGCATAGAGGTGGTGGATATGAGCCGACACACAGGACAACGGAATGCTTTGATCAGAGGCATTCTAATGTGGACCATGCATGACTATCCCGGGCTAACAGAATGCTCAGGTGATCTATTGACACTCCTCACTCAGACACTGTAAATCTTGTTTTTTCCCATAGTTGATCTATTATCATGTGTATACATGCAGGGCTTCAAACAAGCGGATACAGAGCATGTGTCACATGTGGACCTAGACTGAATGCACGTAGGGCGCCCTCACTGAAGAAGCAAATCTACGAAGGTCATCAAGCGTATCTTCCAGAGAATCATGTGTTACGCGACGGCTTTTTGGGAAGAGAGCCACCAAGGATGTCTGCACAAGCATGGTTAGAGCAGAAGGAGATGTGCGATGACGGATTGCCTCCAGGGATGAAGAGACTATCTCTATGGTACGAGTTACCATACTGGCCCCGACTCATGATCAATCACTTGCTCGATCCAATGCACATATTCAAGAATGTGGGTAATCTACTATGGGACCATCTGACCGGCAAGAAAGATACTTTGGGAGCCAGAGTTGACCTTAGAAATGTGGATCGTATGGAAAAATATTGGCCGCAAACAGCGTCTGATGGATCGATAAAACTCCCTAAAGCACCATGGATTTTCACAGGAGCCCAAGAACGCAAAGTAAAAGAGACCATTCGATCTTTGTGGACACCCACTGGCGTAATGCACTCGCTCCGAACGTGTTTTACTAAAGAAGGAAAGCTTACCGGTTTGAAGTCACACGATTGGCATAAAATGTGTTAGGTACGTTCATAGTGGACTTTAATATCATTGCATAAAATGTGGACTTTAATATCATTGCTGCACATACTTTACAATTTATTTTACCAGTTGCCATTGAGGGATGTTTGTCTCTCGACATCCGTAACACAATCTACAAACTTGCAAAGCTGGTGCAATGGATCTCACAAAAGGAGATCAACGTAGACTCCATACCATCCGCCAAACTAAATGCTGCGGAGCTTGTGTGCATGTTTGAGAAACATTTTCCTACTACCATGCTAACCATTCAGGTGCATCTTCTTGTTCACATAGTTGATGAGGTGGAAATAGCTGGCACAGTTCATTCCAGATGGATGTTCTTCTTAGAACGTTTCATGAAAACGCTTAAGGGATATGTGCGTCAAAAGGCACGTCCGGAGGGTAGCATGGCAGAAGGTTGGTTGGTATCAGAGTCCCCTAGTGTACATTGGAGAGTGGCTAGACGGATTTGATAAAGCCCGGGACACGCTATGGCGAACCATAGATGATGAGCGCATATCTGGGATTGTCATGTGCAATCTCGGTGTTGAGAAGAAGATGACGGAAGATCTAGAGGCTAAAATCAACCGATTTTGCATGTTTCACAATCCAGTGATGCAAAAGTGGATTTCACAATATGAGGATGCAAAGCAAGAGCGACAAAGGGCACGAATCGAGTGGAGACGGGGAAGACGACCACCGATGCACTATCCGACGGGTCTGGAGAGCCTACCAACATTCATGAGCTTAAGATGGTTGCACAACCAATTGAAAAGCGCACAACAATGCGGTGACGAAGTGACTGAGGAAGAGTGGGAGTACTCTCGGGGTTGCACGACCAAGGTAAGTTTGCAATGTACGACTAGCTAGTGACTTTATTTCTAAACGTTTGAACGGCCACTCATAATCTTTGTTCGTTGTAGTATAAGTCATACACAGCAGCACGGTCTAAAGGTCGACATTTTAGGGTGGAACGGATCGACAAAAAGCGTTTTACTCAAGATTGTGGAATCATGGCAAAATTTGAACAATCTAGTCGACGACGTTCCTCTGATGCAGATCCTGTGGTGGCGGAACTCACTTACTTCGGCACGCTACAAGAGATTTTGAGGATCGATTACAGAGGATTTTTTGTCGACTTGTTCGACGTGCAATGGTTCAAGATAATCATGGAGGGTCGCAACGCTACTGTGCGTAGAGGAGAGTCTGGTTTTCTTGAGGTGGATTCTACTAAGAAATGGACTGACCTAAGAGACACTTTCGTACTACCCGAGCATTGTGAACAAGTAAGTATGTAAATAGTTAACATCCCCCTTTTACAAGTTATGTGCTTGAAAGCTCTCGTGTAAGTTATGTGGCTCTGGCAGGTAATATTTCATCCTACAAAGTCTACATCAAACTGGTGGTACGTCATAGAGGTAGCCCCTCGTAGTGCAAGGACGTATGAAGGCTACCATGTGCCAATCACAACGGCATCAATGGAGGAGATCAGAGAAGATGCTCAATCAGAAGCCGCTGCGGTGGTGCCAGACGAGCATCAAGATGCTACTACTCTATATGGGGTGCATGCAGAGGAGCTACAAAATGAAACAGAGGATATGTGTTTAAACGGAGAGCTCTATATAGATATAGGAAGTTATGCTGAGTTATGCGAGGATGAGAGAGAGATCTCTTAAAGCCACAAATATTGTATTTGAACAATTTTGCTCCGTGTTCTAAAAGCTCTGGCTCTCTAAGTACCTTCCATGGTGTATAACCCTCTTTTCTACTCGCGCTCACATCTTTTGATTGAAAATTCTGAGTTTTCGACTTGCCTCTTCTATCACTCAATTCATTGCGTCATTGTATTTATATGCGTCATTACGTCATTGTATTTAATGGTCTTTGCATCATTGTCTACTCTATTCATTCAATATTAAGTTTAAATATTCGTGTGTTTATTGCAGGTATGGATGATGAGGAGTTTCTTTCTTCTTTGTCACCGCAGCAGAGACAATGGTACGTGGAGCGTCATCGCTCTGGCGCATCATCGCGCGTTCCTACTCCATCCGCATCTCCCTCTCTTTCGGAGCATTCAGCGCGCTCCGAAGCTTTGGTGTCGACGAAACGATCTTCACACTCGTCTAGACACCGGCGCTCTAGTGGTGGCGGTGGCGGTTGTTGTGGGGATTCCACCGCCGATGCCTCCACACCGCCTCATGTTCGACGAGGCTCTTTACCCTCCCCTTCTTTGCCCGCCCCCACACTAGCCACAGCATCGCCATCTACGCCAGGTTTCGCGCAGCTAACTGTTCCTAGCAGCTACACATCTCTACCTACTCCGCCAGGAGCCACCCCACTTGACACTCCTCGCTTCGGGGCCCAGACGCCGGTGGAGACACCTGACGTCCGTACCCCCATCGACACGCCGCTAGAGACCCCTGCCGGGACACCCAGGTTCACGCGTCACCGGCCAGAGGGCTTGCCTTACTCCATCGACTTCAGCGGCAGCATCATCATGGATGATGACGGCAAGAAGGTGATCTCGCGCATGCGTGGTCTTTGCTCTCAGCTGTTTAGACACTACATACTAAACAAATGGAGTGAAGTACCAAGTGATTTAAAAGCCAAAGTCATCAGCATACTTCATGATGAGTTTCCCGTTCCAACATGGGATCAGCGCTTCAATGAAGACCTGATGAAGATTCGAATGCGCGAATACTGCACACACAAGCGTTCCGAAGTGCAAAAAGCAATCAAGCATGGGTGGAACAGGCCAGATTGGCTGGCCAAAGAAGATTGGAAGAATGCGAAGAAAGACGCGCGCGAGAATCCTGACAAGTGGAAGCAACAAAAGGATGCAGCCAGAGCGCGAGTAGAGGCAGGGAGCTCGCACCACTTGGGGAGCGGTGGATGGGCATCATTTGAGGCCGATTTTGTAAGTGTTTTCGCATTGCTCTTTATGTTCGATAGTTTAGGGTTTATGAGTTTTTTAATTCTAACATAATTAAATCTTTGTATGTTTTGACAGTGGTCGATGACAGGACGTGATCCCACACCGTACGAGTGCGAGTACACAGGCAGGAAGGGCTTAAACGCCCTGATGGACATTCTCAGTTCTCGCGGCGGCATGGTTAGTATTAGGGTTTACTCTTTTCTATTTTTTGTATTGTTTTATAAATGTCGTTATATGTTTATACTTACTGAAAGCTGTCTTATTGTCTTTTTTTGCAGAATCTGACAGATACGCCGCTTGGACGCGATGAGACGTCTGACTAGACGACGTCAGTTTAGCCGTAGCTAGATAGCATTAGTTTAGGGTTTCTCATAGCTTATGTATCATGAGACAGATTTTATACGTCTTTTTGAACCATGTATATTATTACATTTGTCACCGCAGTTCATTTTGCCAATCAATTCTTTATGCCTATGATGTTGTACAATTGTCATTATTACATTTGCCAATCAATTCATTTTGCCTATGATGTGTACAATTGTCAATTTTACGCTTGTCAATTTTGCAAACAATGCGTCTTGTGGGTGACTATTTTGGGTCTATTATCTACCCTTGCACTTTTTTTAAAAAGTGAATCAAGTACAATATGGTTGATGGGTGGCAGGGCATTCAATGCCCTGTCACCAAAAAAAAAATCTCTCGGGCGTCGCTATAACCGTCGCTATTTATGGCTCTATAGCGTCGCTATGAGCGTCGCTATAGACTTCTTTGTAAACGTCGCTATAACCGTCGCTATGACCGTCGCTATTAGCGACGGTTTTAGCGACGCCGGGGGCTATAAAAACCCAATGTATTTCCGTCACTAACAGCGTCACAAGAGCACACAACCTCTTGTAGTGAATGATGGCACCATCCATTGGCCTCTCCCCTCTCTATTTGTCTACGCACACATCCACCATTCTCCATGCCTCTCCATCCCAACACACCCTGTTCCCTTCTCTTGTTGTCCGCGTCCATTTCCAACGAACCAAGCACACCCCCTTTCCTTCATTGCCCTACAATGTAACCTCCATCGCAATGCGACATTGTCATTGACCACAAGGAACAATAGTAGAACCCTCGCACACAATGCACATAACATTAAAAAAATAAGACTCTCTCTCCTGCCTCATCTTGTTGCATCACGTAGAGGGAAAAAAATATCTCTTGATTTGTGCTCATCCTGACGGTTGACACACGACAAGAAACTCATGCGCAAGCTCCTTGCATGGTAAGGTCCACTTATACAAGCTGGCAACTGTTAATTTGAACACTTGAATGAGTTCAGGGCAGATATTCACAAGCTCTTTCTCCTCACAATGCTTTCGGACATGTAGTCTTAGAGAATGCCATCGGCATTGGCAAAGATGAAGAGGTTACTGTCAGGGAGGAGGTGCAAGAAGGGGTAGAGGTTGTCCATCTGTTGGTCTTGCCATGAGGTCCACTAACACCCTTGTGTCGAAGCGTGTGGTTGCGCAACATAGGCAGAGCGCACAATATAAATATATATATATATATATATATATATATATATATATACATATATATATATATATATATATATATATATATATATATATACATATATATATATATATATATATACATATATATATATATCTGTGCTCTGACTTGCAGACCTAAAAAAAAGATCTAAAAAAAAGATCCACCATTGTCAGTCTCCACAAGAGTCTTGCGTTTCTTGCCAGACTGATTCTCAACGAATGTCAAAAATTTCAAGAACACAGGAATAACTTGATCCTTATGTTTCAAAGGATTTACCCACACCTTTCGAGTAGAGTCATCTATGAATGTCACAAATAGCATCCCCCCCCCCCTCTAGAGATTTGGTTGACATAGGACCACAAACATCACTATGTACAAAATCTAGAGGTTCAGCTCGCTTTAATTGACCCAATGGTAAGTGGACAGACCTAGTCTGTTTGCCATAGATACAGTGCTCACAAACATGAAATTCAACATAAGACAAGACACGTAAGTAGCCATAACAAGTCAGAGTTCTCATTCCTTTTTGGCTAATATGACCTATCTGGCAATGCCACAACTCAATAGACGATAGCTCGGCTATAGATATGTAATCATGACGAACATCTGACACATGCGTGGAGTACAAGGTGCCATGCTTCTGACCTCTAAGTACAACAAGATTACCTTTGCGTACTATCCACGAACCATTTCCAAATGTGGTGTTGTAGCCCAAATCATCAAGATGACCAACAGAAGACAAGCTTTTAGTCAACTTGGGCACATTTTTGACATTACATAAAGTAAAGTGTGTGCCATTTCTTAGATGCAATTTGATGTTTTTGACACCCTCAATGTCTAGTTCATAAGCATCGCTAAGTCTCACTTTGCGACAAGAGTAAGAATAAGTGGAGAACCACTCTCTATGTGGTGTCACATGCAAATTCCTACAAGAATCTACTATCCAATTCTGTGCATCTTCTGTAATAAGAGCCTCAACAGGTAGATCTGCTATGAAGACCAATACGTCGAAGGTCAGTGGCATAACAACCTCTGGAAGAATCTCTACAATAGGAGCATTTGTAGACTCTAGCACATTGATCTCCTCTAGCTTTGTTTTGCCCTTGTTTGAATCAGCAGACTTAGAAGTGTCAATGGATTGTTTATCCTTCTTGCTTTGCTGCCATTTCCCTGCAATCCTTCTTCACATGCCCTTTTTTATGGCAGTGATAGCACTCGACATTACGCATAGAAGCCCGAGACCTACTGCGTGAACCCCCACGTTCTTTGCTTTTGGCATGACTTTGAGTACGACCCCGCTGTCTATCACTAGCAACATATGCATCACCATCCTTCTTGCCCTTGAGAGATTTTTTGCAAATCACTCGGTAAACAGACTCCCAAGGATGTCATTGTACACAAGACCAGTACGAGGTGCTGAGTTTCTAATCGCAGTACAGAACGTATCCTAAGACGAGGGTAAACTGCATAGCAAGAAGATACATTTGATTTCCTCATCAAAGACCAAACCTTGAGTGGTCAACTGAGTGAAAATGATATTGAACTCATTAATGCGAGTAGAAATAGTGCCTTCTTCCTTCATAAAAAGATCATTAGCTTCTTCATCAAGAAAACCTTATTAGTGGCACTTTTGTTCTCATAACTGGAACACAACTTATCCCATACATCTCTAGCAGTCTTTTCTTCAGCTATAGTAAAGTACACAGATTCAGCCAAATGCAAACGGAGGGTAGATTTGGCCTTAGCATCAAGTCTCTCCCACTCAACATCTGTATACTCGCCCTCTGGGTGCTCCATGATAGGATCCAGCTGGCGTTTTTGTATGTGAACATCTTGAATCTGCTCTTTCCACATAGCAAAATTCATCCCATCAAATATTCAGATATTGTAAATATCCTTTTTGCCGCCGCTAGATGACATGGCTGCAAGCTAAAGAAAATATGGCGACAAACATTGGTAATTTTGGAAAAAATTTGACAGAGTTTCCCCAGAAAAATTGACAGAAGCTCAACCCAAAACTGTCACAAGAGATCAATAAGGCATCAAAAGTAATGCTTTTAGAGCATAAGACAGGCGCATCAACCACTAACTGTGCATAAAAAGTCAAAAGCTGACCCAAAACTGCCAACACGGCGTCAAATGCACCTAGCCCTCTCTATACGTGTCCTATGGCGAGGCCACAAAAAAAGGGTACTCTAGCAACCTGTATCACTGAAAGGATCTCAACGTTCGAGAATCCCCCAGCTCAAGGAAACCTCACACTATCGACCCTCACAAAAGGTTATGCAGACAAGAAACTAGCCCAGTCTCAGAAAGAGCCTCCGAACCGAGTCTCAAATATAATCGGGACTCCCAGAAACAAGCCAAATCGGCTCCACAAAAAGAACATATGGCAATTTCCGCAACTCAACGTACATCCACTGTTAACAATACTACAAGGTGCAATATGTGTGCTTAAACAAGCGCGAACAAAAATTGCAAGCAGTAAACAAATCCCTGCGAGGAGTAAACCGCTCTCAAAAGAGCTCAATGTATATGCGCATCAAGTACTCCCACTGAAATCTGTGCTGATGCAAAACACTGCAACCTGTAAGAAACTTGGATGTTCTGTATGTATGCAAGAACCTGTGAGGAGATGGATGCCTGAAAAAATCCAAGACAATGTCGATGCCAAAAAGTGCTCCTACTCAGCCCATAAACACCGTCTCAATAGCGCATAATAGAAATAAAACGGCTATATACAATCCCAAAATAGTCTCTGAACAACCTGCACCTGTGTCCTGTATTTGTACCTGTACCTGTAGCAAAAGTTGAGTGGAGCACACAACAACGTTATCCTATTGTAGCTCCTTATTATTTTGTATTAAAAAATAAGTGTATATATGATTAAGTTAGTATATGTATTAATAGTAAGTGAGATGTCCGACCAGTTGACCTGAATCACAACAATTTTATCTTAAATCGATGGCTTAGATGCATTGGTCAAGAGTAGTGCTATAAGGAGGCCCTTACACAAGTGACTAATTTCTTTTCCTCAATAATATTTCAAAGACCCTCGGACTTAGAGAGGATGATCACTCTCAATCCTAGCTATCTACGCAGGCATGAAGGAATATCCCTAGTGTAATTGTATCATTCGAATTTGAGATTGAGTTTAAAGACTCTCCCAAAGGCCCCAAATATGCACACATACTTTTGATGGAAACTTGTTATCTAGCTTGATAAACACATTAAACGTTTGTGCTTTCAATAGCTTCGTGTGGAGCCTATCCTTTCCCATGTCTTTAGTGTGCTAGAGTTTAATTTTAAAGCTACATACATACATACATATAGGTTCCACTTTCATAAACCAATTTAATTTCTTGTCGAGATTCGTAGGGAATCCTCAAATTGAAAAGCAAAAGGACACCACCTGTCAATAGTGACATGCGCCCCCCCCCTCCCTCCTTCGCAGGTCGTCTCGCCATGGCTTCGTCTGCATTGTGCTCCCCCTCTGTCTCCACCTTCCCCTCTCTATCCTCACACACACTATCAGTGTTTTTCTCTCCGGCTGCCATTTCCTGCCCGGCACTGCAACACACGCACACATCTCAGGTTCTTTGATGCACACAGTGCACACCCTGCACAGAATAGGTCTCCTTGAACAGGCTTGCATTGGACACAGAATGGTACCACAATTGGTCTCTCTCTTCCTCTGCGCAGGGCTGCGCTCCTCCCACACTCCCCTCACACTTGCCTTCCACTCAATGATGGCACCAGCCATTGGCCTCTCCCCTCTCTGTTTGTCTACGCACACATCCACCACTCTCCATGCCTCTCCATCCCAACACACCCCCCGTTCCCTTGTCTTGTTGTGCGCGTCCATTTCCAACGAACCAAGCACACCCTCTTCCCTTCACTGCCCTGCAATGCAACCTCCATCGCAATGCGACATTGTCATTGACCACAAGGAACAATAGTAGAACCCTCGCACACAATGCACAGAACATTAAAAAAATAAGACTCTCTCTCCCGCCTCATCCTGTTGCATCGCGCAGAGGGAAAAAATATCTCTTGATTTGTGCTCATCCTGACGGCTGACACACGACAGGAAACTGATGCACAAGCTCCTTGCATGGTAAGGTCCACTTATACAGGGTGGCAACTGTTAATTTGAACATTTGAATGAGTTCAAGGCAGATATTCACAAGCTCTTTCTCCTCACGATGCTTTCGGACATGTAGTCTTAGAGAATGCCATCGGCATTGGCAAAGGTGAAGAGGTTACCGTCAGGGAGGAGGTAGAGGTTGTCCATCTGCTGGTCTTGCCATGAGGTCCACTAACACCACCGTGTCGACGCGTGTGGGTGCGCAACATAGGCAGAGCGCACAATATATATAAATATATATATATATATCTATCTGGCCTGCAGACCTAAAAAGAAGATCTTTTTGTCTCCTTTTTTTTGGCCTGCCCAAGGGGCAAAGGCTATAGAGATCACTTCTCTTTTTGCTAACTAAAATATTTTTATTTTTTTTTATGGTCATTTTGTGGTTTTTAATCAAGCACCTCTTTGTGGCATGATTAAAGGGGTAGAGAATGTGGCCACTAGGCGCATAAAATCGGTATCCGAAGTGGTTGGTAGAGGTAGGGATATGAATTGGTGATGTGTACCATTTTTATTGGCTTGTGATGATTTTTGGAGAGGTGATAAAACACCCTGTTTAGGTTTTCAAGTAGGCCATCATTTGGATGTGTAGCCATTGCCGGTTTAGGTTTTCAAGTAGGCCATCATTTGGATGCGTAGCCACTATCGCAGAGGGATGGCGAGGTCGAGAGAGTTGCTTGGGTGTGCCTTCAAGGCAGTGAGACCCATAGAGCCTGCACTAGGTAAGGTCATCTTGCCTCGTCGCCCTTGTGAACTGCTTTGCTGCGCAATACTGTTTCGGTCACGCAGAGATTCCATCTCTCTCTCTCTCTCTCTCTCTCTCTCTCTCTCTCTCTCTCTCTCTTTGCTTTGGCTTATGTGTTGTTGTTGTATGGGGTATCAGGTATCGGGGCTTCTACACTACGATGGGTCTGCACGGTGTCAGCCCCGCTATCTTTGCTCGACAGCTTTAGCGTGGGTATAATCTGCTGCAGAAGCTGCTTTTGATGCCAAGACACCTCACCCCAGCCAGCGTGCGTAGATCTCTTTGTTCGCCATTGGGACTTGCCTCCTGCCGCTTCCACAGGTATGAGTTTAATGCGTGCTTGCCTGCGAAGAACATCTCAAGAGTGTGATGGTATTCTTTTGCTTGGTTGATGCGCATATTTCTGGAGACCTGTCTGCAGTTATATTTGGATTCAATGGGTCATGTTATTTTGCTTTGCTTATGCTTTGTTTGTGATTCAATGATCCTGGAGGATGATTCGTTGCTTGGAAGCTTAGCAGACTTGGATTTTGATTCTCTTGGAGATGCAGTTGCGTCATCGGCGGATTACTGCAAGCCTTGTAGGCTGATGAGATCTGCATTGGAGAACGAGCATGGCCATCATCACTCTGAGATATGGCGGGGGTCATGTTATTTTGCTTTGCTTATGCTTTGTTTGTAATCGTTTCGGACTGCAGGGCAGTTATAGCTATCGAGTTGGCTGCTGGGACACGGCTGCTGAGAAGAACTGGGACGCAATGTGAGCAGATTTATTTGGGTTGTTAAGTTCACTGATTCTCCTTTAGATAACGTCAAAGTTAACATAATGTTGACGCTTACATAAAGTTAAAGTTTCGGTTAGGGACTGGGGCCGGATATCTTGGCTTTGTTTCATGTCCCTGACTTTATTTATGTACCTTATTTTGGTTGTTCTTCTTAGTGTTCTTAGTCTTGAGTACATTCGGATTGTATTATTCTTGTTATACCAACTGCTGGTTTGACTCTGCAGATCCACTGATGATAGCTTTTCTGGAGTACCTCCACACATGTTGTCGATCTCAAGCCATTAGCTTGGCTAATTGTACAGCTTTAACAATGTTCGATTCTGGTTTGCGGCTGCTGAAGAAGCTCAAGGCTTTTCTTGTATACAGCAGTTGCTAATGTGCAGGACTGTTTTCGGATTAAGCTGAGTGATGAGAACTTTTTAAGTAATCAAGAATTTACTTTAATCTCTCAGTTTCGCAAAGTTTATGTTGGAATAGTAATGAAATTTTCCTTTTAGTTTTCTGTGAGCATCTTGGATGCTTAAAATTGGTTATGTTTCTTATATGATCACTTCTTTGATTCCCTACTGTCTTGTCCTTATGGTTAGCTTTGTATGTTGAATGTGTCAAGTTCCTCTATTGTAAAGTAAAGTATTTTTGTTATGCCTCTTTAGGCAAAGAAATATAGCTTTTTCTATGGCTTACTTTGATGTTAACGGGGATTTTCCGTGATGTCTGCTCATTTGCTATTCATCTCTACATGAGTAGAGATGGAATAAAAACAGACTGAGCAATAAAACGAATGGTACTATTGGATAAGCTGTGATGATTATCATATAGCCAACTATGGATTTACATCCTTCATGTTGGGTATTCTATTCTGAGCTTATGGGATAGGGAAAGACAAATGTCAAGCTTATGAGATTGGCCGAATTTATTTGTTTTCGTACATAATTTTGTTAGTAATTTCTTATGAAGATACATTGCCAATTTTTAATCGAACTTAGTGTAGTATTTTTGAGCAAAATAGTCTTAGGTTTTATAACACATTAAATATTGATCAAAACTAAGAAAATATTATTGTACCGAATCCTAATTTAATATTGTAAAATAGACAGGTTTATATTATTTTTGAGAAATATAAATTTATTAAAATATTAGGGTTTTTAATAGAATTAGGTTCTTTTAATGTAGTCAACAGCTTTTAATATTAACAAAAATATTTCTAAATTTATTTTTTAAAACTTTTGATAATTTTGGATTTCTTGAACGAAACACGTCGTCCATGAAAAGTACACCGTCTTAGTATATATTTGTTGACTGTAATGTCCTTTTATTCAGATTTATTGTGAGATATCAACATACTCTTTTAAAAATAATAAAATAATTATAGCTTACTTTCATTGCCACGTAGTCAGGTAATAAAGTTATCTCAATAAACGTGCACTCTAACTTTGAGAACGTGAGATGATACCTCCTCATTTATGAAAAGATATTGCATCATTTTATTGCAATCTCTCTAGGTCTTGGCCTTTATGCTGAACGTGAGGCATTGGCATTCATCATAGAAACACATGCACTACTCCTCCTTTACTACTCATGCAGCTCTTATATATTCAAATGTTCCTTGCACAATATACATATGCTTTTCTTGAGCCCTTAGCTCTTCTTGCTCACCGTTGCTTGCAATTCTAGCTCTATATACTTCATACAATGGATACTCCCATGAATGGTGAGTACATCAAGATTTTATTTGAGTTGTGATTACTTGAGCATGTGATCTTGAGTATTGACATGAACATATGTTTGTAGATCTTAGTTTTAATGAGGCATTGTCTGAGCCCGAGCCTGTAGAAGCACCTTCCTTGCAAGTAGAGCTTCTTGAGAGTAAGAAGTGTAGCACTGCTGCTCATTTTTCACCTTTGTCTCGGAACCCCAATCAAATCTCTGAATCTTCTCCGCATAGCAAAAAACTTAGCCCAAGAGGGAAGTTGAACAAAGCCACTTCCTCAGCTATAAAAAAGGCTTTGCTCGCAGTTAGAGGTAATGTTTATTGTCTTTTATGTTGATTGATAGAGAATTTTGCTCACACAAATGGTTTTTTTTAGGTAAGGCGAGTAGGTGCTTGGCAGATACCTCATTCTCGTCCCTTTCTTAAAAAATATAGGCCAAGAGAAAGATGAGTTGAATGTTGAATGTTTCTCTTCACAGCTAGCCATAACCCCTGCCCTAAGAAACTTAGCTATCTCCGAGTTGTCAGAAACTGCAAATTTTAGATTTGCATTGGAAGGCAAAGTGTTGTGTAAGTATGGTACTTATAAAATACCCAAGTCTAACTTTGGTAGATACCTACGTGCAGACCTCCTTGACAGAGAGTCTCGCCATACTGTGACTTTTGTTGTGACTGAGATATATCTCTCAGACTTTATTGAGGCCTTTGCTGTTCATGACTATGTTCACATCGAGGGGGCATGTGTGAAAAGGGTTGTTGCAAAAGACGACGGTACCTGTTTGTGGGCTTTGTATGCAGATGCAACTACTTTGGTTGTTAAGGCAGAGCCCTTTGAGTGTTGCCTCTACCTTTATCCAGAACAGAAGATCAAAGAGCTGTTGACTCAAAGTTCCAATGCCAACGAGTCGGTGGCAACAGTTGCGTTCATTGTCGTCAAAATAGAGAATGCAACTAGAAGTGATGGCACTCCTAGTTTTCGATTGACTATTGCAAACGGTCCGTCAACAAGTGATCGAGCTAGTGTAAGTGTTGGCCAGATTTTAAATTTATAGCGAATTCTTTTTTTCCTGAGACTTGTTTTATGGCAGCTTTTGTTTGTCCCGACACGGCGCCTCGACTATCAACTTATGGTCAACAAGGTTAAAGAAAAGGGATTCTACACTTGTGTTGCTCGTAACATCGTCTTTAAGCACCTATCGAACACTCTGAGTGTCGTCGATGCTACAATCTTGTGTCCATTGCCTCCTTCATTGGATGATGTCTTCCAAAATTACTTGCATAAACAAGTCTCGAATTTAGGCTTTGGGAAGAAGGTAAATTTTTTATTGCATATTTAGGTTGTAAGTGTTGGTCAGCCTTTGAATTTGCTAAAATCTTGATTGGTAAATGTAAAATTGGTCGGTTTTTGGAACTTTGGAGATTGTCAGTGTGAACAGCTTGGATGTGGAGTTCTCTTGTGGCACGTGCAAAGGTTTGAATGTAAGCCGCCAAGCTAGCAATCCATTTTGCTACTCATGTGGAAGACAATATACAATCAATAAGCAACCTGTGTTACCTGCCAAATTGTATCCTCAAGATGGAGAGGCTATTGGTGTTATTTTACAAGGTGCTGTAGTCGACTTTGTACTTGGATTCTCTCGTCCATTTCTGCATCTCTTTGAGCAAAGCTTGGTAGATTTAAAATCGTCACTCTTGAACTTTAAAAAGGCCGGTTGGTTCACTGTTGACAAGTCGGGTCAGGTTATTGCTTTCAAAGGTGCTTAGTTGTGTTGCTCTTTGTTGCGCTATACTTTTTGTAAAATGGCAAGTGATCTCATTTTGTGGGCAGAAAGTAAAAGATTGTACCTTGATCCCATATTTATATGTAAATTTCCGAGCAACAAAGATGTTTTGCTAAGCTTACTTCAACTTTTTAACTTGAGCCTCTCGTTGCAATCTCTTGAGTCCAAAGTAGTTGATGTTATTGTAGAGCAAATAGCATTCAGAAATGAAAACATTTTGAAAATTTGGGTGCAGCCTTGGATCATAAGTCTTCAATCGTCCTCTTTTGATCAAAGAGAATTTATAATCTCTCTCTTGTATAGTCGCCAATCCTCAATGATGTTAAGCGTACACTTGGTTAGTGTAATGTGCAGGATGTTTTCTGCTGCGTGTAACCTTTACTTTTACCAAGGTGAGGTTATGCGGGAAGTTCGCTCCTTTGCTGCACATGACTGTCCATCATCATCCACTTTGCCATCTTTGGTCGTGCTGAGTTTGCATGGTGATTTTTTATGGTTTCCCGCTGGTTTTGACCGACCTAAACGTAAACGATGTATATGGAGTAAAGAGGCTAGCTTGTCTCTAGCTGCACTTGTCGACATCCATGCTGTTGCTGCTCAGCAAATTGCATCCATTTTCTTGAGTCTATATCCCGACACCTTTATGCTTAAGCAAGTCACAACCAAAATTTACAACATGTCCAAGTCATCTCAAAAACATCAAAGAATTTCTACAGTTTCATCTAGTAGAACTTCACAATATGCGAAGATCATCGAGGATACGCCTTCTTTTGATTGTGCTTCATGTGGTTCACTTATGTTTCGTCAAAGTTTGCATGGCATGTCAAAGGTGGAGTTATTGTTTCTCAAAAAAATAAAATCAATTGCGGTAGTTGACGATAAGGTGCTTCGAGTGTGTCACACGTGCAAGGTCACATTGAAAAAACAAGAGGAACCACTGTTTTGCATGAGAAGAGAGATGACTTTTAGTGTCAAAATATCTAGTGTAGAAAGATTGAATTCAATAGAGACTCGTCTTGTATCCTTGCGCATACCATTCGCACAAATTTGAGAACTCAACTTCGAAGGTCAATTTGGTTTACGCAGCAGCATTGTGAATGTAATGGCAGATTTGTCGCGAGTACAAAGAGTGCTGCCACGCTTCTCTAGTGATCAAGCTTCAATTCTAGTTGAGATAAAGCGTAAGCTTGATTATGATCATGCTTACTTGAGTGGAATTGTGTGGCCAAATTGTGTACTTCAAGCTTTGGTTGACCTATTGAGCACTTCCTTGTACATTGAGCATGGTGTTTCTATCGATATGTCTTGGTCATCTAGTTTCACAATCCATCCAGATGTGTGTCGCAGTCCACATCAAGAAGATCTTGAAGACGAGAATGATTCTACAGACACTTTGGTGCACGGTATCTACTCCGCTCAACAAGTTGTGGACCATAATTCACAAGTTGCAAGTATAGCACCTTGTGAGGGATTCAGCCCTCTGAGCATTTTCGATGATGAATCCTGTGAGGAATTGTCATTCCCAACATTGTTTTTTGGTGAAAGAAGAAAGTATCATGTGTTGGCGAAGAAAAAATACCAAAAAGTAGCACAATGGGAGCTTAAAAATGTGGATAGACGATTTGCAAGCAGCATTGAAAATTTGTTCTTCAAAACAATGAAAATTATTATTGTGAAAGTGCTTGGATCTATATGGGTGCGCTTACGCAAGGGAAAACTTTGTGGCAAACAATTACAAGCAAAAGATGTTCAAGCTAGCACTAACATAGAGCAGCTACTTTCATCCGAGCTAGGGTACCACGACTTCCAGTCACTACGTACTTCAATCGATTACAAGGTGAAGCTTAAGCGAAACGTGTTTGCAATGATTCGTCAATTGGGCCAGCCGACTTTCTTTGTAACATTTTCATGTGCTGAGCAAAGATGGGACCCTTTGAAAAAATGTTTGTGTGCACTGAATCCTCAAATTAAAGAAACAGATTACCCAACCAAAGCCTCATTCATTCGTGCACTTGTACGTTTTGATCCTGTAACAACAGTACAATACTATGTCCATATATTTCAAGCAATGAAAATGGAATTGAAACGCAACAATGCCATCCTTGGTGAGTTGACGGATTACTTTTTTGTGACCGAGTTTCAAAATAGAGGAAGTCAGCATGATCATGGATTACTTTGGGTGAAACATGCACCTCTCTTTGGTGTAGCGCCGGATAATGAAACAATACATTTTATCGACACACATATTACTACCGACAAGAATTTGTTAGAAGAGTCTCTTCAAACCGTGCAATCCTACCACCATCGCAGAACATGCAAAAAACGTAAAAGCTTTTGCCGGTTTGGTTTTCCACGTCCACCATCTCGAGAAACTATGATTCTACATCCAATCGCAGTGGCACAAACGGAGAAAAACGCATTGTTAGCCTGCAAAAAATGCATTGACGAACATATGCTTGCTCTTGGACATGATTCAAAAGTGTCATATGATGAATGGTTGACCTCTTTGGGAATGACTGAAGAAGTGTATATTAAGTCCCTTTCGGTGAACATCACAGAGCCAACACTACTCTTGAAAAGACATCCAAAAGACATTTACACAAACAATTTCAACAAAGAGTTGTGTAGTCTATGGGATGCAAACATTGACATTCAATTTATATTCAATGGCCATGGCGCTGTTGCATATTTCACATCATACATGACTAAAAACGATTCGACCACAAGCAAAACAATCAAGCATATATTGCAAGATTGCAAGAAGACAAGTATGTCAACGTTCAATCGGTTGAAAAAAATTGGCGGTGCTTTGATCAATACACAAGAGATGACATCACAGCAAGCCACATACATTTCTCTTTCATTGCCTTTACATAGTGCGAGTAGACAATTTGTGTTCGTCAATGCAGATTTCGAAAGCCAACGCACATTGTTGTTGAAAAGAAGAGCTGCATTGAATACGTTAAATCCTGACGATTCTAACATTTTCTTTGACGATATTGTCACCAAGTACACCCATCGTCCAGACAACCTTGCACACATATGTTTGGCTGATTATGCAAGCAACTACCGATGCGTGTGTGGCTCTACCCGCAAGTCTAGGCACCCTCGAGTCATACAGTATGCTAACTTCATTCTAGAGAAGGATGCAGAGAGGCATTTTCATGAGATTTTCTTATTGTTCCTTCCATTTATCGGCGATGAGAAAACCTTTGAGACAAGTGTTGATTGTTGGAAAGACAAATTTACCTCAAACTATGCAATTATAGATGACAATCGTCAAAAATATTGTAGGCTAGAACTTCGTGTAGCAACCTCAAACACACTTTCATTGCCCTCATCCTCAAGATCTAAGCCTGGAGAGTCATACAAATATGAGTTGGCACTTGATATTCAACCAAACAAGCCCACTACAAGATCCTTACCAACATTTCGAAAATTGGCATTGTGAAACGAGGAGTATCACTCACTTGTGTCCAAATTGAACATCGAGCAACGTTCCCTTTTTGACGACATTATGATTAGAAAGCGCTTGCAACCAACTCAACCAATCCATCTCTTCTTAACAGGTGGTGCAGGAACAGGAAAAACTTTCACTTTGCAAACAATCGTGCAAGGCTTGATTCGTCACTACAATGCCTCCCTTGAATTAGATGTACATCTTCCCTCAACATTGCTAATGGCATATACAGGAAAAGCAGCTTTCAACCTTGGAGGGACAACGATTCACTTAGCATTGCGTTTGCCCCTTGTCTTCCAACCAAATGTTTCTCTTTCTTCTGAGAGCCTTGCCGAGCTCTCGCAATTGTATAGAAATCTCAAGCTTGTTGTGTTTGATGAGGCATCTTTGATTGGGAATAGACTCTTGCGTATCATAGACACAAGGCTGCGATCAATTAAGCACAATCACATAGAGCCATTCGGTGGTCTAGATGTCATCTTCTACGGTGACCTGTGTCAAGCAAGCCCGGTTCGAGATCGTTGGATATTTAGCGAGCCACAGGATTCTCTGCAACTGCTCTCGCCTTCATTCTGGCTCACCCATATAAAATGCCACGAGCTCACAAAAACAATGTGTCAATCAAATAATGACTTCATTGCCATTCTCAATAGAATACGCAAAGCAAAACACACAACCGAGGATTTGTTGCTCTTGAATACCAACCATACCAACAAGGTCTTTAACAAATTGACAACACCCCATTTATACTTCACCAACAACTTGAAAGACTCACATAATCGACTTTTTTTTGAGGAATTTCCTACTAACGCATACATAATCCATGAAAGAGACAACCACCATAAAACTTGCTCAAAAAACCTAGTTGTTCCAAACAACCCACAAAACACAGCAGGCTTGTCCTCAACCTTGGAGCTCAAAGCAGGAATGATTGTCGAACTTTGTGGTGGCAATATTGATATTTCTGACGGTCTTGTGAATGTCACAGATGGAATTCTGAAGCTTGTGGACAGTAGAGCTAACTGTCCTATTGCATGGATATAGTTTTTTGATTCCTCAACGGGCTGCAAACAACGACATGTGAACCAACACCTTAATACGATTCCCATTGGCCCTCAGTGGACACCAATTTTTCAAACAACAAAGGAATTTCAAGTTGGTAAAAATGCATTGAACACTGTCTCTCAAACTCAGTTTCCAATACAAGCAGCGAATGCACGCACTATCCATAGGTCACAAGGCTTGACAATGAGCATAGTAGCCTTTGATCCAACATCAATAAACTCACATGGATTAGTTTACACAGCTCTTTCCCGCATCAAAGATCCATCAAACCTCCACATTCTCAATCCGATTCATCCAACCCAAATCAAAGTCGACAAAATTGTGCTTGATGAGCTTGACCGCCTCAACAATGATGCCAAATGGGAGTATTTGACAAAATTTCCATTCGCATACAAAGACACACATCATATCATTCAATCATTGAACATCGTTTCTAGTCACAAATATCTCAAACATATCAAAGACGATTTGAATTTTACAAGTTCTGACATTCTATGCGTCCAAGAAACAAAGCAAAAAAATCCTTCCAATGATTTTGCACCAAAGTTTCATCATGTCCATCACCACAGCAAAATAGGTGTTTCAATCTACTACAAGCCTAGCATCAAGCTCCACTCTGCAAAAACATTTCTAGCTCCAGGAATAGAAATCATTCAAGTTATATTAGCCATTCATGAACACCTTTATTGGGAAATCATATGCGTCTACAAATCGCCAAACACATCTTCGACCGCATTGGTCACACAACTCTATACCCTACTACAACAATCCCATTCTACACGGATGAGTGTCATCATGGGAGACTTTAATGTAGACAATGAGCCCACAAACAATCAATATCGTTACTTGGAGGAGAAGCTCCAAGCACATGGCTACACACAACAAATTCATGATGTGACCACTGTGTACAACTCAAAGCTCAATCATGTTTGGATTAAAAATCCCCCTGCATCGTTCATCATAGGCACACGCTTTTGCTTCTGGTCCGATCATTCATCCACACATCTAATCATCCCTAAATGATTCCTATACATCCCTCCATCCCTCCCTCCCTCCCTTTTTCCCGTCATCTCTCCCTTCCCTCATCCTGTCCACAAAAACAAACCATGTTTCCATATTCTATGCCTACCTTTATCCTGGAAAGACGCAATTTTGCTACTCTTCAACCCTTCATTGGGACCGACATTCTGTAATGTAATCTGCTAATCACTTTCTCAATCAATGTGACTTCCGTCCTTACGCATTTGTGTTTCCCTCCCATGTTCTTAATTTGTTTCATCTATTGGCAGGCCTTGTGATTTTATCACTTGTTTTTCCCTTACTCACAATTCAATTGTGAGTTGAGAGACTTCATATTAGGCTATGGTCACGCGGAGCTTAGTTTCTCGTAAGTTGAGCCGGCAAGGTTTGACGGTCGGCAGCTTTTCGCAGGCATCCACGTGCATCGTAGGCTAACTATGCCTAAAAAGGCATAGTCACACAACTATGTCCACCCAAAGCCAATCAGCGCCATCTTTGTCTCTCCTGCTTGCGCTTTGCTGTTCCTCTCTCTACCTCTGCAGACGGTCATGGCGCTGAGCTCATGCCAGAGAATGTCAGGGCTTAGTTCTAACTACGTCTCGCGTGACCATGCCCTTAACTCGAAAAGAATACAATCTCCTCAAGCACTACATGTGCCTTGAGGGACTAGGATTCCATCAGAGGCTTGTACATAGAAAAGATACTCTTACCCTCTTGAGAGTTCTAAGCATCTCAATTTAGACCTCCATTATTCACCCTTGTCAGTTGCCCCTCTTGCTCCTACGCCATGCATGAGCTCAGTGCTCTAATGCACAATATCGTCAAAATGAGCTACATCCAATTTGCCCTCAAAAACTCAAAGGTTCCTAGTCTTTCAGGCATGGTTCGGGTAACAATACCTGATAATTTGTGTGCACACCAAAACGGCTTGGTTTTGCATACCACGCCCTCCCAAGATCAGGGCATGTCATAATAATCAATATCTAATTCTCCTAAATGATTTTCTCATATTAAACTGATCATTTAATGTGGGGAAGTGCCAAGGGAGAAAAAGCTAGAATATTGGTTAAGTTAGCAGACCGGCCACAGTAGGGATCCAAAGGAGGGAAAATAGGGATCCAAAGGGGGGGCCATCTGCAAAAGAGCCATGTGAAACAATGGGCCAAAAAGACCCTAAGGTTCAGCCCATTAAGACTTCCAAAATGCTAAGGTTCCAAAATTCAAAGGTTGTGTCCAAAGGTCAACACTAGGGAAAATTGGATGCTTAGTGTGTGCCCAAAAAGTCTTTCTACATCCCTACATGGGAGGGGGCGAGCCCCAAAGCTAGGGGATGAGAGAGAAAGCCACACACACACACACACAGGCTCCCTTTACACAAAGGGAATGAGGGACACATGTCAGCTCCCTAGGCCAGATGCCCACAAGGTGTGCCCAATTCCTATTGGAAGACCCTTGAAGTGGACCAATGAGAATTAAGCTAGAGTAAATCTAGTTTAATTAATTTAAAAACATTTAATAAAAGAAACCAATGAGAATTAAGTCTCCTAGAAGACTATTGGGCAGTCTCCCAAGGGGTCCAATGAGCATTCAGGAGCCCCATGGCTTGCCTGATTCCTATTGGCCAGGAGGCAAAGGGGTCCAATGAGAGTTTAGTTTAATTATTTAATTACCTAAAGCTCTCACAAAAGGGGAAAGGGGGACACATGTCTAAAGGCTATCACTTATGCTGCTTAATTCCTATTGGCTTGACCTGGGGAGGTCCAATGAGGCAAAGGCCAGACTTATTTAGCAGCTAGGGCTCGCCCAAGAGAGAGGGGGGGCTGATTTTTGCTTGGCATTGACACACACACTCTCACACTTGACCATGTGTGAAGGGAAAATACTCTATCTCCTCCCAAGCTTTAATGGAGAGCTCATCACCTACTCCAAGCTTGTGAGATAGAAGCCTACATCAACACTCTCTTGGCATGTGGATGCAAATCCAACCAAGAGCCAAGCTTCAATGCATGCTCATCTTCTCTACCAAGCTAATTACTAAGCTAAGCTATGCTAATATGAGTGATTATGTGAGGAGATGTACTTCTTTCTCGTAAGATACTTCTTTTTCCTCTCAATCTACTCTCATACCCTGCTAGCTCTCACCATCTTCGAAGGTGTGTGAGGTCTTGGGTCTGAGAACGGGGATAATTCAAGTTGTGTTTGATTAAGTGTTTTGCTTGGTGTATGAAGCTTCCATCTTCATTGCACTAGCTAGTCTTGAAGGAACACAAAGAATTGTATTGTACAATGTCTCTCTTGATGGGAGAAACCATAATACAAAGCCTTTTGGAGGGGGGACCGGCTCCATGCAAATCCGGTCCTCAACTGTTGTCAATAGCTTAATTGCTCTCTCTCTCTTTTGAAAGTATTGTCGATGCTATCTAACTAGGTGTTATGCTTTTTGTTGCTCTCTCCACCCAAGCACTCTTGTAATTCTCATTAGGAATCTATTCTAATGAAATGCCCACTATGTTCATGCTAATTTCCGCTACACATAAGATCTTAGGCCATTAAATGTTACATTGGTATCAGAGCTCAAGGTTTCTCTTTTCTTGCTCAAGAAGGGAGGTCCTCAAGCTAGCTACAAATGGTTGGTATTATTAATTGCCTGTGAGTAAGTAGAATAGGGATTTTTCAGCCTTGCAGTGCGCCTGCCTTTGTGCAGTTAACGGGGCATCACCGTCGAGAGCTATGGTCTTAATAGTGGAGTCCTACGGGGCTTGCCTACGGCTTAACCACTATTGAGCTATTAGAAGCTTGACAGGAGCCGGTGCTGTTTTGGTGTCGAAAGACCCTCTCTTCTATTCCTTGCAATTAATGGTATTCGAGCCGCGGGTACAGTAGCTTGAGTGCTTTTTCTAAAGGGGTAAAGAGGAGTAGCAACTAGGGCTTGAAGTGCCAAAGTACACCTAAAAAGTTTACACCTAAAAGTTGTTAGAATGGTTGACAATAGTAAAGAGAGTGAAATTAATGTTGATAGCTTTGATTTTGCTCATGAGCAAGCTACTAATGATGCTTCAATGCTTGTTAACTATCTTGTTTCTAGGCTTCAACAAGCCATGGGCAATCCATCTCTCCAAAGTGAAGTGCAACGGCAGCTCCGTACTCACGGGATTCTCCAAGTTCATCACCATGACGAGAGAACACCTAGGAAGCCTCCTTGTGAGACTACCAAAAGAGGTCTCTCTCCGATTCGGGAAGAAGAAGAGAATCCATATGAAGGGCTCAAGAACTTACTTCTGGATGATGCATCTCCTTCCCAAAGGAGAATTCAAGAGCCTCCACCGAAGGAACGAGAAAGAAGCGAGTCTCCCGCCACCTCGGCGGAGATGGCTCCACGAAGACGGCGGGCTAAACACTCTCCATCACCACCAAAGCGGAGAAGACCCTCACACTCTTCTCCACGCCATAATTCAAAGAGGGATGATAAAAAGCAAGAGAAGAAAAAGGCGAGAAAGAGGACACCCTCTTCTCCATCTTCTTCATCCTCTTCCTCTTATGAAAGCTATGGTGAAGACGACAAAGATCAAGACAAGAAAAAGGCGAGAAAGAGGTCACCCTCTTCTCCACCTTCTTCAAATTCTTCATCTTCTGAAGAAAGTGATGGTGCAACTTTTGAACCATCAAAAAGAAGAGGCCATAGGAAATCCTATGCCGCATGGAAGAGGTCGTCCAAGCTGAAGAAATTCAAAGAGGGAGGGAAGAGCATCTCTTTCCTTACCTATGATGGCACCTTCGGTGCTACAGACAAAGTTTTGGCCTTTATCCAGCAATTCGATGCGGCGTTTGGAGATGAGGGCTTCACGGAGTCCTCTAAGCTGCGCCATGTAGCTATGCACTTTCAAAAGTCCGCCAGACAATGGTGGTCTAGCCTACGAGCCAACGGTGAAGCTCCACGAACATGGAAGGCTTTAAGAGCTTCCATTATGAAGCAGTTTTTGGCCACCGATGCCAAAGACAAAGTACTCACCGAATGGCGAAGCTTAAAGCTCTCTCCCAATGAATCTATCCACAAATATGTAGACAAGTTTTGGGACCTACAACTCAAAGCCACTGTCTTCAAAAAGTTGGATTTTGGAGAGCAAAAGCAACAATTTTGTGCGGGCTTAACCGAAGAAATGGCGGAGTATGTCAACTCCCAAAGGCCACGTACCATATCGGCGGTAATACACCATACTATGGTGGCCTCGCGAATCAATTTCCAAACGGGGGGTAAAAGAAATAATAAGCCCCCGGAAAACAAGGGTTCCAATGAGCCTAAGGGGAAGGACAATGTCCAAAAGTCTCCTAAGGGCACTTCCAACAAAGCTAAAGAGAAAGGAGTTTACAAAGGAAAGAATAAACTCTCTCCTGAAGAGCTTGAGCGTTATCGTAAAGATAACCGGTGTTTCAAGTGCGGCGAACAAGGGCATGCGTACCGCGCTTGTCCCCAAAAGAACAACCGCCAAGATCCTCCTAGAGCTTCTTTGGTTGAAATCCAAGAGGAGGAGATTCACCAAACTCACCACAAAGGATCTCCTCTATGCCATGCTTGGGGAAAGGTAAGAGAACATGATGCTTTTATTCTCTTTGACCCTGGTTCTACTCACAATTTCATATCTATGGAGTTAGCCACCAAGCTAGGCATACAATCCTACGAGATGGGAGATATCCTACCCGCAGACAGTGCCTTCAAGGGGCAAGAAGCTTCAGTCACTCCCTTAATCGGGAAATTGAGGCTTCATGTCCAAGGCTATGTGGACAAAGAGGACTTCTTTATCTCTCCTCTCAAGCATGAGGATGTAATCCTAGGGGCACCATGGTTTGACCGTCTGGCTGCCCATGTTAAATTTCCTGAAAGGAGAATCTCCTTTAAGTTCAGGGAAAAGGACATGTATATAGATGCTAAGGAGATGGGTAACACCATCCCCATTGTACATACACCAGCTTTCAACAAGTCAATAAAGAGCTCTATTTCCGTGTACATGATTTTTGTTAAAGATTCTCAAAATGAACCTAATGCTTTAGCAAAAGAAAATAAAAGCAACCAAAAGGAATTAGAGTTATCCAATTTTCTCAAGGGGTTTCAAGATGTCTTTATTGACGACATCCCTTGTGAGCTACCTCCTAAACGAGGTAATGACGACCATGCAATTGAACTTCTTCCAGGAAGTTCACCGCCTAACAAACCTCCTTATAGAGTTTCTCAAGCTCAACAAGAGGAGATTATGCGGCAAGTGCATGAGTTAATTGAGAAGGGCATGGTTAGGCCTAGCTCATCTCCATTTTGCTCACCTGTGCTATTAGTGCAAAAGAAAGACGGCACATATCGTATGTGTGTCGACTATAGAGCACTAAATAGGATCACTATCAAGAATATGTTTCCCGTTCCACGGGTAGAAGACCTATTTGATAAGCTACAAGGATCAACCTACTTCAGTAGGATTGACCTAAAAAGTGGCTATCATCAAATAAGGATAGTTGATCAAGACATTGTAAAGACCGCATTTCGTACTACATTTGGTCTTTACGAATACATTGTCATGCCTTTTGGCTTGACCAATGCACCAGCCACATTCAACCGCTTGATGGAGAAGCTGTTCAGGCCTCATCGAACCTTCACTGGAGTGTTCTTTGATGATATTATCATCTACTCTAATTCATTGGAGGAACACAAGCAACACCTCCAGGTAATATTTCAAGTTTTAAGAGAGAATAAACTTTATGTTAATCAAAAGAAAAGTGAATTTTTCTTGCAAGAGATTCAATATTTAGGTCACATTATCTCTCAAGATGGAATCCAAATGGATCCATCCAAGTTAGAGGTAATAAAAGGATGGCCTAAACCAAGGAATCTTCATGAACTAAGAAGCTTTATAGGTATGTGTGCATACTATAGACGCTTCATAGAAAAGTTCTCACGAATTGCGGGACCATTACATGACCTAACAAAGAAAAATGTTAGGTATACGTGGTCTGCTAAGGAGAACAATGTTAGGTATACGTGGTCTGCTAAGGAGAATAATATTCCACCAGTTGGAGGGATGGAGGGGGTATTTGGGGTGCAGATAAATGAGGGGTTAAGCCCACAGAGTTTCCTAAGGAAGTTTGAAAGCTCAGCTCCAGATGAGGAGAACTGGGCACGCTCTTGCTGATATTGTGAAGCAAGGACACGAAGTTGGGAAATATATTGGGTCAACAAGTTAACACCTTCTAGGGAGTCTTTGTCCAATGTAGCCAGAATTTTTACCCAGTCATTAAATGACAACATATGCAAGATAGACAGTTTTTTATCCGAGACAAGAGCTGAATCATAAATAAGTTGTGAAGCATCCAAACTGCTAATACATATGAGGACAAGAGAGGAGGCCACAGAGAGGGGCTCCGAGGTAAGTTCCAATCCTTGAGATAAGGCAAGAGTCTGCAAAAACAGTGAGGTCAGGTTTACTTTTTCTTGCCATAGTATGTAATACATAATTTGGCTTTCCTAGCAAGGAAAGGTCTAGTTCTAGTAGCCAAGGCATTCTTTGGTGTTTGGTTTTTTATGTAAAGCTTAATCTGATAAAGAATCTTTACATGATTCTCAGGGTTGTGATTAGTGCTCATGCGAGCTGTCATTCTATAACGTGAGTAGTCCTAAAACAGAAGTGACATAAAGATTAGTAAAGTGTCTAGATTGTAAAGTGTACTTGGTCCTGCAACCCTTCAACCAGCAAAGTCAGAGACTATGGTAGCCGTAAGTAGGGAACCAGAAAAAGAGTCTAAAAGGGGCCACCTAACATTAGTCTACCAATGAAGGATTTACCGACTGTGGGTCCAATTTAGAGGTCCATTCCTAAGATAATTTCCTAGGCCAGCATCCCGGTTTCCCCCGGAAAGAAGAAACCTTATGTATAGGATGTGTGTGTAGTTGTTTAAATCTTAACTAATAAGACATAATTCAATTTTTACATTCAAAAGACAACTGGCCAAGGAATAATGAACTAATATGTACAAAAAACTCAGTATTAGAATTATTCAAGTACAATGATTGTAGGAAAGAGATCCTCTTTCAGTAAGATTAGAAGTAAAAGAACTTCCCCTTTCCTCAGTGAGTATTTCATTACAGAAATGTTGCTTGCCAAAGAAAAGAAAGCCATCCAAGATAAGATAGAGTCCTTACCTGCATCCATCCAAACAAGACAACAATTCTGTTAGCCTTGGATGTGTTTTACAGGTATCAATATCAGTTGTTATCCATGTCTATCTTATAGACAAGCTAGTATTTTCATTTTAGAATTGGTATGTTAGCAGTCTTTCTTATTTCTTTACAGTCTATCTTCTAGATGGTGAAGTCCAACAAAAAATCAAATTATTTCAAGAGCCATAGCACAGTAGCTATGCTTAAGACAAAAAACCATATACTTACCTTCAAAATCAGTAAACCCAAGGTACCAAAGGTATTTCTTTATACAAAGAGATGTGAAATCCGACTACTTTTTGCCAACCAAAGGTATCAAATGATGATGATGACTACCTCATTTTTTATAACCAATAAGACACCAATGTAACCTGACTCCCTCTTTTTTTTGGAGTAGAACCTCATTTTTAAGAGTGACAGCTTGGAAGCTATACCCAAGCCTAAACAAATCCCGACCATATACTTACCTTTATATCCATAAGTCATTAGCGGCTTTTAAGAATAGTAGTGTCTGGCTCTACATAGCCCCCTTTTTTTTGGCCAAAAATAATTAACTGCTGTATACTTGCCTTCAAAAAAAATGCCACGTGATCACGGACTGTAGTGTCCGGCCAAAAAACCAATTAAAAGAGCGACAGAACCATTCAACACATTGGTTTTCTCCATGTCCTGCAGCAGCTAGAGTCAGAGCCAAGTGACCAGTAGGTCATCACCAAAATGTTGCTTCCATTTACATAAAGAACCAATTTCCTGTCAAGGTATATATCTCGATGTAGTAGATGTTAAGAACGGCCATTAAGCCAAGCCAACCATCATGCTCCCATCCACATACACCTATAGACACATACATAATGCCCCACACACACACCTACTACTTTATGTAGAGGTGAAGTACTTCGGCTGCTATTTACAAAGCCATTTTATCAAACTATGGCAAGACCAGGCTATTATGCAGGTTTTACTTTCAATCAAAAAACACCAACAGTTGTTTTTTATGCAAAAGTGATCCCAAGGCCATCAATAATACCTAGGCCTAGCAGATTTTTTCCATGTATAGTGTTTTCAATACAAACAGATAAGAGCTTGGTTATAAAAAACCTATTCATAAAACTATATGCAGTAGCGAGCTTAATTACCCAAAGTTCCTTTTCACATAAAGCAGCCAAACAACCACTACCCACCAAAATATGCCATAGTTATTATATCCAGTCACTTCCATTGATTTGTCCAAGAGATGCCAACCCATCTTAATATGTAGAGCCCGACAGTCCCCGACAATAAACCATAGAGGTGACTTAACAGGTCCACGGTCATGCGGAGCCATAAAAAACCCCGTTTGCAACCAGTTTACAAGACTACCATAGCCATAGTTTTTATTGCACAGTATGTGTGCTTGCCATAAGCATAAGGTAACACCACTTTCCCTAGATTAGAACCTTTTTAATCATGCATAAATACTGCAGTAAACCAGCAAACTCAACAGGGGTAAGATTGAACACCTGAGTCACCTCCGTGGAGAGCTCCATTCTCCTTGGTAGTAAAAGCAAACAAGAGGTGTTTCACAAAAATAACTCAACACACCCACAATGGCTAAGTGAGGGGCAGAGATGTGCTCTCACCTGTTTTTATAGCAGGAGGAGGCAGGTCTTGTCCGTATGCTGTGCCTCGGTATCGAGAGAGCTAGGCCACGCTCCACCATGAGTGTGTGATAGCATAGAGAAGCACACCTATGGCCTTCAATGGGGCTCGATAGTCAGGGGGGAAAGGGGGGGGGGGGGGGGAAGAAGGCCGTCTTCACTACGCCATGAGAGCAAATGACATTGATCACGCTCGACAAAGCATCATAATACGTTCAAGGGCTTGGCCCCTCGATAGTAGTGGTCCATTTTAAAAAAAACCAATTTCTTAAGTTTGGCCTGGTATGGTCCACGCAAAAAGAGCCAAAAGGGGGGGGGGGGATTGTGTTTTTCTTTTTGGAAGTTTTTTCTTTTTAAACAAATATAACTAATGAACAATATACCAGAGTGTGTGTGTGTGTGTGTGTGTGTGTGTGTGTGTGTGTGTGTGTGTGTGTGTGTGTGTGTGTGTGTGTGTGTGTGTGTGTGTGTGTGTGTGTGTGTGTGTGTGTGTCAGAGAGAGAGAGAGAGAGAGAGAGAGAGAGAGCGAAGATGAAACAAAAATAACTTTATTCTTACCCATGTTGTGAGATATATCTTTTGGATTGTTTTGATGGCATTAAAAATTTGCTTCTTCTTTATTCTCTCTCTCTCTCTCTCTCTCTCTCTCTCTCTCTCTCTCTCTCTCTCTCTCTTTCTCCTCCTCCTCTCCATAGATATTCACTTTTGTTGAAGACTTGTCTTGTAGCTTTTGAAGTCACGTTAGATTGTTCCTACACGCGAACATTTTGTTATGTCTTCCTCTCTCCTCTTGCGTCATTTTGTAAGGTTTTCAGTTTTCAAAACCTTAAAGATTGTATAAAGCTTAATCAAACTGATATGATTATTGAAAAAGCAATGTAGAATTGTTCGACCATGGAAAATATTGGTATTTTTGGAATCTTAAGCACAGCAAACCCCGGGCTAGAAATTTTCAGAACAGAATTCCTATAAAATCTAGAAAAGTTATGGGCTCTGAAAGGTTACACTATGAATTTAATTAGTTAAGTAAAATTAGATGGTTTCAGTAATTATTGTTGATAAAGACTTTCTTATCCTAAGGTTTTAGAAATTAATGATATTTTCATTTTTCATTATTAAAAATCATTGAAATTGGTAAAAATCGATTCTGGAAGCTAGGGGGGCTGTGTGGAGCTATGGGGAACCTGCCCGGGACTAGATTTAACAGCAAGGGACGTTTTTTGACCTGAAGGGCTGCTTGGGATGCAAGTTATTGCCATTTTCCAGCCTGTGAGTGCCCAGAAACCTATAAATATGACCCTTGCTTCACAATTTCGGACAGACTCGGAGCCTTGATACACTCTCTCTCATCTAGAGAGACCGCTACACAGAAATCACTAGAGATCAAACTCTAGTTGGTTAATTAAATGGTAATTATCCTAATCCTTCTTAATTAGCAATTCTAGGTTAACCTATTTTCTTAATGAATTAAAGATTAATCCTATGTATACTCAACAATCCTCTCTTAATTAGATATTCTTTGTTGATTATTGTGATTAAACTTAGGGAGATTAAAAAAATTATTTATTATATCATATTAGAGTTGAAATTATCTATTTTAACCATAAATTAATGGGAATTATACTAATTAAGTTTAGATTAAGTTGAGATAATTATCAAAGCTGTGTTAGACTATCATTACGCTAGGAAAATTATCTTATAATCTTTTGAGTAATTTTCTTACTTATCACAGGTTAATCACATCTTAGAGAACCCATCATAATTATGTTAACTTCAGATAATTAATTTACCTAATTATCTTAGCAAAATTACACTATTTTTAGGACAAATTAAAAGGGTAAAATTAGTAAATTGATTCTAAATGCTTTGAGTTATTTATCAGAGGTTAATCACACCTTAGGGAACCCGTGATAATTATGTTACCCTCATATAATTAATTTACATAATTATCTCAGTAAAATTACATTATTTTTAGGGAAAAATAGTAAATTAATCCAAAACCCTTTGATATAAATATCAAAGGTAGAACACACCTTGAAAAATCTGTAATAAATACCCCAACCTCAGATAAATAGTTTAAATACTTATCTTCATTAAAAGTAACCGAATTTGCGTATAAAATAGAGAAAGTAAATTAGTAAATGAATTTATCTAATTACCAAATAAATACCTGAGGTTCAAAATCACTATTGAAGGTTGGGAAAATTACCTCAGCATAAATGGTTGGTATAACAAATTACTATCATCAAAATTTTGCTTAAATTAGACCATAAGTATAGGAGGGAAAGGTTATAAATCAAATTTATGAAAATTCCTAAAGATCAAATTACAATTTAGGGTGAGTAATCCATTAGCCGATAGGAATAACAATTTACTAAGGTTAAATATAAAGTATTCATGGAATATAGACTAAGGATAAACCTAGTTAAATGGATTCCCTAATTAAATGGTAATTATGAAAAATTACTTATTGTACAAGGAAGTTACAGGAGGAATATCTCATCCAATTAACTATCAAGGATACCTACTTACTCCAAAAATCCTTATTTTTTGGTAAAAAAGAAAAAAAAAGATTATTCAATTAAACTTCTAATCAATTAAAGCTGTCGATATGGCTCCAAAGAGAATCAGAGGAAATCCTCTTACCGAGGAAGAGAATATTAGCAACAAAAGAATTAAAGCCACTAATGACCATGAGGCTGGGCCTAGCCATAGGCCGACGAAGAAAAGTTTGCAGGCTCTAGTCCAGCAGCACATGGACGAGCAGTCCCACGTGGATTTCTATTTTGTTTCAATTAAATCTTTTAAAGTTCATTTTTAAGTTAGCATTGCATACGTAAGGAGTGAGTAAGAATAAGAAAATGAATAATTGACCAAAAACGGAGGGTAACTTCCAACGTGTATTGTTTATAATGTAAGAAAGAATTGTTGGGTTAAAATTGGTTGAATTAGGAAAGATATGATTGATCATCCTTAAGACAGCTTGTCTCAAGACACCTCCGACTCCTTGGTATATTTTGATGAATAATGATGGCTTTCCAGCCACGGATAAGTGGGTTATCCCCATGAACGATGATTTTCTACTCTGTGTCATGTCTTGATGTTTCTACATAAGTTAGGATACCGTTTTTTATCCTAGGGGAGCCGCCCGGTTGTATGGGCAACTGGTTTGGTGTAACGGCACCTGGAACCTTGGGTGGGGGTTTATCCACTCTAGATTGTGAATAAGGAATGGGTGCCATTTTTTCACCCTTAGGTGGTCTTGAGATAAGAAGAGTACTGGTCATGGTTATTATGGACAATGTTTTGACTGACAGTACCATGTCTTAAGTTTAAAGATGTTTGTTTGTTAAAAGAATGCTTTTCAATGCTGTCTTTAATAATTTGATTAAAGGAATTACTGTGATGGAAAGTTAAAAGAAACTGTTATTTTAAGTGTTAGAACAATGTGATAGGAATTTGAAAACAAAAGAATCATGTGTGAGTGCGGGGTGGTAAGTGGGGATTGACTAAGGTTGTCAATCATGGACTGGTGGACCTGATTAGTCAGGTAACTATCTATCCCCGCGCATTAGAAAACTTCTTCACTTGGAAGAGGAGTCCACCACCAGCGGCTGTGCCCTCACATCTGTTAGGGGGGAAAAAGCGTTGGTTGAGGATACCTTAGCCCAATATGTGGAAGTTATAGGGCCGAAAGACTTTTGGAATTGTTAATATGTTCTCCCGTTTCCGCTGCGAGAGAGGACTAGGTCTTCTTCTAAGGCTATAGACCCAAGCCATTGTCAATGGTAAAGGCCTATTCTTTGGATTTTTTGAGTTTAGAGACTCTGATTTTTATCAGACCTAGAGACCTATCAAGGATCCCATCCCGATCTTCGTATAGGCGGGTTGGGGATCTCACACATTTGATGGACTTTACATTTCAACACATTAAATACGGCACTAAAAAATTGTCCTCTCTCTCTCTCTCTCTCTCTCTCTCTCTCTCTCTCTCTCTCGCGTTGATTTTAGATTGACACCCTTGCCTGCCAAAATTTAAGGAATTTATAGATTTATAAGCATGGCCCACATGTTAACTCTTAAAAATAAAAGAACAAAATATCCAAGAATTGATAAAAGTCCATCAACTGGGAAATCTCTATACCCATTTGAGGTGTTCTCTCTCGTTGATTTTAGATTGGCACCCTTGCGTGCCAAATTTTAAGAAACCTATAGATTTTTAAGCATGGCCCACATGTTAACTCTTAAAAATAAAAAGAACAAAATATCCAAGAATTGGTAAAAGGTCCATCAATTGGGAAATCTCTCTACCCATTTGGCGTGTTAATGTGAGGATTGGTCTTTGTCGGTCATTTAATCCATTTTCTATGGGTGAAAAACTTTAACTATCCTTTTCAAAATACATTAATGCCAAAAAATTATATCTTGAAAATTCAAAAAGTGTGTGAGCTCAATGATAAAATCTTTCTTTCTCTCTTTCCCCCTCATAAATGTACATATGTGTGCACACAGGCAATGTGATGGTCTCGGTCTCTCTCTCTCTCTCTCTCTCTCTCTCTCTCTCTCTCTCTCTCTCTCTCTCACACACACACACACACACACACATTCATGGTCAATAATGTGGATAACGACCCCCTGCATTTGCATGTCATGCATATCCTCAAAGCGAGACAGCCCCAAGTAGACATTAGGTGAGCTTTTTTCTTTTTATCAAGCTCTTTAAAGAAATACATACTTCCAAAATTTTCTGGAACATATCAATATTGGTCTTGAAAAAAGCCCCTTAAGAAGATAAAGCCAAATATATCTTCAAAAATTACATTTTCATTAAACAAAAAAATCACTAAAATTCTTCTTGTTTTGTTGTATCTTTAAAAAGTAAAGTAACATTAAGTAACAAAACCTCCACTAAAGTTATCCCCTTTTTGTTATGTGGAATCAAACTTCAACATTTATTTTATGTAGAATAAAAAGTCTTTTGACTTTACATTTGAAAAGTCATGTCACTTCTTACATTGTGTTGTCCGTTCTTACCTTTTCTTACAATCTTACCCTTTACTTTTGCATTTTAATTAGATGTTTTGTAAGGTGTTTTTTGAAATAAACCAAGGAGTGACGTGGACGCCCTCTCCTTCTTGGAAAATTTTAAGTTGCATTATAAAAAGTATAGATTAGAGTGAGCATTTTTGTGAGATTACTTTGAGAATATGGAGGGTGAACTTAATTGATGGTAGCAACATAACATAGTACGTAATTAACTTGGCATGAACAATACTTTTGCAAGAGAGAGAGTATTAGAGAACATTACAATAGATGAGGACCGGATTTACTTGGATCCGGTCCCCCCTCCAAAAGCCTTTTGTATTATAGATTCTCCCATCAAGAGAGACTTTGTTACAATACAATCTTTGTGTTCTTTGTGACCTTGGTGATGCTATGAAGATGGAAAATTTCATGCATCACGAGCTTAACATAAACTTTGCAAAAAGCATTAACTATCCCAAGCCTCAGTCCCAAGGCCTCAAACACCTTCAAAGGTGGAGAGAGCTAGCGGGGAATGAGGGTAAGGAAGAAGAAGAAGAAACATTCCATAGGAGAAAAAAATAGTTCCTCACTTATCATCACTCTTCTTGCTTAGCATATCATAATAGCATAGTAATGAAGATGAAGAAGATGGTAAGCTTAAGCATTGAAGCATGGCTCTTGGTTGGATTTGCATTCCATAGCCAAGAGTGTTGGTGTAGGCTCTCCAGTTCTCAACAAACATGGAGAAGGAGATGGAGCTCTTGGATTTTACACTCCACACAATGAGAGAATGTGTGTGTGTGTGTGGGAGAGTATACCCCCCCTCTCATGCTTGGTCCACACCTCTCTCTCTCTCTCTCTCTCTCTCTCTCTCTCTCTCTCTCTCTCTCTCTCTCTCTCTTGCTCTCGTGTTATTTTATTATTTCCTTTGGACATGTGTCCTCTTTTTTCTCTTTGAGAAAAAAAACTTGATTATTTATTTTTATGTATCTAAATTCTCATTGGACCCCTTTAAAACCTATCCAATAGCATTCAAACACATAATGAGGGCCACATGTGGAGGATCATTTGAACGTGTGTCTTTTATGTTTATTAAGTCATTTGGTTGAATGGAATACTTTAAGGACTTATTCAATCAAGCATGGCACCGTTCATGTCTCTTGAGAGTTATCTTTGAATTGAATACTTCAAGAACTTTAATCATTTAAGCATGTGAGAAACACCTCAAGATTTTGGGTAAAGTTCCCACTAAAACTTACCAAGCCAACAATCACCTCATGCTTGGGTAGGATTCCCACTTGAGAGTCAACCCTAGCTTTTCTTAAGGTCAAAGGACTTTTGAACAATAACTTTTCGAGGTCCTTATTGAAGCTAACCCTACGGTCTTTAAGCCCCATTAGGTAGCATTGCTCTTTGACAGACCATCTCTCATTTGGACCCTTTACCATTGGCCCCGTGTTGAGATAGATCCGTAAGCACATGTCTATATTCTAACCCTTGTTCCCGTTTATTATCCTACATTAAATGATCAATTTAATATGAGAAAATCATTTGGGTTGGTTAGATATTAGATTTTATGACATTACCTCTCTCTTGGATCATAGTTGTCCTTGACTGAGGTAAAAGAGATAAAGCCATAGTCATTAGTCAATTTGTCTTAGCGGGTAGAGGATTCCTTTTTACCCTACGACATCATTCCAAGATGGATGACTAATCCATTTGGTGCTTGGGAGACATAGCTGCCGCAAGCATGTATGCTCTTTAGTCCATTTCAACCTCCCAAGTAGAGTGAGAAATTCTACATGGTGTTTGAGAAATCATCATCACAAACATGATTCTTAGTATGCATACTACTTAAATTTGTGCACAATAAAGAGAGAATTAGTCTTATAAGAGAAAAACATTGATAATTTAAAAGAAACATGTCCATTTGCTTACTCTAATGTAGCATTGTAAGCATTGACAAGGTTCATACTATCCTTAAGTTGGATTCTTTGCATCCATCTAGCATCTTCAAAAGGATAATTTTTGAACTTAATAAGATATCGTCGGATAATCTTACCATGTCATAGTACCTTTTCTTCATGCCGAAGGATAGCTTCGGGTTGTAGCACCTCGTCTTGGTCTTTGATTTCGGGAGGGTCTTCAATAATTGGTTCATTTGGTGGCTCACATGAAAAGTTGTACGACCCAATGGTTAGGCAACTTGAGTTGATAAGCCACCTCATTGATTGGCTTCAAAATTTGAAAAGGACCATAGCAACTTTTTGATAGTTTAGCATAATACTTTTGATGGCCCGTAGGATTTTTGCCCATCGTTTGCCTCAATCGAACCTTAGGAAACTTAAGTAAGACCCAATCATTTTTTTTGAACGTTAAGGCCGGCCTTTCTGTGCTTATCAATAACATCTTTTTGCCTTAGTTGAGAGATGGATATAGCCTCCTTAATATTTTGAAAAGATTCTTGTAAGTCACGGCTATACTCATCGACAGCAAAGATCTTCCCATGTACTTTAAGTAGCAAGGGACTTTAAGGTCTTCCCTCTATAATTTCAAAAGGTGCTTTTCTCATAGAAGTATGGATAGAATTAATATACGTATACTCTACAAGAGGTAAGTACTTTTACCATTGTGAGCGTTGATCTACTTCTGTAATATAGATCTTTAGTAGATCAAGAATCGTAAGATTCGCTATCTCACTTTGGCCATCTGTTTGTGGGTGATAGGCCGAAGAGAAATTCAATCTTGTACCTAGATTTTTGAAGACACCTTTCCCGAAATTACTGGTCATTCTAGGATCTCTATCTAACACCATGGATGTTGGCAATCCATGGTGTTTGAAAATATGGGATGTGAAGAGAGTTTCCATTTGGTGTGCCTTAATAGTCTTCTTGACAGGGATAAAGTGTGCTTGCTTGCTACACCTGTCGACTATTGCCCATATTCTTGTATTCCCATGGATAGACTTGGGTAATCCAAAGATAAAATCCATGGATATACTCTCCCATGGTGAATTAGGAATTGGCAATTGCTGGAGTAATCCAGGTTGCTTCCCTCTATCATACTTGGTCTTTTGGCATACCACACATTTTGAAACATACTCTTGTATGTCCACTTTCATGGTAGGCCAATAAAAGTACGTCTCTACTCCTCGAAGAGTAGATTGAATGCCTCTATGCCCCGCATAGGGAGGAGCATGGGATTCATACATGAATTTCTCACGAAGGGAGTGGGTAACACATAGCCTATTTCCATGGAGAAGATAACCATCCTGCAAGGTGAATGGTTCCTCTTTCTTCCCCAAAGTAAGGACTGACATTATGTCTTTAACACTAGGTTGGTAATGGGACACTTTTATGTCCTGTTAAGTGACCATTTTCCTTGAATTATGTCAAGAGTTTCAAAATGTATTTTGAGGTGCTATTTGTCTAGAAAGTTGTCTCATGAGCTGAAAAAAACTCGAGATTTTTTTGTAATATAAATTCCATCTTTAACCTTGTCCTTGCACAACAATTCACAACCTAAACTGTGTGAAAAAATGGGTCCTGTTTTTGGCTTTTTTCAACTTTTTGCAACCATACCACTCTAGAATTCATGTTTGTGAGGTCTATAATGCAAGAGAACTATCTTTAGTAGTCCTCAACATGTCCTGATGCTTCTAGGGAGAAATAAATGTTAAAGTTGTAAGTTATGACCAAATTACAAAAAATGTCAAATCCCGTTTTTTAGCCAATTTTAGCTCTTCTATGATTTTTTTGATGGCTTTCATGATATCCAAATGCACTGTTGATTTTCTATGTCGCATATTGTAACATAAAGCTAATATTCCTTGAGTTTTTGGCACCTAATACCCTATTTTGCATAGTAGACAATGATGGTTTATTTTTTCAATTATAGAAGAAAATAAAACATTCTAGAATATCAAGTCTAGCTTTTTCAATATTGTTAGTTTCTTGTGACAACTACATGAATTTTGTAGGTAGTAACCATATCTAGTCATAAGGATGAAATTTGGCTAGATATTGAATAGTTTCTATGGGATTATACAACTCATAATGTTGAACCCAGTTTTCTCATGTTTACTGTATTTAGCACTTCATCTTTGTCCCCAAGATTCCCCTTGGTAAGAGATGTATTATTCTTTTGACATGCTCCATGGCTCCTTATGAACCTAAAGGACAATAGCGAACTAAGAAAACATGCCTATATTATTTGTATTGAGCGTGGCTATAGAAACTTTGATGATAGGTTTGCAGAATGATAAAAATTTAAATTTTTTGTACCTATTTCTTTTGGCAAAACAAAAAATAGTGAGTAAGAAGCAATCATATGTTTTGATCACCAACCCATTGAAGTTAACTAGGGAATTTATCTCAAGTCCTACAAAAATCCCTAATCTTATTTTTATGCAACAAAACATAAGAAATGACTGTTTTGATGAAAATGTACTGGTCCATCAACTTTGGAGGCTTGGTGTGACCAAAAGATGAGAAATTTTACAAATTTCTTATTTTTTCCATGTGTAGTAGGCCTTGAACTATAACCTCATGAAAGGATTTTACAAAATGAGTGGATCTACTATGGTTTTGGAGGTTTTTTTCAAAACCCTGAAAGGACACTTTTATGTCCTGTTAGGTTACCAACCTAGTGTTAAAGTCAGGGTCAGTAGCATACTCATCTATCATAGAAGATAGATCATTGTGAGTTGTTATAGACACAGCATTAACTTTTGGTCGTCGTGAAAGTGCATCAATTACTTGATACGGTGCTTACCAGCAATGTGAGCAATGTGGAAATTAAATTGTGAAATAAAATTTACCCACCTCATTTGTTTGTGCAAAAGCTTTGTTTGCGTCATGAAATATTTGAGACTTTGATAGTCTGTTCGTAAAATGAATGGAGTCCCCAATAAATAGTCCTTCCATGTGTCTAGGGCATGTAGAACAGCTAAAAGCTCTTTCTCATAAAGGCCCAAGACCTGTTCATCCATATTGAGCCTTCGGCTCTCATATGCTATGGCGTGTCCTTTTTGAAGCAAGACTGCTCCAAGGCAATCACCACAAGCATCACATTGGACATCAAATGGCTTTGAAAGATCCGGAAGCATGAGGACTGGTTAAGAGGTAAGTTTCTCTTTGAGCTTGTCAAAAGAATTTTGCTCCTTAGCAGTCCATAAATACTTAACATTCTTCTCTATTAAGTCATGTAATGGTGCTGCTATTTGAGAAAATTTTGCTATGAAGCGTCTATAGTATGCACACGTACCAATAAAGCTTCTTAGCTCATGTAGATTCCTTGGATTAGGCCATGCTTTTATTGCCTCTAACTTCGATGGATCCATACAAATACCATCTTGAGAGATAATATGACCTAAGTATTGAATCTCTTGAAGGAAAAATTCACTTTTCTTTTGGTTAATAAAATGTTTGTTCTCCCTCAATGCTTGAAAAATCACTTGGAGATGTTGCTTGTGTTCATCCAAGGACTTGGAGTAGATGATGATATCATCAAAGAATACTCCAGTGAACTTGCAGTAGGGTCTAAATATTTTCTCCATCAAACGATTGAATGTGGCAGGTGCATTGATCAAGCCAAAAGGCATGACTTGATATTCATAAAGACCAAACGTTGTACGAAACACGGTCTTAGGATATCTTCCTCCACTATCCTTATTTGATGATAGCCACTTTTAAGGTCAATCCTACTGAAGTAGGTAGAGCCTTGTAGCTTATCAAAGAGATCTTCTACCCGAGGTACGAGAAATCTATTTTTGATAGTGATATGGTTTAGTGCACGATAGTCCACACATATGCGGCATGTACCATCTTTATTTTGCACTAAAAGGACTGGAGAACAAAAGGGAGAGGAGATAGGCCTCACCATCCCTTTGTCTACCAATTCTTGTACTTGCCTCATAATATCCTCTTGTTGAGCTTGGGAAACTCTATAGGGAGGCTTGTTAGGTGGTGAGCTTCCTGATAGGAGCTCAATTCGATGGTCATCATCCCCTCGTTTTGGAGGTAAGTCCATAGGCTTGGAATTCTTTAGAACATTAGACAAGTCTAACTCTTCTTGATTCCTACCATTTTCACTTGATAAACCATTAGTGGATTCTTTGATAAAAATCAGGTACGCAGAAATCGAGCTTTTCATTGACTTGTCAAAAACTGGTGGATTTACAAGTGGTATAGTACGGCCAAACTCATTAGCATCTATATACATTTTCTTTCCCCTGTAGGTGAAGTAGATTCTCCTTTTAGGGAACTTCATGTTGGCAGCCATGCAATCAAACCATGGAGCCCCTAGGATAGCAATCCTCATGTTGGAGAGGAGAGATGAAAAAGTCTTCTTTGTTGACATAGCTTTGGACATGAAGCCTCAACTTCCCAATCAAGGGAGTAACGGAGGCTTGCTGTCTCTTGAAAGCTGTGTCAGCCGTTACAATATCTCCCATCTCCAAAGCTTGAATGCCCAACTTGGTGGCCAACTCCGTTGATATGAAGTTATGTTATGAGTAGAGCCAGGGTCAAACAAGATGAAGGCATCATGCTCCCTTACCTTTTCCCAAGCATAGGAGAGAGGTGATCCTTTGCAATGAGCATCCTCTTTTGGAGCTTCGATAGTGGAAGCTCTAGGAGTCTCATTGCGAGCATTTCTTTTGGGGCAAGAATGTCCTTGCTCCCCACACTTAAAACATTTGTGATCCTTGCGAAAAGTTTCAAGCTCTTCAGGAGAGAGTTTATTTTTACCTTTGTAAACTCATTTCTCCTTGGACCGATTGTTGAAGTTGTTGTTGGAATGGCCTTGGGAAGAATTTTGGGCATTAATTTTTCCCTTTGCATCACTTTTGTCTTTATTTTCCATGGGCTTGACATCTTATCTAGCCCCTTGTTGGAAATTGATGCACGAAGCAACCATGGTATGGTGGATTACTTTGCTGATAGAACTAGGCCGTTGAGAGTTGACATACTCGGCCATCTTTTCAGGTAATCATGCACAGAATTGTTGCTTTTGCTCGGTGAAGTCTATCTTTCGAAGGACAGTAGCCTTGAGATGTAAATCCTAAAACTTGTCCACATATTTGTGAATAGACTCATGAGAGAGAAGCCTCAAACTCCATCGTTTGGTGAGCACTTTGTCCTTTGCATCGCTTTGCTTCATGATGGAATCTCGTAGAGTTCTCCATGTCTTTGGGGATTCGCCATTGCCACAAAGGCTAGCCCACCATTGACGAGTCGATTTTTGGAAGTGCATAGCTACATGGTGTAGCTTGGAGGACTCCGTGAAGCCCTCGTCTCCAAAGGCCACATCAAATTGTTGGATGAAGGCCAATACTTTGTCGGTAGCACCAAAGGTTCCATCATAGGTGAGAAAAGAGATACTCTTTCCTCCCTCTTTGAACTTCTTTAGCTTTTGTGACCTTCACCATGCAGGGTAAGATTTGTGATGTCCTCTCCTCTTGTATTCTCTAGGAGAATAGCCATAGCTTTCATCGATAGAGGAGGAAGGTGAAGAAGAAGGAGAAGAGGGTGACCTCTTTCTTGCCCTTTTCTTCCTTAGTTTCCTCTCTTCCCTTTTGGAGTGACAAGAAGAAGGACTATGGGTTAACCATTTCCTCTTGAAAGGAGTTGGCGATCATTTAGTTCACCTTTTTTGTGGAGCTGCATCTTCGGAGGAACTTAGGGATTCATTACTTTCTTGATCTTTGGATTCCTCCTCTCGTATGGGAGAGAGTCTTCTTTTGGGGGTCTCATCAAGAGGCCTCCTAAGCTCTCTCTCCTCTTGCAGAGGAAAGGAAATCCCATAAGCATGAAGTTGTTGAGTAACTTCGGCTTGCAAAGCGGGGTTGCCCATAGCTTGTTGCAACCTAGTAACAAGATAATTAAGAAACATGGGGGCATCATCATTAGCACCTTCATGTGAAAAATCAAAGTTATCCATGTTCATTCTACTCTCTTGGTTATTGTCAGCCATGTTAATTAAACTTATGTGTTTACTTAGTGTATGCTTTGACAATTCAAAACCTTAGTTTCTACTCCTCTTAGCCTTTGAAAATAGGCACTTAAGTATCTACACCCACGGCTCAAATTGGTTAATTATAGAGAGTAGTGGAGTGGGTCTAGCATGCGAAGTTGCCGAGGGATAGCTCCTTTTGGACTTCTTATGGATCAATAACGGTAAATCCGTAGGCAATTCTAAGAAGACTCCATTATTAAGACCAAAGCTCCCGAGGTGTGCACCATATCTCACATAGTGGGTTCAACAAAATCAATTATAGATCCCAGTCCCACTTACCCTAATATAATTAACAAAATCAACCATTAATAGGCTACTTAAGGACCTCTCTTCTTAAGCAAGAAAAGAGAAACCAAATGCTCTGATACCAATGTAATGGAAATGACCTATGAACGTTGAGAATAACGGAATTAAGAGAATTAGAGTGAGTATTTTTGTGAGATTACTTTGAGAATATGGAGGGTGAACTTAATTGATGGTAGCAACATAAACATAGTACGTAATTAACTTGGCATGAACAATACTTTTGCAAGAGAGAGAGTATTGAAGAGAATGACAATAGATGAGGACTGGATTTTTACCTGGAGCCCGGTCCCCCCTCCAAAAGGCGTTTGTATTATAGATTCTCCCATCAAGAGAGACCTTGTTACAATACAATCTTTGTGTTCCTTGTGTCCTTGGTGATGTATGACAATGAAAAGATTCATGCATCACAAGCTTACGATAAACTTTGAAAAAAGCATTAACTATCCCAAGCCTCAGTCCCAAGGCTTCAAACACCTTCAAAGGTGGAAAGAGCTAGCGGGGAATGAGGGTAGGGAAGAGGAAGAAGAAACGTTCAATAGGAGAAAAAAATAGTTCCTCACTTATCATCACTCTTCTTGATTAGCATAGCATAATAGCATAGTAATGAAGATGAAGAAGATGGCAAGCTTAAGCATTGAAGCATGTCTCTTGGTTGGATTTGCATTCCATAGCCAAGAGTGTTGGTGTAGGCTCTCCACTTCTCAACAAACTTGGAGAAGTAGATGGAGCTCTTTCATTTTTCACTCCACACAATGAGAGAATATGTGTGTGTGTGTGGGAGAGTATACCCCCCTCTCATGCTTGGTCCACACCTCTCTCTCTCTCTCTCTCTCTCTCTCTCTCTCTCTCTCTCTCTCTCTCTCTCTCTCTCATATTATTTTATTATTTCCTTTGGACATGTGTCCTCTTTTTTATCTTTGAGAGAAAAAACTTAATTATTTATTTTTATGTATCTAAATTCTCATTGGATCCCTTTAAAACCTATTCAATAGCATTCAAACACATCATGAGGGCCACATGTGGAGGATCATTTGAACATGTGTCTTTTATGCTTATTAAGTCATTTGGTTGAATGGAATAAGGACTTATTCAATCAAGCATGACACGTTCATGTCTCTTGAGAGTTATCTTTGAATTGAATACTTCAAGAACTTTAATCATTTAAGCATGTGAGAAACACCTCAAGCTTTTGGGTAAAGTTCCCACTAAAACTTAGCAAGCCAACAATCACCTCATGCTTGGGTAGGGTTCCCACCTCAAGGTCTTTTGGAAGGCCTTTTGGAGGGCCTTTTGGAAGAGAGAGAAAAATAAGCTCCTCCAATGAGAGAAGAGTCTACGTTACGTAGAAAAATAGATTGATATTAACAAAAATATAAAAGGTGTCCCTTTCCTCATTTAATAATCTAGTGGTCCTTGAAGACGATCACTCTCTTTCATTTAATGCAAATACCTTTTTCAGAAGGTAGATGCGGTGCATTTGATACGGCTTATGTCATCACTAGAAGTCAAAAAGTCACAAAACTATCAAGTGGTGGAAAATTTTTAAACTTTTGATACTGTCAATGCGTCCGAAACGCCCAAATATCCTAGAAATGAATGTCCAATTGCCTCGCTCCAACATCCAAAGAGGCAAAAAATATCAAAAACCCCTAAAAGAACATGTTACTAACGACGCACGAGGGGGCATTCCAAAATTGAATGCCTGTTCGCGCGCCATTAGTAAAAAACCCATTTTTTCCTCTTTTTAGGGAGCTTTTTGAGAGAAAAATGTCAAAAAACGTCTAAAAAGAGGCTTTCTTGAAAGATAAGTGTCCAAAAACCACTAAAAGAAGCTTTGTACTATGGCGCGCAGGGGGGCATTCTAGAATTTTAGAATGCCTCTTCGTGCGCCTTAAGTAAAAAGCCCATTTTTTTGGGGTTTTTGTTTTTTTTGCCTCTCAGGATGTCGGAATGAGACAAGTAGACATTCATTTTTAGGGTATTTTGGCGTTCTGGACGTATTGGTGGTATCAAAAGCCTCAAAATCTATCACTATTTCACAGTTTGTGACTTTTCAAGTTCCAGTGATGACGTAAGCTGCATTGAATGCGCCATACCTGCCTCCTGAAAAAGACGCTCGCATTAAATAAAGAAGTGATCGTTTTCAAGGATAATTGGGAATATATATCTACTTTTTAGAGTGTCTGGTTGTCCTTTTGGATGTACTCACAAGGTGCAAGTGCATTTTAGAAAAAGTTTCTAGAGAGAGAAATACAATTTCTTACAAGGCCCTCCAAATGACCTCCGAAATTTTCTAATGGCCCTAGCTTGCCTAAGGTCATTGCCTAAGGTCAAAGGACTTTTGAACACTAACTTTTGGAGGTCCTTAATGAAGCTAACCCTACGGTCTTTAAGCTCCATTAGGTAGCATTTCTCTTTGACAGACCATCTCTCATTTAGACCCCTTTACCATTGGCCCTGTGTTGGGATAACCCTTGTTCGCGTTTATTATCCCACATTAAATGATCATTTTAATAAGAGAAAATCATTTGGGTTGGCTAGATATTAGATTTATGACAACTAAGATCTGGACAGATATGGCAGGCTAGATCTGGAGGTGATTGGAAAATTGAGGCTTTATGTCCAAAGTTACGTCCACAAAGAAAAACATTTCATCTCCCCTCTCCAACATGAGGATGTTATGCTTGGGGCATCATGGTTCAATCTCATGGCTTCCAACATGAAGTTCCTTGAAAGGAGAATTTATTTCACCTACAAGGAAAAGAACATGTATATAGATGCCAATGAGTCGGGTCGTACTATACCTCTTGTAAATTCACCTACTTTTGATAAGTCAATGAAAATCTTAGTTTTTGTGCTTATGATTTTTGTCAAAGAGTCCGTAAATGATACTAATATTTTACCAAAACAAAGTGGTAAGAATCAAGAAGAATTCAAGTTGTCTAATTTTGTAAATAGAGTCCAAAATGTAATTTTCGATGACATCCCTATGGAGTTACCTCCAAAACGAGGAGATGATGACCATAGAATGGAGCTTCTACCTCGGAGCTCACCACCTAATAAGCCTCCTTATAGAGTTTATCAAGCTCAACAAGACAAGATTGAGAGGCAAGTGCATAAACTCGTAGATAAGGGGATGACCAGGCCTAGTTTCTCTCCCTTTTTCTCACCAGTCCTACTAGTGCAAAAGAAAGATGCCACATATCATATGTGTGTCGACTATAGAGCACTAAACCGGAGCACTATCAAAAATAGATTTTCCGTACCGCGGGTAGAAGAGCTGTTTGATAAGCTACAAGGCTCTACCTACTTCAATAGGATTGACCTAAAAAGTGGCTATCATCAAATAAGGATAGTGAATGAAGATATTGTAAAGACTGCTTTTCACAAAACATTTGGTCTTTATGAACATCTTGTCATGCCTTTTGGCTTGACTAATGCTCCGGTCACATTCAACCGCCTAATGGCTATCATCAAATAAGGATAGTGAATGAAGATATTGTAAAGACTGCTTTTCACAAAACATTTGGTCTTTATGAACATCTTGTCATGCCTTTTGGCTTGACTAATGCTCCAGTCACATTCAACCGCCTAATGGAGAAAATTTTTAGGCCCTACCCCAAGTTCACTAGAGTATTCTTTGATGATATCATCATCTACTCCAATTCTCTCGAGGAGCATAAGAAATATCTCTAGGTAATCTTTCAAGCTTTGAGGGAGAATAGACCGTTTTCATTAACCAAAAGAAGAGTGAATTTTTTGTTCAAGAGATTTAGTACTTAGGTCACATTATCTCTCAAGATGGTATCTATATGGATCCATCAAAGTTAGAGGTAATAAAAGGATGGCCTAACCCAAGGAGTCTACATGAGCTATGAATCTTTATTGGTATGTGTGCATACTATAGACAATTCATAAAAAAATTCTCTCAAATAGCAGGACCATTACATGACTTAACAAAAAAGAACGTTAAGTATGCATGGACTACTAAAGAGCAAAATGCTTTTGATAAGCTTAAAGGAAAGCTTACCTCCCAACCAGTGCTTACACTACTGGACCTCTCATAGCCATTTGAGGTCCAATGTGATGCTTGTGGTAATTTCCTTGGAGCAGTCTTGCTCCAAGAAGGGCATGCCATAGCATATGAAAGTTGAAGACTCAATACTGATGAAGAAGTGTTGGGCATATATTTAAAAGAGATACTAGCTGTTCTACTTGCCCTAGACACATGGAAGCACTATCTATTGGGCACTCTATGTCATTAAATCTAATATCTAACCAATCCAAATGATTCTCTCATATTAACTGATCATTTAATGTGGGATAATAAACAAGAACAAAGGTTATGAGAGATGGTCTGTTAAAGAGCAAGGTTAACTAATGGAGCTTAAAAGACATTAGGGTTAGCTTCATAAAGACCTCCAATGGTTAGTGTTAAAAGTCTTTTGACCTTAGGCAAGCTAGGGCTGAGCTTGAGGTGGGAACCCAACCTAAGCTTGAGGTGTTTGTCATGCTTGATGACTAAGGTGTGTGCTAGATGACTAAGGTGCTTGAGGTGTTTGTCGTGCTTGATGACTAAGGTGTGTGCTTGATGACTAAGGTGCTTGAGGTACTTGTAATACTTGATAACTAAGGTACTTCAGGTGCTTGTCATACTTAATGAGGAAGGTGCTTGAGAAGCTTCCCATGAATGGGGGGTTAGGTGCTTGAGTCAAAAAGAGACCCTACAAATGTAATAAGTAAGGTGCTTGAGAAGCTTCCCATGCATGGGGGAGTAAGGTGCTTGAGTCAAAAAGAAACCCTACAAACTTAATGAGGAAGGTGCATGAGAAGCTTCCTATGCATGAAAGTCCCAAGGTTAGGGGAATCTTTGACTTAACCCTCCACTCACACAACGGGCACCACTTTTCTCAAAGGGCACGTGGGACACATGTCAGACTCTCCCTATTCTTAACCACATGGTGTGCTTGAATACTGTTGGTTGGGCTAAAGAGGGGTCCAATGAGCTTCTACTTCAACCCAACAAATATCTAGATATTTTCAAGCTCTCTCTCTCTAAGGGGTTAGGAGGACACTTGTCCAAAGACTACCTGTGTACTTGAATGCATGCTGCATGTAATTGGCTAGAGGGGAGAGGGGTCCAATAAGCTTGAAACATGTGTAAAAGCTACACTCGCCCCAAGCAAGCAAGGGAGGTGCTAGGGGGATATACACCACACACACAATCATTTTGTGGAATCATTCTCACTTGGTGAAAGTTGAGGAACTCGCCTCCTTCTCCAAGCTTGTGAGAAGTGAGACCCTACACCAACACTCTTGGCTATGGAATGCAAATCCAACCAAGAGCCATGCTTCAATGCTTAAGCTTGCCCTCTTCTCCATCTTCATTACTATGCTATTATCTATGCTAGCAAGAAGAGTGATGATAAGTGAGGAACTATTTCTTTCTCCTATGGAATGTTTCTTCTTCCTCTTCCCTATCCTCATTCCTTGCTAGCTCTCTCCACCTTCGAAGGTGTTTGAAGCCTTGGGACTGAGACTTGGGATAATTAATTCTTTCTACAAAGTTTATATTATGCTTGTGATGCATGAAGCTTTACATCTTCATTGCATCACCTAGGTCACAAGGAACACAAAGATTGTATTATACCAAGTCTCTCTTGATGGGAGAAACTATAATACAAATGCCTATCGGAGGGGGGACCGGCTCCGTATGAATCCGGTCCTCAACTATTGTCATGTTCTCTAAACTCTCTCTCTTGCAAAAGTATTGTTCATGCCAAGTTAACTAAGTACCATGTTTATGTTGCTACCATCAATCAAGTTCACCGGCTATGCTCACAAAGTAATCCCACAAAAGTGCTTCACCTAATTTCCTAATTCCGCTACTCTCAAAGTTCATAGGCCATTTCCATTACACTCTTACAAACGGACCACCAAAGTCCCAAGTACTTCATGACGCAAACCAAGTTGTCCGACAAACAAATGAGGTGGGAAAATTCCTTTCACAATTCAATTTTCATATTGCTCATATTGATGGTAAGCATAATCAAGTAGCCAATGCACTACCACGACGACCAGGGAAAAATGCGGTGTCTATAGCAACTCATAATGATCTATCTTCCATGATGCATGAGTATGCTATTGGTCCTAATTTTATGGATATAATGTCAACCCTTGCCTTAGGGAATAAAGAGGAGCCGTTCACCTTGCAGGATGGTTATCTTCTCCATGGCAACGGGCTATGTGTAACTCACTCCCTTCGTGTGAGAAAGTGATGTATGAATCCTATGCTCCTCCCTGTACGGGGCATAGAGAGATTCAATCTACTCTTCGAGGAGTAGAGACGTATTTTTATTGGCCCACCATGAAAGTGAACATACAAGAGTATGTTTCAAAATATGTGGTATGCCAAAAGACAAAGTATGATAGAGGGAAGCAACCTGGATTACTCCAACCATTTCCAATCCCTAATTCTCCATGGGAGTGTATATCCATGGATTTTATCTTTGAATTACCCAAGTTTATTCATGGGAATACGAGAATATGGATAATAGTTGACAGGTTTAGCAAGCAAGCACACTTTATTCCTGTCAAAAAGACTATTGAGGCACACCAAATGGAAACCCTCTTCATAATCCATATTTTAAAACACCATGGATTGTCAACATCCATTGTGTCAGATAGAGATCCTAGAATGCCTAGTAAGTTTTGGAAAGGTCTCTTTGAAAATCTAGGTACAAGGTCTAATTTCTCTTCAACCTATCACCCACAAATGGATGGCCAAACTGAGATAGCTAACCTTACGATTCTCGTTGTACTAAAGACTTATATTACAGAAGTAGATCAATGCTTACAATGCGAGAAGTATCTACCACTTGTAGAGTATTTGTACAACAACATTGTCCATACTAGTACAAGAAAGGCACCTTTTGAAATCATTGAGGGAAGACCTAAAAGTCACTTGCTATGTAAGGTACATGGAATGATCTTCGATGCTGATGAGTATCACCGAGACCTACAAGAATCTTTCCAAAAGATTAGGAAGGCTATATCCATATCCCAACAAAGGAAAAAAGTTGATGCTAACGTTCAAAGAAAATGACTGGGTCTTACTTAGTTTCCCGAGTCTTGATTGAGGCAAACTACGAGAAAAAATCCTATGGGCCACCAAAAGTGTTATACTAAATTAGCAAAAAGATACTATGGTCCTTTTCAAATCTTAAAACCAATCAATTAGATGGCCTATCAACTCAGGTTTCCCAAGCATTGGCTCATACACAATGCTTTTCATGTGAGCCTACTCGAGCCTTACAAAAAAGATCCACCAACAGAACCAATTATTGAAGAACCCCCCAAAGATCGAAGATCAAGAAGAGGTGCTACAACCCAAAGCTATCCTTTGACATGAGGACAAGGTATTACGGCATGGTAAGATTATTCGATGATATCATATTACATTAAAAAATTATTCTTTTGAAGATGCTAGATGGATGTAAGGAACACACTTTAAGGATAGTATGAACCTTGTCAATACTTACAATGCTACATTAGAGTAAGCAAATGTAAATGTTTCTTTTAAATGAAATTTTTTTTTGTCTTATAGGACTAGATCTCTCTTTTTATTGTGCACAAATTTCAATAGTATGTATGCTTAGAATCATGTTTTTGATGACAACATCTCCCAAACACCAAGTAGAATTTGTTACTCTAATTTGGAAAGTATGATATGGACTAAAGAGCAGACATGCTTGCGGCGGCAACTAAGTCTCCCAAGCACCAAATGGATTATCATCCATTCTGGAACAATGTCATAGGGTGTAAATGGATCATCTACCCGCTAGGAAAGATAGACTAATGACTAAGGCTTTATCTTCTCTACCTCATAATAGTCGAGGATGACTATGATTTCAAGAGAGAGGTAATGTCAAAAAATCTAATATCTAACTAACCCAAATGATTTTTTCATATTGAATTGATCATTTAATGTGGGAAAATAAGCAAGAACAAGAGTAAGAATATAGACATGTGCTTTTAGATCTAACTTAGCACGGGACCAAAGCAAGAGAAGGCAACGGGTCCAAAAGGGAGATGGTCTATCAAAGAGCAATGAGCAGATAATGAAGCTTCGGGTTAAGGTTAGTGTTAAAAGTCCTTAGACCTAGTACCTTAGGCAAGCTAAGACTGACCTTGACGTGGGAACCTTTACCAAGCTTGAGGTGCCTAAGGTGCTTGAGGTGCATGTCATGCTTGATGATTAAGGTGCTTGATGTGCTTGAGCATGAAGATAAAGGTTCTTGAGGTGATTCTCATGCCTAAGGACTAAGGTTCTTGGGGTGCTTGAAGTCAACCAAGAGCCTACAAAGAAGGGGGTGAGCCTAGAAGTAGGGGATGAGAGCAAACACTTATTGCACACTCCCAAGAGGCACCCTTCCACAAGAGGCATATAGGACACATGTCAAGCCCCTAGCCATGTTGCCATCATGGTGTGCGTGGATGCGATAGCCCTTAAAGGAGTCCAATGAGAATTTAGTACAATTAATATTTTATCTAAGCATTATTCAAGCCCTCTCTCTCAAAGGGGAAAGGAGGACACTTGTCCTTATAATACCTCTATTCCTTGAAATGACCTAATCTTGTGATTGGATAGGATTGAGAGGAGCCAATGAGCTTGCATCAAGAGCTAGAAGGAGGGGTCCACCGAAGCAAGGACAGGGGTAGCTTGTGCATATACTTCCTTCACAAACTCACACACACTCTCATTCTCATTGTGTGTTGAGTAAGAACACCATCTCCTTCTCCATGCTTGAGAAGTTGAGAGCCTACACCAGCAACAACTCTTGGCTATGGAATGAAAATCCAACCAAGAGACATGCTCCAAAGTGCAAGCTTGCCATCCTTCATTTCCATTACTATGCTATTATGCTATGCTAAGCTACAAGAGTAATAACAAGTGAGGAGATTATTTCTTTCCCGTATGTTACTTCTTATTCCTCTTCCCTTCCCTCACTCCTTGCTAGCTCTCTCCACCTTTGAAGGTGTTTGAGGTCTTGGAATTGAGGCGGGGGATATGTTAATGCTTTTGCAAGTTGATTAAGTGCATAATTTTAATGTATGAATTCTAACATCTTCATTGCACCAACAAGGTCTCAAGGAACACAAGCTTGTATTGTACCAAGTCTCTCTTTATGGGGGAATCTATAATACAAAATGCTTTTGGAGGGGGGACCGCCGGCTCCACATAAATCTGGTCCTCAACTGTTTTCAATTTCTTTAATCCTTTCTCTCTCTCTTTTACAAGTATTGTTCATGCCAAGCTAATTGTAATGGTCATCTTGCTACCTTTAATCAGTTACTCTTCTTATGCTCTTTAAGAATTCTCTTAAAGGAAATGCTCACTATTGTTATTTCAATTTCTGCTACTACAGTCAATGTTATAGCCATATTCCATTACATATTATCATATACATGTGGTAGTGATGTGTGTGAACACACTGAGGACCGTCGCGGCATTTTTTTCCCTCACTGGGAGTTTTTCCCCTCGTGCATTGTATATACACCCATCACTTTAGGGCTATATCATCTTTTCATTCCACACTAAATAAAACACTCTCTGTTGTGTGCCTTGAGCTTCCTTCATCTTCTCCAAGAATTATGTGTTTTCCTACAACCCTGATTCCAACAATTGGTATCAGAGTAGGTTGTGTCCTCTTGGGCTTAGTCGCCAGCAGTTCATCACACGCATGCTCACTTTCTCTAATTTCTATGAGCTTTGGAGAGTGTCCACAGGTTGACAAATATTTTGGGCTCAGATATTTTATTCGGGCTCATTTCAGTCTTTATTTCCACTACAGGTAGTACTACGCAAGCTACTTCATCATTTTGTACATTCTTCTACGGTTTGTGTTATATAGCTCGTGTTGTTCCAGCTTTGTTTCTCCTCTTTTTGGGCACTTGAGAAAGAAGTTGGATCAACTACATGTCCAATACAAGTGCAGCTATTGTAGAGTCTTTTGTGAAAGGAGATTGTGATGCTGATGTACATGTAGAGTGGGCTTTTAGTGCAAAGTGTACTTATGATCTTGTCCATGATGCATTTTTTGTACATTCACATGTGGGGCTACAAAGCACATTACCTCACATCGTGATTTTTTAACCTCCCCTGAGTCTATCCCTCATTGGAATTCAGTCACTTGTGCCAACAATGATTCTTATCGAGTTTAGGGAGTTGGAAAGATTGTGTTTACTGCTGAAAATGGCATTTTTTTCACACGTTGATGCATTGTGTGTACCTAGCATCAAGAAGAATATTTTATCGATATTTTTACTTGCTAGACTTGGTCTTGTAGTCAAATTTATGAATGACATATGTACAGTACATGATCTCAGTTTTGGTGATAAAGTTCTTGCATCTGGCATTTTATGATGTGGGTTGTATAAGCTCACTTTGTATGACAAGTGTAGAAATTTTTTTGCAAATGTTGTTGTGGATTCTAAGGCTATTTCAGATGCAAAACTTTGGCATGCACATTTTGGGCATATGAATTTTGCCAATTTGCAGCGTTTGTAGAAATTTGATATGGTTGCTTCTTTGCCGCCTCTTGAGGCACCTGTCAAGCATGTTTATGAAGGCTGTATTTTGGGTAAGATGCAGCGTTCAAAGTTTCCAAAGGATGGTTCAGTTAGGACCACATAGAGGTTACAACTTGCGCATAATGATGTTTGTGGGCCCATTCAAACTTCGTCCTTGGGCAATTACCTTTACTTTGTGACTTTCATTGATGATTACTCTAGGCATGCATGGGTGTATCCGCTTAAGGCAAAGTCCAAGGTGTTTATGTGCTTCAAACAATTTTTGGCTATGGCTAAAAACATCTCAAAATGTACTATGGACACCCTCCATTCAGATCGAGGGGGGGAGTATATGTCTCATGAATTTAATGCATTTTTGGCTAGTCGTGGGATAAAACACCAATGTAAAGTTCCTTATACACATCAGCAAAATGGTGTTACTGAGAGGAAAAACAGGTCACTTATAGAAATGGCACGATGTATGGTCAAAAGTAAAGATTTGCCGCATTCATTTTGGCTTGAGGCCATCATGTTTGCCACTTATGCACTTAAGAGGTGCCCTACAAAAGCTTTGCAGTCTATGACTCCACATGAAGCATGGCATGATAGAAGCCTTCAATTAAAACATGCGTCTTTTTGGCTGTTTGGCATATGCTTTGGTGCCACAAATGCAGCACAAAAAATTGGATGATAAGGCTGTCAAATGTAATTTTGTTGGCTATAGTGATGAAAGAAAAGGTTACAGGTTGTATAATTTGAAAACAAAGTGTATCTTGGTGTCACAGGATGTTGTGTTTGAGGAAGATTCTGTTCATCCCTTGTTGTCATGTACTAGAGATAGTAATGTAAGCTCACACGACATTTATGACACTTTGTTGCCTCTTTTCCAGTGTGGTAAAAGTTCAAATGTAAATTCTAATGAGGCAAATGTACAGCCTACGAGGGATTTTAAAAATGTTATAGATCAGCCTATATTGATGCAGATGTACATGATGTACTTGATGAGGAAACGGCTGAGAATGAGGAGGCTAGAGGTATGCCAAAACGGATGGTGCATACTTTGTGTGACAGTAAATTGGATGCACGTTCATCTAGTTGTACTCGTTCAGGTTCTTGCCATGCATCTTATGCATCAGATTATTATGCTTTGGTTGTGTCTAGCTTATGTGATGTTGAGGAACCTCTGTCTTTTGATGAAGCACAAAACTCAAAAAATTGGATGGTTGCCATGCAATCAAAATATGATGCACTTATAGAAAATAACACATGGACTTTATGTGATTTTTCTCCTGGCAAAAAGGCCATTGGTACTGTCATAATAACTAATATCTAATTCTCTTAAATGATTTTCTCATGTTAAACTGATCATTTAATATGGGGACGTACCAGGGGAGAAAAAGCTAGAATATTGGTTAAGCAGGCAGATCGGCCACAGTAGGGATCCAAAGGAGGGAAAACAGGGATCCAAAGGGGGAGCCATCTACAAAAGAGCAATGTGCAACAATGGGCTTCAAAGACCCTAAGGTTCATCCCATTAAGACTTCCAAAATGTTAAGGTTCCAAAATTCAAAGGTTATGTCCAATGGTCCAACCCTAAGGAAAATTGGATGTTGTGTAGTGTGCCAAAAAGTATTTTCAAGCTCCTACATAGGAGGGGGCGAGCCATTTTAGTAGGGGATGAGAGAGAAACACACACACACTCTCTCATGCAAGCCCCTTTACACAAAGGGCATACTGAACACATGTAAGCTCCCTAGGCGAATTGCCCACAAGGTGCATTCAAATCCTATTGGATAGCCATAGAGGTGGACCAATGACAATTATGCCAGAGTAAATCTAGTTTAATTCATTTAAAAACACTTAATAAAAGAACCAATAAAAGGATTAATCTCTCTAGAAGACTATTGGCCAGTCTCCCAAGGGGTCCAATGAGCATTCAGCAGCCCAATGGCTTGCCTGATTCCTATTGGCCAGAAGATAAAGGGGTCGAATGAGAGTTTAATTGAATTATTTAAATACCTAAAGCTCTCACAAAAGGGGAAGGGGGACACTTGTCACAAGGCTATCACTTATTCTTCTCAATTTTCATTGGCTAAGCTTTGCAGGGTCCAATGGGGTGCCAGCATGAGTAATTTGCAAGAGGGGTCGACCAAGAGAGAGAGAGGGGAGTGATTTTGGCAAGGCATAATCACACACACACTCACACAATTTCATGTGTGAAGCAAGAAGACTCTCTCTCTCTCTCTCTCTCTCTCTCTCTCTCTCTCTCTCTCTCTCTCTCTCTCTCAAGCTTTAATGGAAAGCTCATCATCTACTCCAAGCTTGGAGAAGGGAGGCCTACACCAACAACTCTTGGCTTTGTGATGCAAATCCAGCCAAGAGCCAAGCTTCAATGCATTCTCATCTCCTCTACCATGCTAATTACTAATCTATGCTAAGCTATTATCAGTGATTAGGTGAGGAGATATACTTCTTTCTTGTAAGATTACTCCTTCTTCCTCTCAATCTACTCTCATACCCCGCGAGCTCTCACCATCTTTGAAGGTGTGTGAGGTCTTGGGTCTGAGATCGTGAGGGAATTGGTGTTGTGTTTTAAAGTGTTTTTTAGTGCTTGAAACTTCCATTTTTGTTGCACTAGCTACTTATTGAAGGAACACCAAGAATTGTATTGTAAAATGTCTCCCTTGATGGGGGGGAAACCTATAATTTAAAGCCTTTTGGAGGGGGAACCGGCTCCATATAAATCCGGTCCTCAATTGTTGTCAATAGATTAATTTCTCTCTCTTTTGAAGTATTGTTCATGCCTATCTAACTAGGTGTTATGCTTTTTGTTGCTCTCTCCATCCAAGCACTCTTGCTATGCTCATTAGGAATCTATTCTTATGAAATGCTCACTATGTCTATGCTATTTTCCGCTACACACAAGTTACTAGGCCATTAAATGCTACATTGGTATCAGAGCACAAGTTTTCTCTTTTCTTGCTCAAGAAGGGAGGTCCTCAAGCTAGCTATAAATGGTTGGTATTATTAATTGCAATTGAGTAAGTAGAATAGGGATTTTTCAGCCTTACAGTGCGCCTGCCTTTGTGCAGATAACGGGGCATCACCGTCGAGAGGTATGGTCTTAATAGTGGAGTCCTACGGGGCTTGCCTATGGCTTAACCACTATTGAGCTATTAGAATCTTTACAGGAGCCCGTACTGTTTTGGTGTTGAAAGACCCTCTCTTCTATTCCTTGCAATTAATGATATTCGAGCCACGGGTATAGGAGCTTGAGTGCTTTTCTAAAGGGGTTAAGAGGAGTAGCAACTAGGGCTTGAAGTGCCAAAGTACACTTAACATTTTTACACCTAAAAGTTGTTAGAATGGTTGACAATAGTAAAGAGAGTGAAATTAATCTTGATAGCTTTGATTTTGCTAATGAGTAGGCTACTAATGATGCCCCTATGCTTGTTAACTACTGTTTCTAGGCTTCAACAAGCCATGGGTAATCCATCCCTCCAAAGTGAAGTGCAATGGCAGCTACGTAATCATGGGATTCCCCAAACTCCCCACCATGATGAGAGAGTACCTAGGAAGCCTCCTTGCAAGACTTCCAAAAGAGGCCTTTCTCCGATTTGAGAAGAAGAAGAGGATCCGTACAAAGGGCTCAAAAATTTTCTAGTTGACGAAGCATCTCCTTCCCAAAGGAGAACTCAAGGGCCCCCACCCAAATAACGAGAAAGAAGTAAGTCTCATGCCACCTCGATGGAGATGGCTCCACGAAGACGGAGGAAAAAATGCTCTCCATCACCTCCTAAACGGAGAAGACCATCGCACACTTTTCCACACCATAATTCAAAGAGGGATGACAGAAAATAAGAGAAGAAAAAGGCGAGAAAGAGGTCACCCTCTTCTCCATCTTCTTCATCCTCTTCCTCTTATGAAGAAAGTGATGGTGCAGACAAAGAGGAACAAGGCAAGAAAAAGGTGAGAAAGAGGTCACCGTCTTCTCCATCTTCCTCCAATTCTTCATCTTTTGAAGAAAGCAATGGTGCAACTTTTGAACCATCAAAAAGAAGAGGCCATAGGAAATCCTATGTTGCATGGAAGAGATCGTTCAAGCTCAAGAAGTTCAAAGAGGGAGGAAAGAGCATCTCTTTCCTTACCTATAAGGGCACCTTTGGTGCTTCGGACAAAGTCTTGGCTTTCATCCAACAATTCGATGTGGCGTTTGGAGATGAGGGCTTCCTGGAGTCCTCTAAGCTATGCCATGTAGCTATGCATTTTCAAATGTCCGCCCGCTAGGCAATGGTGGTCTAGCCTACGAGCAAACGGTGAAGCTCCATGAACATGGCATGCTTTAAGAGCTTCCATTATGAAGCAATTTTTGGCCACCGATGCCAAAGAGAAAGTACTCACCAAATGGCGAAGCTTAAAGCTCTCTCCCTACGAATCCATTCACAAGTATGTAGACAAGTTTTGGGACTTACATCTCAAAGCCATTGTCTTCAAAAAGATGGATTTTGGAGAGCAAAAACAATAATTTTGTGCGGGCTTAATTGAAGAAATGGCGGAGTATGTTAACTCCCAAAGGCCACGCACCATATCTGCGGTCATACACCATACCATGGTGGCTTCACAAATCAATTTCCAAACATGGGCTAAGAAAAATCCTAAGCCCACGGAAAACAAGGATTCTAATGAGCCTAAGGGGAAGAAAAATGTCCAAAATTCTCCTAAGGGAAATTCCAATAAGAACAAAGCTAAGGAGAAGGGAGTTTACAAAGGCAAAAAGAAACTCTCTCCTAAAGATCTTGAGCATTATCGCAAGGATAACCGTTGTTTCAAACGCGGCGAGCAAGGGATGCGTAACGGGCTTGTCCCCAAAAGAACACCCGCCATGAGCCTCCTAGAGCTACCTTGGTTGAAATCCAAGAAGAGGAAGCTCACCACAAAGGATCTCCTCTATGCCATGCTTGGGAAAAGGTAAGAGAACATGATGCTTTTATTCTCTTTGACCCTGGTTCTACTCACAATTTCATATCCATAGAGTTGGCCACCAAGCTAGGCATCCAAGCCTATGAGATGGGAGATGTCCTACCCGCCGATGGTGCTTTCAAAGGGCAAGAAGCTTCAGTCACTTCCTTAATTGGGAAATTGAGGCTCCATGTCCAAAGCTATGTGAACAAAGAGAACTTCTTTATTTCTCCTCTCAAGCATGAGGATGTAATCCTAGGGGCACCATGGTTTGATCGCATGGCTGCCAATGTTAAATTCCCTGAAAGGAAAACCTACTTTAGGTTCATGGAAAAAGATATGTACATAATGCTAAGGAGTTGGGTAACACCAAACCCATTGTACATACGCAAGCTTTCAATAAGTCAGTAAAGAGCTCTATTTTCGTGTACATGATTTTTGTTAAAGATTCTCAAAATGAACCTATAAGATCCCCAATTTTTGGGTCTCTTTTAAAAATAAGAAAAATAACTTTTAATATCTATTTCGTCGAATTTTGATTGACAGCATTGGAAAGTCGTAATTATGTCGGGATGTTAAGGTGTGGTGTAGTTTGGCTACGGTTTTTATTAGTTGGTTAGATACTGTTTGGATGGTCAAATTTAATGTAAAAATTGAATGGTAAGTGGGAGAGTTGACCACCAAAAAGCAAAGGTTTGTTTTTAGGAAAGAAAGAGTCTTTTTAGATAAAAGAGGAGGAGCTTAGTTTCAAACTCTTTTCTTGGAAGCCAATCTTCTTCTTAGAGTCTCTAAATCGCGCGTCGAAATCCGTGTCCTCAGAAAAAATTAAAAAATTTGAAAAGCTGCGAACGTGCACGAACTTGTCTCTCCTTGCTCACTCTATTCTTAGCTAGTGCTTTTGGCCTTGAGAGCCTATATAAAGACCTCTCTTCTTTCACTTTGAGGGAGATAGATACACTCTCGGACGCAGAAGCTCTCTTACATTGACATCAGAATTACTTATCTATTATACGGAGTGGTGCAATCTCTTCATCACCATCTCCATAAACTCTTCTCTCTCATGAAGAAGAAGAAGAAGAAGGATGCTCTCTCTCTATTTGCTTATTATCTAATCTCTCATTTCACGGTGTACGCGCTCTATGAAAGTCTTCGTGGCGGATACCTCTACGTAGCTCTCATCACCGCTCTCTTGCGGCAAAGCAAGAAGCCTTTCCACAACCCCAAATCGATTCTAAAGCACGTTGAGAAGCCATAAACTCCATAGTCATCATCTCTCTCTCTCTCTCTCTCTCTCTCTCTCTCTCTCTCTCTCTCTCTCTCTCTCTCTCTCTCTCTCTCTCTCTCTCTCTCTCTCTATGTCGTTTTTTTGCGTAGTCACCCTCTCGGTGATTGTTTTTTTGCATACGAGTGCATGTATGAATTTACCAAGTACATACGAGGCTGCCTCATGATTATTTTATCATGTTTTATATGTTGATTTATACACATGATGAGTTATGGTCATGCACGTGCATAAAGAAGCGCTTTTCGTTTCACGTCATAGAAGCGATAGGAATACTGTTTTGGTCATAAATCACAAACCGTTATGAATCAGCCCGAACCCTTTATAGCATAGATAAAACATAGCATTTAGAACATTTTCTCTCTTATGTGTCATGTGAAAAGCACGCACGAGCTAAGAGATATGGTCAAAAAACAGATTGTTGTCCATTACACAACCAAGACTACAGGCTCCTTGGAGAACTACTATATAGATTCATTGGATGGGCAAACCTACTTAACCAATTGAAAAGCTTGATGAAACTTGATGATAAATGAATTTAGGTCTCCGTTATCACTTCGAAAATGCGAGTAATCATTCTATTATCAGTTTTACCTGCACGCGTATGAGTGTTATCAAAGGGGGATACCATATGACGTTGTGAGTTAACCGAGCCGTTTTGATATGTTTTATGGTTTATTTTGGTGAGTTGATTTCAATTACTAGATGGCCCTAAACTGACATCGGAGTATATGGTTAAACATTTCGAACCACATAGGCAGATATGAATAAGTGACTTTCTTTTGGGGTTACCGTTTGTTATGTAAGTATTATATGGTCAAAGTGACATGATGAAGTGATAGTCTATATTATAGAGATAAAATTGATGCATTCATTTGAGATCAAATACTTTCATTGGCATGTTTTGCATGCTCCCGAAAATGTCAAAAAGTTGTTTTTTGCACGTGTGAAGTTATGGTTTATGGTCGACCTACAAGTCGGAGTTGTTTTGCATCATGTTTTATGGTGTTGGAATGTTATCATATGATGAATTGAAACTCATGGATTGATGTGGATGTCTCATATGCATGGTTATGATTGCTTTCCACCTTTCTAGGTCAAAAACTAGCTCTATGTGCTAGAGTGGTGAAGTGCAGATGTGATGCATCAACTTTGCATGGTTGAATGTTGTCAAAAATTGGATTTTTATATCATGATTAGTCGCTGGTCGAACTCTTTTTATGTATGAAAGAATCACATCTTAAGGGTCACATGTGTGTAGACTCTAATTGATTGCAGGGGATATGTCAAACTCCAAGTGTGGGAGTTGGTTCAATGTGATTCCCTCATGGATTATGGTTGATATTTTATGGTGGAAGCCGGTGTGGCTTATGGTTTTTTTTTTTCTAGATTGGGTTATGCTGCCGAAATTTTTGCAGCCATATTATGTTCTAAAGTGGTTATGCAGGATTGGTCGTGCCTCACCCAAGTAGGGTAGAGAGCTCACCCGTGTGATGTGGTTGGATTATGGTTTATGGGTTATGGTTTTTAGATTGGATCATGAAGTGATCAAGATGGTTTATGGTAGATGTGTAAGGGTAGAGACCCTGTATAGTCTAACTGTTTGGAAAAGGATTGTTTGTGCATCTAAGAAGTGCTATTGTGATTGGACTCATGTGTTATGTTTCTCATGGCAGCGTCGCTACAAGACTAGGATCACCTACATCGCTTAGCTTTAGACTAAAGGGTCGCTCACCTGGGGCTTTGCTGGATCAGTAGTGTTGCTTAGGTCTTCTTCTTTTTGTTAGGCTCATCTACATGGTTAGTGCATCGGGGGTTGAATGATCTACATGGCTAACGCGTCGGGGATCTTGCCTTGGCTTTTCCTAAACACCCGGTGCTGGGTATCGAAGAGGCGGGGCGCCTAAACTGGTATAGTTGGTGTTGATACCCTACCACCTGCTGGTATTTGGGATCCTTTCAGAGCTCGGGTTCATGGAGGGAAGCTAAGCGGCCTCACCTATCTCTGGCTCAGGTAGGATGGAGGTGTTCTGGCTCGCTCTCGGCGAAGTGAAATTCTCTATGTCTGTAGTAGAGCGAAAGTGGATGGGTGGACCGGTCGATCCCTACACAGGGTCCGATGCTCTGCTAGTTATTTTGTCATAAAATTTTTGATGTTATGGTATACCCATATTTTGTCATTGCATTAATACATGGTTGCCTGTTCCATTTAGATGGGCATTTAAAGATTCTCTGTTGGCATCTTCTCATGTCTCTATGCACTCTATTTCATCCTCCACTATATTCTCTCTCTCTCTCTCTCTCTCTCTCTCTCTCTCTCTCTCTCTCTCTCTCTCTCTCTCTCTCTCTCTCTCTCTCTCTCTCTCTCTCTTTTCCCGCAACGCGGTGTACACATATATTCACCCTCCACAATGTTATATTTTTCTTGAGGCACTTTTATTCATAACACCCATTCAGGGGTAGCACTAGTTGCTAGGTACCTCTGGATGTAATCCGGCTCATGGCCTAAACTCCATGATTGGTCGGGCACTGAGAACTCCTCCCCTGTGCAAATGCTTTCGCAACTCTGATGTATATTGAAATTGTATAAAAGTTTAAATTGTATATTTTGTGCATAGACCCCTGGGGAGGGGTATCTCTCACCTGGTATTAGAGCCAATGCTTAAGGTTATAGGGATACTCTAGGGATAGCCTAAATCCTGATACTAGTCGGGTTAGTTATGTATGATGCAGCATTCATGCATGATGTTTGAGAAAAGGTATTGTATTCTTGATGCATCTATAAGTGACATTGGTTGGTGGCACTTGTTTGACTTGTCTTATGGAGTGGAAGTGTTTGGTTTGAGTTATGATAAAATGATTGAAGTGTTCAACAACGATGATGTAATTTTATTTGAATGTTTGTTTTGTAGTAACCAATGGCTCCCATAGTGACGTCTGAATGCTTTAGCCAAGGGAATGAGGTTTTAGCCATAGTGTTTAACAACATGGCAACACGATTGTCCAGGGATGAACGGCAACTCTTTTACTTAGAAATTGGGGCCAAAGTCTTTGGAATACTAGGAAGCACAACTTGTTGGAAGAGTGTTGACCATAGTTACCTTACCCGTCACCAGGAACCTTTCCGTCAATTCTTCATCTATATTGACGACAGTCCAAGAGATTGGTTTGCCAACCTCAGACTACTTCAACTTAGAATATGGCTAGGCCTAGAAGACATGTTCTACTACTTGGCGATGCGTTACCAAATGTTAAGGATTGCCGAAGTTGCCAAGAAGTTTGAAGCCCTTGCAGCTGTTATAGGAAAAGAAAACTTGGAGGATAACTACAGACCACGTTGCACGTGGGAGGTCTTAGAGAATATCCTGTTATGAGAGTTAAAAGAATATTTAGAGAATTAGCTCCAAGACACCCATAATATTGTAATGAAACCATAAAGATCAAATTTTGATGAATAGAAGAAGCATAAACTTAGTTTTGATTCACATGTGTACTAAGTTTTCTCTCTTTCTCTTATTATAGATGGATCTTCTTAATTGTTTTGATGAACTCCCGAGTGATTATGCACAAAGAATCTTTTTCAATGATGCGGTTGGATTCAGTCTCCATTGGGGAATTGAAGTGACTCGAGTTTCAAAGGGGACTAGGGATTTCCTTATAGCCAACACTTACGTAGCAGCGTAGGAGTTATATGTTGAAGCTTAACCCAAACATCGAACACAAGTACCTGATAGATTCGTGACCAACCCACAGCTTTGGGTGAAGGAAAAGATCCAAGAAGGCGATGTTAAAGTACAAGGATATGTTATTTACCTTAACTTATGCTCTTTTTTGGACATACCGAGTCGTGACCTCATAGTTAGTAAAAAGGTCCTTACGCTAAACCAAAGGTACGGCTTTTGTGAGAAGGTCATAATTAGAGTATGGAAGAAGTCAAAAGACAGCAACCAATTCTATTATGTACCCGAGGATTGGTTCAATAGAGTCTATGGACCCATTCTCAAGTACAACCCTCACAATGTTACCATTACCTTTGATGACTACGAGAAACCAAGGTGCATTAGTGACTTTGCTCGAGCACAACCAATAGAAGTGAACTCGAGTAGATATGTCTACAGAAATGATGTAAATGAACGACATGTCCATGTAAACTATTTTAATGGATTACCACCCAAGGATGTTCCACGGAGGGAAGAATGGTATAAAGAAAAAGACACGAATTTTAGTGCACAAGTTGAAGTGCTAAACTTTGACACCTGAGATGTGAACAAATATAGGGGTAGAACCTTAGTCTTAGGAACCAAGAATTGATTCATTGAACCCTTTCATATTTATGTATCTCCCAAGAAACACTATGTATCTTCTTGATCTTCTACAGTTTATTTTTAAAAAAATGGTTTTTATATAACACATATTATTTTGAGGATATAATACTTGAGTTTGAATCTTGGTTTTTTATCCTTCTAACTGACATGAGTGATGGGGTGTGTGTGTAGATGATTGAAATCTTACCTTCAAGGATATGGGCGGATATACTCTCTCGCCTTATGGTGGAAGAGAATTTCCAAACTGAAGTGGAAGTACAAAGACTTGTCACTACCATGCATAACGGAGAAGAAAGGAAAAGGTTGATGTCTACGGATTTCATTGTACCAAATACCTTCAGAGCTTGGTATCACTATGCTACAGGGAATCCTGAGTTTAGACCACCTCAACATAAACCTTCACCTGTTGGGTGTATCGAGTGGATACATTCTAAGCTGGGAAAGGAAATTGTTGTCACAAACCAAATATTGTATATAAATGGGTATGAGCTTACATTAAGACCAACAAAGGAAACGTGGATAGCTAGAAACATATTACCCTTAGTAATGGCTACGGGATGTTTCAGCATTGTTATGTTTAATGTATGGGGGCGACAGTGCGAGAACAATGACCGACATTCCTATAGTCCAATACCTTGGAAGTTATTCTTTGACTTATTTAAAAAGTCACTAATCTACAACCCTCGCAATGTAAAGATTTTATACAATGCCTAATGCAGACCTCAGTACCTTGCAGATTGTGCAAATACTCACAGCTCAGTTGGATGGGACACACCGGATGTGTTTCCAAAGGAATTTGCTTTCTTCGATGACTACTTCGAGTACAGGAAGGCGATTATCCACATTGAAATGGGGATACTTCTAACAAAAAAATCTCTTACTCAAGAATGGTATGACTCACACGCCAACGAAGAGATGTTCCAGCCGAAGATCGTAAAGGACTATTGGAGTCAACCATCAGACATACTGAAGGAATGGGACAACTATGCTCCATTTGTAGAAGGATGTCACAAGGGATATTATCAAGTACATTATGTTAGAGCCACTAGGTTTTATTAGAAACTTCCGAAATACCTTGTAGACTTTTGAAAACCCAAAGTTTTGTGGTATCGAAAATTGATTGATTTATTCATTATTCTTTCTCCAAATTGCTTCTCATCTTATCTTAAACGTCTATTCTATTTGATTTGAGGACTTCGAGTGAAATAGAATATTTTTCTAAGTATGACCTTGGTTGATATGGTGCAATAATTTACCTGCCCCCTAGAGGAAATGCGACTGCTCCTAACGCAAATGCACCTATTGTTCCTCAACACACCATCATTGATAGAGACATCGATGCTATGCTTCGCAAGTCTCAACCTGGAAATTTTAGCGGGGAAGGCACAGATGTAGGCAAGATTCTTGAAGATTGGATTGAGCGCATGGATGACTACTTTGATTTGGCTCACTCATCGGCAGTGAAAAAAGCTATCATCGCTAAGTTCAAACTGGAGAAAACAGCCAAGCGTTGGTGGAGAGACCATTGCACAGAGAACAATGTGGATCCTAATGCTGCAACTTGGGATTATCTTAAGACTCAACTTAAGAAGAACTATCAAAACAAATTTTATCATTCAGACCGTATAAATGAGTTTCTTGATTGTACTCAAGGCACCAGAGATCTGGAATCATACTACCAGCATTTTCTTAACCCTTGTCAAGTATGCTTCAGCAGGGATGACTCAAGAGGTTAAGGTAGCTCGATTCGTGTCAGGACTACATAATCCTATGAAGACTAAACTCCAAAGTTTTTTCCTTACCAATTTTGCAGATGTCCTTGATGCAGGAAAACCCATTGAAATAGAGTTATCTACTACAAGAAAGAGGAAACCATAACCTATTTCTGTTCGTGAAAACAAAAGACCTCGTCCAGAGGAGGAGCAAAGATCTGGAGTTCCACAGCAAAGAAGAGAGAACTTATTACGTATGAAAGCTAAACAGGATCATTTATGCTACAGTTGTTTTGATCGTGGTCATCAATCCAAGGATTGTCGCTTTAACAACTCAAGCTTCACAGGATTGGTGGACAATTATGAACATAGAAATTTCAATCCGAATCGGAATTATGGAAACTTTAGACCCAGGCCATCGGCAGTTCAGAGGAACTTCAATCAGCACAACTTTAACCAAAACCAGAGACCGCCTCAAAACTAGGGAAATTTTAGACCAGGCAATCCGCCTTTTGTTCGGAACGGACCGCCTGTCAACAATAACAACAATGGGAATGTTAATCGTCAACTTCATTCAGGAGGAGGGGGGAAATAAAAGACCTCAGGGAAGACCTCAAGCTAATAGAGCTCAAGGGACTAGAGGTGAAGGAAATCACGAAAACACATATATTCATGCTGCAATTGAACATCAGGGAGTGAATGAACAATTTTCAGCAATTCAAAACCCAACGGAGTATCAAGGTAACCATTTTACCCTATTGATTGATTCAGGAAGTACACATTCTTTCAGATCTCCTAAGTGCATCAGAAACCTCATTCTGACTGAACACCCTGATACAGACCTTACAGTAGAATTAGCTACGAGTAGGAAGGTTAGATCTTCTACTTTAGTGGATAAATTGAATTTTGCTTTGGATGGTCATAATACTTCTGCAAACTTCAGAGTCTTACCCATCGGAATTTACGATGGAATCCTAGGAATGGATTGGCTTAAAACCAACGATGCTCACATACATTGTAAAGACGCTTCATTGACTTTTCAAAATGATCAGAACACTAGAGTTACAGTTATTGGGAAACAGGGAAAGCTTAAGCTCAAACTAAAGAACTTTACCAAACTTATGAAGAGTCATAGGAAGAATGAGAGGATTTACACAGTAAAGCTTAATCCTAAAGAGAAGAAGATAGATTCACCTGAACCCGAATGGATAACAGAGTTTGATAATGTATTTCTCGAAGAAATTTCTCATCTACCACCCAGGCATGATGTTGATCATGCAATAGAGCTTACTCCAGGAGCTCAACCAAGTTCTCATAAACCTTACAAGATGTCAGTACCTGAATTTGCGGAACTCAAGGAGCAATTAACACAACTTCTTGAACAAGGCTTCATTTGACCTAGTGTTTCTCCATGGAGTACTCCTATTCTCTTTAATAGGAAGAAGGATGGTACTTTACATCTTTGTATTGATTATCGTGGGTTGAACCAGGTAACAGTCAAGAATAAGTATGCAATACCAAGGATTGACGAATTGCTTGATCGATTAAATGTATCTTCTATCTTCACAAAGATTGATCTTAGGTCAGGGTATTACCAAATTCAAATCAAGGAGGAGGACATACCAAAGGCCGGATTTAATACTCGTTTTGGGCATATGAATTTACAGTTATGCCTTTTGGACTTACTAACGCTCCTGCAACTTTTAATCATCTTATAACCGACGTGTTTTGAGAACATCTTGATGATTTTGTTCTTGTCTTCTTTGATGATATCTTGGTTTACTCAAGAAGTAGAGAAGAACACGAACAACATGTGCGGCAAGTACTTGAACTTCTCCGTCAAAATCAACTTTATGACAAACGTAGCAAATACACCTTCTTCACTGACAAGGTGGAATATTTGGGATTTATTGTATCCAAAGATGGTGTTTCTACTGACCCAAGTAAGATCATAGCTATCAAAGCTTGGCCTACACCGAAATCATTACGAGAAGTACGTGGCTTTCTTGATTTGATAGGATGGTATCGCATATTTATTGAAGGTTACACTAAGATTGCATCTCCATTGACTAATACGCTTAAGAAAGAAAAAATGTTGTACTTAGAATGAACGTGCTCAAGCTATTTTTGAGAAACTCAAAGAAGCTTTGGTGAATGCTCCAATACTACAGCTTCAAGACTTCTCAAAGGCATTCACTATGCTCACTGATGCAAGTGGACAAGCAATTGTGGCGTTCTGTCTCAACAAGGAAAACCAGTAGCTTATGAATCTCGTAAGTTACGTATACATGAGTTGAATTATCCTACACATGACTTGGAATTATTGGCCGTTGTTCATGCTCTTAAAGTATGGCGACATTATCTTCTTGGAAGGAGATTTGAACTACATACCGGCCATAGAAGCCTGAAGAGGATCTACACCCAACCTGACCTTAATAGGAGTTGTTATGCGAATATGATTTTGGAATCGAGTATAAACCTGGGAAAGAAAATCTAGTGGCTGATGCCTTGAGCAGGAATAGTACAGTAGCGAGATTTGAACTACATACCGGCCATAGAAGTCTGAAGTGGATCTACACCCAACCTGACCTTAATAGGAGTTGTTATGAAAATATGATTTTGGAATCGAGTATAAACCTAGGAAAGAAAATCTGGTGGCTGATGCCTTGAACAGGAAGAGTACAATAGCGGCTGTCACAACCTCTACTACTTCTCTAATTGGCCTTATTTGAGAAGGTATGACTAATGACCCGTATGACTTAAAAATCCAATTTGATAAACCTAATTAATTGCACAGAGAAGCAAGAAAGGCAAATCAAAGGCTTTCATGTTGAAGGTGATGACCTTTACTTTGGTAATTGTCTTTGTATTCCAAATCAAGTTGAAATCAAACTTCAGATATTACAAGAAGCTCATGATATACTTATAGCAGGACATCCAGGATACATTAAGACTTACTCTACTGTAAGAAAGAGTTTCTTTTGGCCAGGACTAAAGCGCGATGTGTTGAACTATGTTACAAGATGTTTATCATGTCAACATATTAAAGCTGAGCGAATTCGATATCCCCGTAAGCTTTAACCTATTGATGCTTCACAAATGAAGTGGAAATGTATATCTATGGATTTTATTACAGGACTTTCTACATCTCTATATATGACTCTATTTTTGTAGTTGTTGATATGCTTGCAAAAATGACCCATTTATTTCCAGTCAAGACAACATTTACGGCTAAGGACATAGCTCAAGTCTTCATGAAAGGCGTTTTCATGTATCATGGTCTACCTCGAAGGATAACATCTGATCGTGATGCAAATTTCACCTCTAATTTTTGGAAAGCGTTATTCTCAGCTACAGGAACCCATTTAGCCTTTAGTACTGCTTATCATCCTCAAACTGATGGGTAGACAGAAAGAACAAATCAAATCATTGAAGACATGTTGAGAGCTTATTGTATGCATAAACAGAGTAAATGGACCAGGTATTTATATTTGGTTGAATTTACGTATAACTCATCATTCCAACGCTCAATTGGAATGTCTCCTTTTCAAGCATTGTGTGGACAAGAGTGTCTTACTCCACTCAAATGGATAGACCCTCTCATATGAGTTCAAGCATCCAAAGAAATGTTGGATGAAATGCAACTACAAACCGATCTTATACGGAAAGATATTAAGACTGTTCAAGATAGACAGAAGAGTTACGCTAATCCAAAACAATCTACCAGACTTTTTGAAGAAGGCGATATGGTATTCTTGAGGGAGAAACCCAAACGTAGTTCTTTATCAATGGGTAAATGTAAGAAGCTAAGTGCAAGATATTGTGGACCTTTTGTAATCACAAAACGAATTAATGACCAAGCTTACAAACTCTTGTTACCACCACACATAAAGGTAGATGATGTTTTTCAGGTCAGCTTACTCAATAAGTATGTACCTGATCCACAACATATTCTTGATGATTCTCTATCATCTACATCTGCCGACGGAACTTTTCAAGTATATCCCGAAGAAATACTTCAGAGCAGGATCAAGCATCTACGTAATCGGACCATTATTGAACGCCTTGTTAAATGGTCAACGTATCCTCAGGAAGATGTCACTTGGGAACGTGATGATGTAATGAGACTAAATTATCCAGACTTCATGTCAAGGTGAGGACACCTCAAATGTTTCAAGTGTGGGAGGATGTAAGTGTTAGGAAATAAGACGTAGCTAAATAGATTTTTTAGTAGATGTAGCCGCCCTTGTGCGAATAAGTCCAAATCGGACCCTCCAATCCGCCCATGTGTGGCCACCCTTGAGAAGACAAGTCCGCTTTTGAATTCGGCCACCGGCCATTGACTTCCGACCACCGGCCACCGGCCATTGACTTCTGACCACCGGCCATCGGCCATTGACTACCGGCCACCAGCCAATCGACCGATTGTTTTCCGACCACTTTCCGGCCGTCGTCCGGCCATAATATTCCGGCGAAAAGGAATATTCCGGCGGAAAAAAGTCGCCGATTCTTATCCGTGAAAATTTTGGTTTCCGGTGAGTGATTTTCCTTCACGCACGATGGCTTCTCCTCATAATGGGGGCCTTACAAATGTGCGCTTTTACCACAGAAAATTACAAGGGTAAATCAGGCTCCATACTTAACAGTAAGATCCCCGATTTTTGGGTCTCTTTTAAAAATAAGAAAAATAACTTTCAATATCTATTTCGTCGAATTTTGATTGTTTGACAGCATTGGAAAGTCATAATTATGTCGGGATATTAAGGTGTGGCGTAGTTTGGCTACGGTTTTTATTAGTTGGTTAGATACTATTTGGATGGTCAAATTTAATGTAAAAATTAAATGGTAAGTTGACCACCAAAAAGCAAAGGTTTGTTTTTAGGAAAGAAAGAGTCTTTTTAAAAAGAGAGGAGGAGCTTAGTTTAGAACTCTTTTCTTGGAAGCCAATCTTCTTCTTAGAGTCTCTAAATCGCGCGTCGAAATCCATGTCCTCATTAAAAAAATATATTAAAAAAATTTGAAAAGCTACGAACGTGCACGAACTTGCCTCTCCTTGCTCACTCTATTCTTAGCTAGTGCTTTTGGCCTTGAGATCGTATATAAAGACCTCTCTTCTTTCACTTTTTCTCTTATGTGTCATGTGAGATATGGTCAAAAAACAGATTGCTGCCCACTACACTTAACCAAAAAAATTTGACTCCAGGCTGCTTGAAGAACTACTATATAGATTCATTGGATGGGCAAACCCACTTAACAAATTAAAAATCTTGATAAAACTTGATGATAAATGAATTTAGGTCTCCGTTATCACTTCGGGAATGCGAGTAATCATTTTATTATCAGTTTTACCTACACACGTATGAGCGTTTTATCAAAGGGGGATACCATATGACGTCGTGAGTTAACCGAGCCATTTTGATATGTTTTATGGTTTGTTTTGGTGAGTTGATTTCAATTACTAAATGGCCCTAAACTAACATCGGAGTATATGGTTAAACATTCCGAACCGCATAGGCAGATATTAATAAGTGACTTTCTTTTGGGGTTATCGTTTGTTGTGTGAGTATCATATGGTCAAAGTGACGTCATGGAGCGATAGTCTATATTATAGAGCTGAACTTTATGCATTGGTTTGATGTCAAATACTTTCATTGGCATGTTTTGCATGCTCCCGAAAATGTCAAAAAGTTGTTTTTTGCACATATGTGAAGTTATGATTTATGGTCGACCTACAGGTCGGAGTTGTTTTGCATCATGTTTATGGTGTTGGAATGTTATCATATGATGAATGGGAACTCATGGATTGATGTGGATGCCTCATATGCATGGTTATGATTGCTTTCCACCTTTCTATGTCAAAAACTAGCTCTATGTGCTAGAGTGGTGAAGTGCAAATGTGATGCATCAACTTTGCATGGTTGAATGTTGTCAAAAATTGGATTTTTATATCATGATTAGTCACTAGTCCGACTCTTTTTATGTATGAAAAAATTACATCTTAAGGGTCACATGTGTGTAGACTCCGATTGATTGCAGGGGATATGTCAAACTCCAAGTGTGGGAGTTGGTTCAATGTGATTATGATTTATGGTTAAGGGTTGAGATTCCCTCATGGATTATGGTTGATATTTTATGGTGGAAGCCGGTGTGGCTTATGGTTTTTTTTTTATAGATTGGGTAATGCTGCCGAAATGCTATCGAAATTGGGTTATGCTGCCGAAATGCTACCGAAATTTTGCAGCCATGTTATTTTCTAAAGTGGTTATGCAGGATTGGTCGTGCCGCACCCAAGTAGGGTGCAGAGGTCACCCTTGTGATGTGATTGGATTATAGTTTATGGGTTATGGTTTTGGGATTGGATCATGAAGTGATCAAAATGGTTTATGGTAGACGTGTCAAGGTAGAGACCCTGTACAGTCTAACTGTTTGAAAAAGGATTGTTTGTGCATCTGAGAAGTGCTATTGTGATTGGACTCATGTGTTATGTTTCTCATGGCAGCATCGCTACAAGACTAGGATCACCTACATCACTTAGCCTTAGACTAAAGGGTCGCTGACCTGGGGCTTTGCTAGATCGGGGGTGTTGCCTAGGTCTTCTTCTTTTTGTTATGCTCATCTACACAGTTAGTGCGTCGGGGGTTGAATGACCTACACGGTAATGCGTCGGGGATCTTGCCTTGGCTTTGCCTAAACACCCGGTGTTGGGCATCGAAGAGTTGGGGCGCCTAAACTGGTATGGTTTGTGTTGATACCCTACCACCTGTTGGTATTTGGGATCCTTTTAGAGCTCCGGTTCATGGAGGGTTAGAGGGGGGCGAAGCGGCCTCACCTATAACTGGCTCAGGTAGGATGGAGGTGTTCTGGCTCGCTCCCGGCAAAGTGAAATTCTCTATGTCCATAGTAGATCGGAAGTGGATGGGTGGACCGGTCAATCCCTACACAGGGTCCAATGCTCTGCTAGTTATTTTGTCATAAACTTTTTGATGTTATGGTATACCCAGATTTTGTCATTGCATTAATACATGGTTGCCTGTTCCATTTAGATGGGCATTTAAAGATTCTATGTTGTCATCTTCTCATGTCTCTATGCACTCTATTTCATCCTCCACTGTATTCTCTCTCTCTCTCTCTCTCCTTCTTCCCACAATGCGGTGTACACATATATTCACCCTCCAAAATGTTATATTTTTCTTGAGTACGCTTTCATTCATAACACCCATTCATGGGTAGCACTAGCCTCTAGGTACCTCTGGATGCAGTCCGGCTCATGGGCTAAGCTCCATGCTTGGTCGGGCACTAAGAACTCCTCCCCTATGCAAATGCTTCCGCAACTCTGATGTATATTGAAATTGTATAAAAGTGTAAATTGTATATTTTGTGCATAGACCCCTGGGAGGGGTATCTCTCAGAACCTAATGTTTTAGCAAAAGAAAATATAAACAATCATAAATAATGAGAGTTATCCAATCTTCTCAAGGGATGTCATCAATAAAATCCTAAATGAGACAATGATGACCATGCAATTGAACTTCTTGCAAGAAGTTCACCACCTAATAATCCTCGTTATAGAGTTTCTCAAGCTCAACAAGAGGAGATTATGTGGCAAGTGCATGAGCTAGTTGAGAAGGGCATGGTTAGGCCTAGCTCATCTCCATTTTGTTCACCAGTGCTATTAGTGCAAAAGAAAGACGGCACATTATCGTATGTGTATCAAGTATAGAGCACTAAATAGGATCACTATCAAAAATAGGTTTCTCATTCCACGAGTAGAAGACCTATTTGATAAGCTACAAGGGTCGACCTACTATAGTAGAATTGACCTAAAAAGTGGCTACCATCAAATAAGGATAGTTGATCAAGACATTGTAAAGATAGCATTTCGCACTATGTTTGGCCTTTACCAATATATATTCATGCCTTTTGGCTTGACCAATGCATCAACCACATTCAACCGCTTGATGGATAAGCTATTTAGGCCTCATCAAACCTTTACTGGAGTGTTCTTCGATAATATTATCAGCTACTCTAATTCATTAGACGAACGCAAGCAACACCTCCAAGAAATATTTCAAGTCTTACAAGAGAATAAACTTTATGTTAATCGAAAGAAAAGTGAGTTTTTCTTACAAGAGATTCAATATTTAGGTCACATTATCTCTCAAGATGGCATCCAAATGGATCCATCAAAGCTAGAGGTAATAAAAGGATGGCTTAATCCAAGGAATCTTCATGAACTAAGAAGCTTTCTAGGTATTATAGACGCTTCATAAAAAAGTTCTCACTAATAGCAGTTCCATTACATGACGTAACAAAGAAAAACGTTAGGTTTACATGGTTTGCCAAGGAGAACAATGCTTTTGAAAATCTTAAAGAAAAGCTTATCTCTCAACCTGTGCTTACACAGCCGGATCTCTCAAAGCCATTTGAGGTCCAATGTGACGCTTGTAGTGATTGCCTTGGAGTTCTACATGCCTTAGACTCATGGAAGTATTATCTAGAGGGACTCCTTTCATTCTGCAAACGAATTACTAAAGCCTTAATTACTTCATGACGCAGACCAAGCTCTTTGACAAACAAATGAGGTGGGCAAATTTTTTTTTTGCAATTTCATTTTCATATTGCTCACATTGATGGCAAGCATAATCAAGTAGCCGATGCACTCTCGAGACGGCCGCGGTTTTCATAGCAACTCACAATGATCTATCTTCTATGATAGATGAGTATGCTATTGATCTCAATTTTAGAGATGTGATTTTAGCCCTTGCATTCGGGAAGAAAGAGGAACCATTTACTTTACAAGATGGTTATCTTCTCTATGGCAATAGACTATGCATTACTAACTCACTACGTGAGAAAGTAATGTATGAATCTCATGCTCCTCCTTATGTGGGGCATAGAGGGATCTAGTCTACCCTAAAAGGGCTTGAAACATATTTCTATTGGCCTACCATGAAAGCAAACATACAAGATTATGTTTCTAAACGTGAGAGAAGCAACCTAGATTGATTCAGTCTTTGCCAATCCCTAATTCACCATGAGAGAGCATATCCATGGATTTTATCTTTGGATTGCCTAAGTCCATCCATGGGAATACGGGAATATGGACGATAGTAGATAGGTTCAGCAAAAAAACTCATTTTATACCTGTCAAAAAGACTAACAAAGCCCATCAAATGGCAACCTTCTTCATATCACAAATTTTCAAGTACCATGGTTTGCCAATGTCCATAGTGTCGGACAGAGATCCTAGAATGACCAGTAATTTTTGGACGGGTCTCTTTGAGAATTTAGGGACAAGGCTAAACTTCTCTTGGGCCTATCACCCGCAAACAATGGCCAAAGTGAAATAGCTAACCTAAAAATTCTTGATCTACTAAAAGCCTATGTAATGGAAGTAGATCAAAGGTCCCAATGGGAGAAGTACTTACCCTTATTCGAGTATGCCTACAATAACATTGTACATACTTCCACCGGAAAAGCACCTTTTGAGGTAATTGAGGGAAGATCTAAAAGTCCCCTGCTACTTAAGGTACACGGGAAGATTTTCATTGCAGATGAGTATAGCCAAGACCTACAAGAATCTTTTCAAAAGATTAAGGATGCTATCTCTATCTCACAACAAAGGCAATTAAGCACAGAAGAGCCCAAGACTTTAAAGAAAATGATTGGGTCTTGCTTAAATTTCCCAAGGCTTGATTAAGACACACGACGAGCAAGAATCCTACGAGACACCAAAAGTACTATGCTAAGTTAGCAAAAAGGTACTATGGTCCCTTCCAGATTCTTAGACCAATCAATGAGATGGCCTATCAACTCAAGTTGCCCAGCCATTGGCTCATACACGATGCTTTCCATGTGTCTACTAAAGCCTTACAAAGGAGAGCCACCTCAAGAACCAATTATTGAAGATCCACCAGAGATCGAGGACCAAGCAGAGGTGCTACAGGCCAAGTCCATTCTCCGACATGAAGACAAGGTATTGAGAGGCGGTAAGATTATCCGAGGGTATCTTGTTAAGTTTAAGAACCATCATTTTAAAGATGCTATATGGATGCAAGGCATACAATTAAAGGATAACCTAAACCTTGTCAATGCTTACAATGCTTCCCTAGAGTAAGCAAATGTACAAATGTTTAAAATGAACAAAGTTTGTTTCTTATAAGACTCTCTTTTTCTTTATTGTGCACAAATGTTAAGTAGTATGCATGCTTAGGATCAAGTTTGTGGAGACGACGTCTCCCAAACACCAACTAGAGCTTGTCACTCTACTATGGAAGATAGATAGGACCACTGCGCAGACATGCTGGCAGCAGCTTAGGCTCTCAAGCGCCAAATGGATTAGACATCCATTATGGAACGATGTCGTAGGGTAGGATAGGAATTCTCTACCCGCTAGAAAAAGGACTAATGAATATGCTTTATCTTCTCTACCCCATAGTCAAGGATGACTATGATTTCAAGAGAGATGTAATGTCATAATAACTAATATCTAATTCTCCTAAATGATTTTCTCATGTTAAACTTATCATTTAATATGGAGAAGTACCAGGGAAAAAAAGCTAGAATATTGGTTAACCTCGCAGACCAGCCACAGTAGGGATCCAAAGGAGGAAAAATAGGGATCCAAAGGGGGGGCCATCTGCAAAATAGCAATGTGCAACAATGGGCTTCAAAGACCCTAGGGTTCAGCCCATTAAGACTTCCAAAATGCTAAGGTTCCAAAATTCAAAGGTTATGTCCAATGGTCCAATCCTAGGGAAAATTGGATGCTTCGTAGTGTGCCAAAAAGTCTTTGCAAGCTCCTACATAGGAGGGGGCGAGCCCTTTTAGTAGGGGATGAGAGAGAAACACTGCAATGGCAGTATCACTTTGGCTATAGTTGGTCGTCATGAAGCCATTACAATCAGCCCGTCCTAGATCTTAGCATTGCTCATAAGACGACGGCCCTAGTCAATCACTCTGTGTGTCTCTTGGTGTCGCCAATCGCTGCTGCTCCTTACATTTAAGAATTGATAGACCATTGTTGCAGCCTGAAGGAGGTGTTGGCGAGTAGGTATCAGTGTTAGCAGCCTTTTTAAATGGGTAATGGCTCCAACCGCCCAAAGTACTCCCAGGTCGCCCGTTGTCTAGATGTCCACTCTTGCAGTGCTCAACGACGCGAGTTATTGTTTGTGGAAAAGGGCTCGACAAAGGCTCCTCTCTTGCAACCGTCCTCCTTTTTAAAGATCAATTTAATTATGAAAATTGTGAGGGTCAATTTTACTATGAAAATCATGAACTTTCTCCACAGGTGCCGCTTCCACTGCTTCCACCGTTCGAGTTTGATTTATAGACTAATTGGGTTGGTGTTTGCTTGCAGGAATATAGTGGGAGCACTTGGAGACCTTACATATTACAAGGTTCTCTCTCTCTCTCTCTCTCTCTCTCTCTCTCTCTCTCTCTCTCTCTCTCTCTCTCTCTCTCTCTCTCTCTCTCTCTCTCTCTCTCTCTCTCTCTCTCTCTCTCTCTCTCTCTCTCTCTCTCTCTAAAATCTAAGATACAAGACATCAATCAACCGAAGGTGATGTCTTTGAGCTCAACCTCCATCCACAGCACTGCGATTGTCATCCCAATTGCTTGAGTTTAATCTTCTACCGTTATGAAATGGTCTTCGTTTGTCAATTTCCATCCGATCAACAGAAAAAATTCAAATATCTCAAGTAGGAGCTTCTGCATTCTGTCGACAAGGAGGCAACAAAATTTTACCATACAAGTACATGTGTGTGTGTGTGTGTGTGTGTGTGTGTGTGTGTGTGTGTGTGTGAGAGAGAGAGAGAGAGAGAGAGAGAGAGAGAGAGAGAGAGAGAGAGAGAGATAGAGAGAATCATAGGTTCATCTTACTTACAATGGCTCTAGGACATTTCTCAACAACATGCACACGCACATACAAAGATTTCTCCTCTCATTTATTTCATTATTTGGTGCTTCCTATTGATTTTGGTGTATATTTGCATGCATTGTGAAGGAGCTACATATTAAGTAACTGCTTGAGAAGAAAATTCCCAATAACTGTGTACTTTCTTTCAAGAAACTGATCAATGGATGGAACATGGAGCAAATGAATTTGTAAAAGCAAATGCTGGTGAGAGTAGTTCACTTTAAGACTTCCTTAATTTTATGCCTTAACCTTTTGAATGGGTATTGGGGACACAATTTTTGGGCTTTACTTTTTGAGTTGTTTGTGGTTTTGAAATCTTTTCAATCTTTTCTGATTGCAATCTTAAGCACAATTCTGACAATCGTTTTTGGGCTTTACTTTTCGAGTTGTTTGTGGTTCTGAAATCTTTTCAATCTTTTCTGATTGCAATCTTAAGCACATTTTTTGTGCTTTACTTTTCAAGTTGTTTGTGGTTCTGAAATCTTTTCAATCTTTTCTAATTGTAATCTTAAGCACAATTCTTAAGCACAATTTGTTAACCAAAAGGGATTGTATTGGATATTTAGGAAGTCTTTGCAGATTCTTTGCTTCTCTGCACAAATGAGTTCAATTCTATGAGAATATATCAAGGCAAAGAGTAATATCTTTGGTGATATCTATGAAGATGTAGTTAGAGGCATCAGATATCCATCTGAATTTATGTTTGTGGAATTTATATGTAGGAAATAGTACAGGTAGCCTAGTGTTAATAACCAAGTTGTCCTAGATATTTAGAGATGTTAGAGATCTCTTGCGGCGTATTGTTAGTATGACAGAATTCTTTACCTGACACTAGATCCCGAGCGGCTTTCCAAGCAAGGTATTTGCACATAATAGTAGGACAGTTGGCACTTTTGTCAAGCCCGACCACAAGCCATTATCTGAGATTAGTTGAAAATCAAGAGCTAGTTGAGGAGTAAGCCAAGAGCTATCAGAAGAAAGCCACTTCCTAGGAAGTAGAGAAATTTTATGAAGGAAGCCTTCCTTCACTAATTCCTTTAAGTCTGGTAGGACTGTCATCTCCAGTCGGAGAGCACTGACAAGGTCAGTGAGGCAGCTAAGTAAAGTTGATAGAGCAAGGTAAGGGGTTTTTGGATAGTTGGGTATGTGATTGAGCCCTTTGGCTAGTAAATTACGTATTGTGACATTATCGATAATGCTAAGATCCTGAGTACAGACATGGTTACCAAATCCTTCAAAATTTCTATAGAATGAGGTAAATTGAATGCATGTACAATAAGGGATTGTTTCTTGTCTAAGAAAGTCATTATTTAAAACCAATCCTTTTATAGGATGATGGTATTTCCATCCTATGACAATATTGTCAAGCAATTTATGATTGCCCAAAAAATAAGTCAAAGCACTCACAAAAAAGATTTTTTGGTAAGATCCAATCGAGAAGGATATTGTGAAACAGACAGTGTATGTAGATAGCACCATACTTCGAATCATCTTTGCTGAGAATCCTTCTTCCACATGGGTTTGTAGAGACCTGCAATATATTCATGGGTTAGATTGCAGGGAAGTTTCTGATTGCAGGGAATCTGCCTCTCCCTCTTGTAAAACTACGAGATTTTCCTCGATTAGACGAGGAGGTAGGTGTAAAAAAAGAGGTGAAGGAGTTGGGAGTAGCCAAAGAGTTAGCTCTTTTTAGAGCAGGAGAATCATCATCTTCAATACAAGGTTTAAGCAGATTAGTGATGAACTTGACCCCTTTAAAGTTAGCATAAGTGGTGAGGTATAGACCGGGCTCATCTTCTTTAAGCTCTTTCAGAATATCATGCATAAGAACACGGAAGATATTAAAGGCAATTTGTACAATCACAATCTGCTTAGCCTGTCCACCAAGCCAAGAGCAGATGAGGGATAGATGAACGTCGAATGGTTTCTCTGGGAATAGCAGATCCAAATGGTTGAGGATAAACCATATTGCATGATCAAACCACATGATGCTTGATTCACAGGTAGCTTTGGGGTCAAGAAACCTGCAAGCACATTTCACATAGGGACGGAAGATATTCTAGATAGACTCTGTGTAGAAATCTGGGTTGCTTTTTTCAAATTCCATACTACCTTTAGTACGTATGTACAATCCATCATTTGAGGGGCATTTGGAGTGTTCGATGAGGTGAAGGTTAAAGGGTGCTTTAATCAGTTCTCCCTTGTCCAGGAACTGCCCACCTTTGAGAATCTTGAGTTTACAGTCTTCCACTGTTAAGGCAGGGAGATTGGCCAAGTACACCCAGGTTTCACTAAGAATAGGGGCTAGGAAGGCTTTGTTCGGCAGAACCCACAGTTGATGGTCAACTCCAAGAGATTCAATTTCTATTTGTCTTATTGGTAAGAGAGGGAATACTTTAGAGATTTTTGGTACCATCTCCAGGAGGTTAACATCATTGAGGGAGCAAAGATTATTTTGGAATCCTTTTACTGCTTCTAGTGTTGCACTATCTCTACATAATATTCCACCAGTTGGAGGGATGGAGGGGGTATTTGGGGTGCAGATAAATGAGGGGTTAAGCCCACAGAGTTTCCTAAGGAAGTTTGAAAGCTCAGCTCCAGATGAGGAGAACTGGGCACGCTCTTGCTGATATTGTGAAGCAAGGACAGGAAGTTGGGCAATATATTGGGTCAACAAGTTAACACCTTCTAGGGAGTCTTTGTCCAATGTAGCCAAAATTTTTACCCAGTCATTAAATGACAACATATGCAAGATAGACAGTTTTTTATTCGAGACAAGAGCTAAATCATAAATAAGTTGTGAAGCATCCAAACTTCTTATACATCTGAGGACAAGAGAGGAGGCCACAGAGAGGGGCTCCGAGGTAAGTTCCAATCCTTGAGATAAGGCAAGAGTCTACAAAAACAGTGAGGTCGGGTTTACTTTTTCTTGCCATAGTATGTAGTACATAATTTGGCTTTCCTAGCAAGGAAAGGTGTAGTTCTAGAAGCCAAGGCATTCTTTGATATTTGGTTTTTAATGTAAAGCTTAATCTGATTAAGAATCTTAGCATGATTCTCAGGGTTGTGATTAGTGCTCATGCAAGCTGTCAATCTATAACGTGAGCAGTCGTGAAAAGAGTGTCTAAATTGTAAAGTATACTTGGTCCTGCAAACCTTCAACCGGCAAAGTCAGAGACTATGGTAGCTGTAAGAAGGGAACCAGAAAAAGAGTCTAAAAGGGGCCACCTAACACCAGTCTACCAATGAAGGATTTACCGACTGTGGGTCCAATTTAGAGCTCCATTCCTAAGATAATTTCCTAGGCCAGCATCCCGGTTTCCCCCGAAAAGAAGAAACCTTATGTATAGGATGTGTGTGTAGCTGTTTAAATCTTAACTAATAAGACATAATTGAATTTTTACATTCAAAAGACAACTGGCCAAGGAATAATGAACTGATATGTACAAAAATAACTCAGTATTAGAATTATTTAGGTACAATGATTGTAGGAAAGAGATCCTCTTTCAGTAAGACTAGAAGTAAAAGAACTTCCCCGTTCCTCAGTGAGTAATTCATTACAGAAAGGTTGCTTGCCAAAGAAAAGAAAGCCATCCAAGATAAGATAGAGTCCTTACCTGCATCCATCCAAACAAGACAACAATTTTGTTAGCCTTGGATGTGTTTTACAGGTATCAATGGACTATATCAGTTGTTATCCATGTCCATCTTATAGGTTTTAATTACTTTAGACAAGCTAGTTTATTCATTAGATTTGGTATGTTAGCAGTCTTTCATATTACTTCATAGTCTATCTTCTAAATGGTGAAGTCCATCAAAAGTAAAACTATTTCAAGAGCCATAGCTCAGTGGCTATGCATAAAAAGGCAACCATATACTTACCTTCAAAATCAATAGAACCCATGGCACCAAAGGTACTTCTGTAGACAAAGAGATGTGATATCCGACTTCTTTTTGTCAACCAAAAGGTCATAGATGAGGGTGGTGACTACCTCGTTTTTTAAAAAAACCAATAAGACAGCAGTGTAACCAGTCAAGAGAGTAGCAAGACTCCCCCCTTTTTATTTTGTGGAACCTCATTTTTTAGCAGTAGCTTGGAAGTTATACTCAAGCCGAAACAACCCCGGCCATATACTTACCTTCATATCCATAGTTATCAGCGGTTTTTAAGAACATTAATGTCCGGCCCTACCAACCATAGCTTTTTTCCAAAGCCAAAAAACTATGAGTTGTTGTATACTTACCTTCACAAAATGCCAGGCTATCATGGACTGTAGTGTCCGGCCTATTATGAGTTCCCAATTGTGATAAGCCCCAGTGGCAATCAGTTAATTACATAAAAGAACCAACCATTTTTGACACCTGCTAGTCAATTAGATACCTCTATCTCCTTTAGAGAGAAAAAAACCAGTTACAACAACAACAAGAACCAGTCATTGAGCTGTTTTTTTCCCCAGAGTCAAAGCCAAGTGACCCATCGGCCATAACCCCATGTTGCCACCATTTATACAGTCGGGACAAAGTATCAGTCCCCGTTTATCAAATATCCAACTGTAGCATGTAATAGGAACGGCCATCAAGCCATCCATCCTATTCACAACCATATACATACATACACAAACTGCCACACATGCACATAAAAGTTTTAAGTGGAGGTGAAGTCCTGCAGCGGTTAATCTCCGAGCCCTTTACACCTTACTAAGGCTACCCCCATTTTTTATGCAAACAACCACAGGCCGACACATTTTTTATGCACAAGAGACCCAAGGCCAACCATAATGTCTATGTTTAGCAAAATAACCAGTCAAGCTTGTAGCTATATGAACCTGGAGCTGCTTATAAACAAATTACAAGAATCGATATAGCCTACAGTAAACCACAGAGGTGACCTAACCAGTCTGAGGTCAGGAGTAGCATTTATACAAGGCAGGGGTGCACCATTCCTAAGTTTACCATATCAAGCCCTTTGAAGTAACATCAACAGAAGATTCCATTTACACACAGTTTAGAAGAATACCATAGCCGAAAAAACTGCACAGTATGCGTGCTTGTAACAAACATAAGGTAAGCCCACCTTCCCTAAAAAACTTTTTAGTGTTTAATTTGTGCATGAAAAGTGCAGTAAACCACCAAACTCAGCAAGGTTTAAGATTGAACACCTAAGTCACCTCCTTGGAGAGATCCATTCTCCTTGGTAGTAAAAAGCAGACAAGAGGTGTTTCACAAAATAACTCAACACACCCACAATGGCTAAGTGAGGGGCAGAGATGCACCCTCACCTGTTTTTATAGCAGGAGGAGGCAGTTCTTTCCCGTAAGCTATGCGACGGTATCGAGAGAGCTAGGCCGCACTCCACCATGAGTGTGTGATAGCATAGAGCTGCACGCCTATGGCCTTCAATGGGGATCGACAGTCAGGGGGGAAGAAGGCCGCCTTCACTACGCCATGAGAGCAAACGACATTGATCACGCTCGACAAAGCATCATAATTCATTCAAGGGCTTGGCCCCGGTAGTAGTGGTCCACTTTTTTAATAAAAAACCAATTTATTAAGTTTTGACCTAGTACGGTCCGGGCAGAAGGAGCCTCAAACAGGGGGGGGGGTTGTGTTTTTCTTTTTGGAAGTTTTTTCTTTTTAAACAAATATAAATAATGAACAGTATACTAGTGTGTGTGTGTGTGTGTGTGTGTGTGTGTGTGTGTGTGTGTGTGTGTGTGTGTGTGTGTGTGTGTGTGTGTGTGTGTGTGTGTGTGTGTGTGTGTGTGTGTGTGTGTGTGTGTGTGTGTGTGTGTGTGTGTGAGAGAGAGAGAGAGAGACAGAGAGAAGCATAGGTTCATCTTACTTACAATGGCTCTAGGACATTACTCAACAACATGCACACGCACATACAAAGATTTCTCCTCTCATTTATTTCATTATTTGTGCTTCCTTTTAATTTTGGTGTATATTTGCATGCATTGTGAAGGAGCTGCATATTAAGTAACTGCTTGAGAAGAAAATTCCCAATAACTGTGTACTTTCTTTCAAGAAACTGATTCCAGGTCAATGGATGGAACATGGAGCAAATGAGTTTGTAAAAGCAAATGCTGGTGAGAGTAGTTCACTTTTAGACTTCCTTAATTTTATGCCTTAACCTTTTGAACGGGTATTGGGGACACATTTTTTGGGCTTTACTTTTCGAGTTGTGGTTCTGAAATCTTTTCAATCTTTTCTGATTGCAATCTTAAGCACAATTCGGACAATCATTTAAACTTTTGTCCATATCATTTTTAGCAGCTTTTTCCTTTTGAAAGTCAAAGTTTCTAAATTCTTTGAATAAATGATTTGCATCAGCTGAATCATCAAATGTAGCAAATGAGCAGGCTTGATTTATGGAGTTAATTATTAGACTCATTCGTTTTGATTAGGTGCGGGATTTTAATTACATAGAAGATGAACAAGTTGGGTTCTCTATGCAGCTCATGAGATGTTCATCTATCCTTTTCTCAAAATATGGCTTTTACTTCCATCTAATAGCCCTCCATAACCTCACAACAAGAGCTCATTGACGAGTTTTTCTTTTTATTTTTTTTCAAAACTTTTGGAATTAGGGTTGCAGAGAAACGTACACAGCTTGGAGAAGATGAAGGAAGCTCAAGGCACACAATAGAGAGTGTGTTACTTAGTGTGCAATGGAAAGATAGATAGCCCTAGAGTGATGGGCGTATATACAATGCCCAGGGGGAAAAACCTCCTAAAGAGGGAAAAAATGCCCCGGCGGTCCTAGTGTGTTCAAACACATCACTACCACATGTATATGGTAACAAATCCCCCCTAGAGTGATGCGGTAAACGAGAGCTGACACATGAGTAAAGTGAAGTGCCATGCCCTAAGGACATGATCAGCCCACAAAGGGGAGTAAGCCCAAAGCTTTGGGGAAAGCTTCAAGCTTCTCACGAGACAATACCTTTGTGAAAAGATCTGCAAGGTTGTCATGTGTTGGCACATAAGCCAAACTGATCTCTCCTGCTGAGAGCCTCTCCTTGACATAGTGGTAATGCACCTCAATGTGCTTTGTGCGAGCATGAAAAACTGGGTTCCTCGCAACTGCCAATGCACTCTGACTATCAGTGTAGATAGTGTTGGCAGTGCCCTATCCAACACCCAAATCAGCCCCATAAGGCATCTGAGCTATACACACTGAACCGTAGTTGTGAAGACTGCCCTGTACTCAGCCTCACAACTCGAAGTGGCCACATTAGGTTGCTTCTTGCTCAACAATGATATACATGAACTGCCAAGCATGAAACAAAAACCACATGTGGACACTCGCGTGTCAAAACAACCAGCCCAATCTGAGTCCGAATAAGCATGTAAGTCTGGCGGCAATGATCCCCCCTAGGGATAAAACAAGACAAGATGTAAAGTGCCACTAAGGTAGCGGAAAATCCTCTTGACATCCTACCAATGCTTAGACCCTGGGCTATGCATAAATCTACTGACCTGTGAGACTATATCCAGCCTCGTGTTGCATACATAAATGAGGCAGCCAACAGCAGTTTGATAAAGAGTGACATCAGCAGGATTTCCAGCATCATGTAGACTCAGCTTTAAACCTGTTTCCATGGGAGTGGCAATAGGTTTGCAATCCTCAAGTCCAAACTTACATAGCAATGTCTCTATGTAACTTTTCTAACACAAGGCAATACCACCATCACACTGCTTAAACTGTATACCCAAGCAATGATGCAACATCCCCAAATATTTCATCTTGAAAGTAGCATTCAAATCAGCCTTAAATTCAGCAATATGTCTCTCATTTGGTCCAGTGATCAACAAATCATCTACGTAAAGAACCACAATGAGAAGTACATCACCCTCACGCTTTTCATACAATGTGCTTTATGTTGGACTGTTACGAAAGCCTTGTTTGACCAAATGAGTGTCAGCTTTCTCATACCAAGCACAAGGAGATTGCTTCAACCCATACAAAGCCTTATTAAATCTGCACACTTTGTCCTCTTGTCCTTTTATGACAAAACCGTGAGGCTGCGTTACATAAACTTCCTCAAATATGTCACCATTCAAGAAAGCAGTAACAATGTCTCATTGATGTACATCCCAACCAAAATGAGCTACCAATGCACATAGAAAACGCACAGTAGTCATATGACAGGTGGGAGAAAAGGTCTCTTCATAATCTATGCCTTTTTGTTGTGCATAACCTTTTACAACAAGTCAAGCTTTATGGCGATCAATCTCACCATCCGGCTTGCGTTTCAACTTGTAAACCCACTTCGTACCAATGGCCTTTTTGCCAGGAGGCAAATCACATAAAGTCCATGTGTCATTTTCTATAAGTGCATCATATTCTAATTGCATGGCAGCCATCCAATTTTCTGAATTATGTGCTTCATCAAAAGACAGAGGCTCCTCAACATCATGTAAGCTAGACACAGCCAAAGCATAACAATCCGATGCATAAGATGCATGGAGAGAGCCTGAACGAGTACTACTAGACAAAGGTGCATCCAATTTACTGTCACACAAAGTGTGAACCAGCCATTTTGGCATACCTCGAGCCTGCTCATTTTCAGTCCTTTCCTCATCAAGTACATCATGCACATCTGCATCAGTAATAGGCTGATCTATATCATTTTCAGAAACCCCCATAGGCTGTACATTTGCCTCATTAGAACTTACATTTGTATTTCCACCACTGAAAAGAGGCAATAAAGTGTCATTAATGTCCTGTGAGCTTACATTACTGTCTGTAGTACATGACAGTAAGGGCTGAACAGAATCTTCCACAAACACTACATCCTGTAAAACCAAAATACGTCTTGTTTGTGGATGATACAACCTGTAACCTTTGCTTTCAGTATTATAACCAACAAAAATACATTTGACAGCCTTATCATCCAACTTTCTGAGTTGTGTTTGTGGCACCAAAGCATATGCCAAACAGCCAAAAACACGCATGTGCTCAATAGAAGGCTTTCTATCATGCCATGCTTCATATGGAGTAATAGACTGCAAAGCTTTCATAGGACACTTGTTTAGTACATAAGTGGCACACATGATGGCCTCAAGCCAAAAAGAATGCGGCAAAAGCTTGACTTTTGACCATACATCGTGCCATTTCCTTAAGTGGCCTATTTTTCCTCTCAGCAACACCATTTTGATGAGGTGTATAAGGCACTGTACATTGGTGTTTTATCCCACAACTAGCCAGAAATGCATTGAATTCATGAGACATATACTCCCCCGCTCGATCGGAACAGAGGGTGCCCATAGTACATTTCGAGACATTTTCAGCCATAGCCACAAATTGTTTGAAGCACATAAAAACTTCGGACTTCGCTTTAAGCAGAAATACCCATGCATTCCTGGAGTAATCATCAAAACGAAAGTCACCAAGTAAAGGTAATTGCCCAAGGACGGAGTTAACACCATTTTGATGAGGTGTATAAGGCACTGTACATTGGTCTTTTATCCCACAACTAGCCAGAAATGCATTGAATTCATGAGACATATACTCCCCCGCTCGATCGGAACAGAGGGTGCCCATAGTACATTTCGAGACATTTTCAGCCATATCCACAAATTGTTTGAAGTACATAAAAACTTCGGACTTTGCTTTAAGCAGAAATGCCCATGCATTCCTGGAGTAATCATCAAAACGAAAGTCACGAAGTAAAGGTAATTGCCCAAGGACGGAGTTTGCATGGGCCCACAAACATCACTATGCACAAGCTGCAACCTGCATGTGGCCCGAACCATCCTTTAGAAGCATCTTACCCAAAATACAGCCTTCACAAACATGTTTGACAGGTGCTTCAAGAGGCGGCAAAGGAAGAAACCATATCAGATTTCTGCAAACGCTTCTGCAAACGCAGCAATCTGGCAAAATTCAGATGACCAAAACGTGCATGCCAAAGTTTTGCATCTAAAATAGCCTTTGAATCTGCAATAGCATTTGAAAAATTTTGTCCACACTTGTCATACAAAGTGAGATTATACAGCCCACGGCACAAAAGGACAGATGCAACAATTTCATCACCAAAATTGAGATCGTGAACTGTACATCTGTCATCCACAAATTTGACTACAAGTCCAAGTCTAGCAAGTGTGGATACAGACAAGAGATTCTTCTTGATCCCAGGTACATAAAGTGCATCAAGAAGTGTGAAGGAATTGCCATTTGCAGCAGTAAGCACAATCTTTCCAACTCCCTGAACCGGATAAGAGGCGTTGTTGGCACAAGTGACTGAATTCCCATGAGGGACAGACTCGAGAGAGGTAAACAATTCACGATGTGAGGTAATGTGCTTTGTAGCACCACTGTCCAAATACCACACATGTGAATCTGCAGCAACTGAGAAGCATGCATCATGGACAGCAGGATTGTAAGTGCACTCTGCGCTAAAAGCCCATTCTGCATCGACATCAGCGACACAGTCTCCTTTCACAGAAGACTCAACAATGGCTGCATTTGTAGTGGAACCAGCATTTGCAGTGGAACCACCCTCTTTCTTCTTAGCCTCTTTGGCCTTCAACTTAGGACACTGCTTGATCAAGTGATCATTAGCTTTACAATAATGGCAACGCATCTTCTTTTTTCCCTTATCACCAGAATTGCCAGATGAAGTGATGCCAGCAGAAGCATTAGGAACATAAGTTTTGCCACTTGCAGCTGAACCATAAGAAGTGGCTACATTGTTGTTACCACCCTTTCTTTAAGAAGCAATAAAATCATGTTCAACTACACGTTGTCTCGAAAGTGACTGTTGCAACAACAATCTGCATAATGCATCAAACTTGACAACTTCTGGATTTCCTTGGGTCATAAGTCTCCAAGTACTAGCAAAAGTCTAGTAAGAATCTAGTAAGGCATCAAGGACAGTCTGCACAAGGGAATTGTCTGAAATGACTTCACTTGCAGAAATAAGTTGCTCATTGATATCCTTGACACTAGCAAGGAAAGTGTCCATATCATCTTCCTCATGCATAATCTTTGACTCGAGCTCTTTACGCAGCAAAGCAATTTTAGCCTCATTGCGGCTTGCATAAAGACCAGCCAAAATATCCCAAGCCTGTTTTGCAGATTTTGCTAAACGGATGTGAGGAACAATGGTGCGCTTCACAGACAACGCAATCAATGCATGAGCCTGCGCATCCTTTACATCCCAATGAGCTTGTTCTACCGTAGGCAAAACAACTCTAATAGCACACAATAGAGAGTGTGTTACTTAGTGTGCAATGGAAAGATAGATATCCCTAGAGTGATGGGCATATATACAATGCTCGGGGGGAAAAACCTCCTAAAGAGGGAAAAAATGCCTCGGCGGTCCTAGTGTGTTCACACACATCACTACCACATGTATATGGTAGCAAAAACTCACAATGAAACAATGGTGAGTGAATTTTATTAACAGAACCTTTTGAATTTTTTTGCTACTCTATTAAGATAAACCACATTCAAGCACTCCACATGGCTCAACAAGAGGGATGTTGGGACTCATGAGGTTTGCGAAAACAGTTGAGAAGTTGAAGAGCCGTCGAGTCTAGCCGGGATATGTTTTTTTGCAATGGGGGTGGGCAGCACACAACGAGGTAGCCGAGCTGCTAGAAGGTGAAGAGGCATTGCTAGAGAGAGAGAGAGAGAGAGAGAGAGAGAGAGAGAGAGAGAGAGAGAGTTCTTGCCCGACTAGAGCAAGGGACCAACTGTAGAAGCCTCTTTTGTCTTTGAGCAGCTGTAGAGAATTAGCCAATAGCTTGGACATGTGTGTGTGTGTGTGTGTGTGTGTGTGTGTGTGTGTGCGTGCACGCTATTATCGGAGTGCGCGTCTCTCTAGGGTCGATCGAGAAAGCGTCGGGGTTGTGGCTGTAGATGCAAGAGCAGTCAAGGTGCAAATCAAGGGAAACGCGTGCAGTTAGGAGCGTTTTTAGTGTTAGTAAGAGTGTATAGTGACACTCTTACTAACACTAAAGAGGTGCAAATCAAGGGAAACGCATGCAATTAGGAGCGTTTTTAGTGTTAGTAAGAGTGTATAGTGACCTAGAGAGAAGTTGCAAAAACATACCACATATCGGAACAGAGATAATGGCTGAAACCGAACTTAGAAAATATATTAACACTTAATTGATGATGGCAATTAGCAAATGTTTCCATTAATTTGATATTTGGAACAAACCGCCCTTCTTTGGGCATGTGTACCTTCTTTTTTTCTATTTTCGTCGAGCATGCTATTTTTGCCCTCCTTTCTTGCATGTGAAGGCTCCCTCTTTTAGCAGCTTGCCTTTAGCTTCACACCACGCATGTTCCATCCCTTAAGTGAGAGGCACCGATAGCGTCGTTTGTGCCCCCTCCCCAGCTAGCTCTCAAAAGAGATGGGCGCGGGAACCAACCCCCAGAGGGTGCCATATTAGCATTGGCGGGTACGTCAACGGCAACAGATGACAATGGAGCACCACCACAGGCACTGCTACGAACAAAAACACCGCCGCCAACAACCATCAAGCACAACCAAAATAGCTCTGAAGGGATCAACTGCCATAGCCAGCACATGGGGGAGCTCCCTTTCTCTCTCCTTGTGTCCCTATGAGGGCTCACGTCCCAGATCAAATACTCCAACTTCCTCACGTTCGGGCGTGCATGTGGCTCCATTGCATCTCCATGTGGCAATCCCAGGTGAATCCGCCATCTCCAAGTCTCCAAAACCCCCCCTAAAAGCTTTAAAAAAACCATTTTCTTCCCAAATTGCACTTCTTGCCAAAGACTGACCATAAAAGCAATTGCCGGCCTGTAAAGTGCTACCTGTAGCCCTTTGGATCTGCACCATCTTGTTTAGATACCACCACCTTCCCACCTTTTTGGATCCACCAACCAAGACGACAAAAAAATGGCAACAAACATCAGATTGCTCCCGGTCGACCACACCGTCAACTTCCTGCTATAACTTGCCCGTCCAGACTTCGTTTGAGACACCTTTCTACAAGCTCCGTACACCACATAGAATGCATGGAATCCCTGGAAAAGCTCCAAAATTATTAGATGGCACATCTACCGAGGCGGCCAACCCGGCACAAACGTGGCCCCTGGCAAAACTTCTATTGCTAATAACTTGACATTTGGGACTCAAATTACCGATCTGAAAAGACTAGCAGGCTCCATAAATCAAGCACTACACACCCATAGCTCCAAATTGGCTCGAAGTACCTGGCATCACTTGGTATATCCGTCTCAGATCTGTAATCACTTCCAACTTCAAATCCAAATATCTTGCACTCTATAGCTTCGTTTTATGAGCCATCTAGACCAGTTGACTCGGCACTTCAAGCTCTACATTCTCAAGCTAAAAAACCTCACCTAGAATCTCATTCACCTGCCATCATAATTGGCCCTTTTTGGAGCCCTCTTGGTCTAGAAAATCACATAAAGCATACATCTCCGCCCTCTTGCTGACATAACAGCTCTTAACATTATTCATAAGTTTGGCAAAACCTCAAATATGTATGCAGATTTGCATCTTTCACCCCGTGGCTGCAAAGCGGCATGACATCCACCCGCTATAAACCTACTTATCCTCCAGTATGTGCTCATCTTTAGAAGTCCTCCAAGGCTTCATCATCATCAAAAGATGCACCTTCATCATCTAAATCCCTATCTTCCGACACATGAAGTCTCCATTTCTAATTTGAAGCTTTGCATCTGTTTTTTAAATTATTTTGACACGTTTACTTGCAATTGGAACCTTTAACTATGTACCGTCCATTCCACTTAACTTGTAGGTAGCATTAGGAAAAGCATGTTTGACAGTGTAGAACAATTTGTGATCATCCCAAGTAATGGCAAGCAATCTGTCTCCACTATTACAGAAGCACCAATAAAGTACTCCTTGTCACACCTTAGGGAAGTTTCTACGTCCCAAAGTTCCTTTTTTACTTGCAAATATGCTCTCTGCCAAGCACTTAATACTTTAGCACCAAATATGATAGCATACCTTCCCCCCTGCTCGTTATCTTGTCCAATAGCCCACCCAATACATGTGGGACTTGTGTCAACCGTCACAAAGATTGGCTTTCCACTTTTGTAGTCTGCTTTTCTTAATGTAGGAGCCTCTTGTAACATCTTCTTCAGTTTACGAATAGCCTTTGAGTGTTCTCCTTATCAAACATATTTTTGTCCCTTCCTGAGAAATTGGTATATAACCTCTGCAACATGTGAAAAATGGGGTAACCATATCAAGTTAAAAAATACATGCACCTAAAAATCTTTGCACTTTTGTAATTGAATTGCATGTCTCTTTCATCTTTTGAATAGCATCCACTTTGGCAGGGTTGAGTCTTCTACCAACAAATGGCCCACATAAGTGTCCTACAATCAAGACTTCTTTTATCCCAAACATAGACTTTTGGCATGAGAGTGTAAGGTTGACCTCTTCAAGCCTGGATAATATCCTGTCACAATTAACAATATGGTTAGCCGACAAACTGTTTGCACCCCCTCTTATCTTTGGCTTCATCTTTTTCACCCTCTTCACACCCTTTTATCGGCACGTCGTCAATAAAAGGCATGGTAATTTGAGGAATGAAATCCCGCAACACTTTATTCATCCCATTCATCATGTGAGCAAGTGAATTAGTTGCACCTTGTGGCAAAGTGCACATTTTTACTAATCCCAAAGGAGTACACATGGTTATCATATGCCTACTTTCCATAGCCAGTTGAAATTGATCATAGCCCGAATACAAGTCTCCCATAGAATAGATGGCTCTACCTGCAAAGGCCTCTGCAAATTCATCAACCACTAGACTTGTTCCTACATTTTCGATAGTTACTTTGTTTACTGGCTGCATATCCTGTATAAACCTCAATGTCCCATTCTTCTTGAGAATTGTAAACCACATGTTAGAGTAAGGAGCACAAGAGGGCTCCAAAATGCCCATCTTAATCTTGTCTTCAACAGATCAACCAACTTAGGAAGATGAGCCTTTGGAACAGGAATAGGCCGTAAATTCCAAGGCAAGTGTGGAACAGTAAATATCACCATGGGAGCTACACCACTAGGATCAACACAACTGATCTCACCTGGTTGGAAAGCAAAATCTTTCCCATGCTTCTTTAACATTTCACAAAAATGTTCTCTCTCTTCTTGATTTAGAAAATCTGCATTACCAATCTTTAGTTCTTGTAGAGTTTTTTAGTAAATGAGTGCCCAGTTTTACCTGGATCTCGGAGAATAGGTTGTTGAGATGCTTTCTCCAGAATGTATCACTCTCTTTTGGCAACGGAATGGCTGACCTTCTTTGCCACTATTTTGTATTTTGTATTCACTTGTACCTATTCTGCATCTAACTCTTCTTTGAATTGCAAAATAAAATTATTCATGTTAAGAGAGTTTACCTTAACCATATCTATCCCAGCTTGATCATTAGATAGTATGACTATATCTGATTCCCCTATTGTATCCACAAATGCGTATTCTTCAAAAATACCTGAAATTGCTTCATCTGGGTCTAGTATTTCACATCCTTGAAGTATGCCTGGGACATTGCAAACATGTTTCCTCACATTTGCACAAATCATTTAATTTTTTGTAAGATATCGAACCCTCTGAAGCCAATCCCAAAAATCCCAAAGAGAAAGTCTCTTTGTAAACATCTACTGTCAACGACAAGAACTTCTCCTCCGAAGCACCATCATAGTCCCGCTTTACAATTGCACTTGGAAAAAATCCTGAACACCCCTGTTCTCTTTGAATTCTTTCGTCAACCTTGGCAATGGATAATCTCTTAAGGTATCCCTGTTCCTGGCATGGTCCACACAAACAGTTAGAAATTGTACTGCTCTCTTACCATCACAACTTCTCATCCTAGCGTACACAGATCCATCATCCAAAACCTTGGTTTCCATCCGCACCGGCGTAATGTAAGGCTGGCCTAAGATGACTGGATATGTAGAGTGATCTTGTACAAAAAAAATTTGTTCATCGCTTACATCCCCCCTATGGTTATTTTAACATTAGGGCATGCACCATACAAATCCCCTGATTGTGCATTGGCAGCTTGAATATGCCACCCGTGTTCCACATCAACAGGCCACTTTCCTTTTAAGAATAAGCTCTTTGACATAAAGGTTTACTTCTGACCTATGATCTACCAATGCAACAATCTGCTTTTCCAAATCACCTACCTTTACCAAAGTTTCAATAGTAGCCCTAGCCCAATGATTTCGCGTAAAATGGTTGCGAGGTACATCTTCTTCATACTCATCCTCATGAAATCTGACATGCTTTACACATCTTGGAAGCTCATTGTTGTCTACTATGCTTCCCCATTCATCTTCACCTCGTTCTTCTTCATTAACACTGCCCAAAATAGCTTCAATTTTTTCATAAAAACTTTGCACCCCCTGCAACCTGGTTGGGTCATTTTTAGGCCCGTACAATATTTGGTGCTTTCTCTTCATGAGATCAATGATACTGTCATGGAATTCCTATTTCTCAATTTCTAGGATCTTGCCGAGAGTGAAATCCACCCTACTATTCAGAATGAGCTCCTCAAGTATCTTCCTCACATCAGTAGCCTCTCCAATATCAGATCTCAGCTTCTATGAAGGACCTAGTGCTTTCCCACCTTTTTCTCCTTCTTGGACTCATCCATTGAGACATTGGGTGGGGTAGGAGGAAATCCTGAGCTAGACTCTTTTCCCTTTGGTACCTCTGATCTCGTCGTCCTCTTTGAAGTTCCTGCCAGATCCTCTTCCCTCTTTTGCTTTTCTTCTATAGAAGCCTCATTGTTTTGAGATTTAGCTATATATGCATATATTGAGAGGGAATCTACAGGGTCTTCCCACCCATTAGTCTTTCTAATACAATTTCCCACTTGACACAACTGTTGATACGCAACTTTTCCTCTCTTTTTTTTTTGTCATAGCATACGGGCAGAAGGTCCCATTCCTGCTTGAACCTTCAATTGGTTTTTTTTGCATTTTATCCTCAATCTACACACCGTAAGTCAGTGCTTCAGCTACACTCACATGGTGTTCCTGCAACATCTCTTCCATGCTTTTCTTCATACCACCTTTTTCATATTTGGTCTTTAGAGGCAACCTTGTTTCTTGCAAGTGTATCAGACCATCCTTCCAAAGAACCACATCTTTATGCTTGGTTTCAGCAAACTCCTCGCACTCATTCCTGACATGATCAAGATTGTCACACCACACACAATTTTGATTCCCACTTCCTCTTTGTGGACCGCCTTGTCTCAACTGGGAGCTTGAATCTTTCTCTCAAGCTTCGCAGCTTTCAAATTAATGTTCAATTCTTGGATCCCCTTCACAAGCTCATCCATGAACGACTCCTCTAGCTTTGGAATCTTCTCCTTTATTGGCACAGAAACCTCTTCTTCCTTTTCTTCCACATATACATTCATTCCAACTAACTTATCCAGTATTTTTTGCCGTTTCACCACCATATTAATGCTTCAATCACTTCTTCCCAATCTAATTTCAGCCCTAGCTTGCCTGTGGGATCCTCAAGGAGATCCACTAAGCTCTTTTGCAATTTTGGGTTTGCAACCTACACAAAAATTACTTTCTTCAAATTAAGAGCAGCACATTTGGTTGCAGATAATTGGGCAAATCTCTTTTCAAGTTCTCTTAACAATTCAAGAGCAGATAGCCCCTTATTATGCTACTGCACCCACTTTAAAAAACTCTTCTTTGTAACGTGCTCCTTATCTTCAAGAAAATATTCATCTTTGAGATCTTGTTTAAATGCCACCCACGTAGCACCATGTGCAGTTCTCAGTTCCTCAATCTGTGCACGTAATTCAGGCACGACAACGAGTACAAAATTCTCCACTGCAGTTTGCTCACTTGTCTTCCTTAACCAGGTCATATACTTTGCAAAATTTGGAAATATAACGTCCTTCAAATCACCCCATGTTAGTGGCTCACAACCCTAATAGGTAATCAATACAAGAATCATGTAGTGTAAAGATAACCAAGGTAGAAGACATCACATTTAATCACAGAACTGCAGAGTAGATGAAGAAGAAACACCAAAATAAAGATAAGAAAGTATTGCATTCACTATATATTCATCATCACCATTGACCTACAGAGCAAAAACAGTGGTACGACTACAAGAAACTGCCAAAACTGCATGTCGATTATATCTGAAAAACTGCTACACGCCATATGACCATTTGAATGTTTAAAACTACTTAAGCATAAAGTCCTTGTGTAACCAAACCCCTAAGGATTAAAGCTAAGACCTTAGTTACAATCAAAAAGTAAGTGCCCTGACAGATCGTGCCCTAACACCTAACACTCTTGGTGGGCAATGTTTCTCAAACATTGTGAGAACATGTCATAAAATCTCATATCTAACCAACCCAATTTCATGGATGCTTGAGAGTCAATCACTGCCTACATCATCACCTATGTCATCGCCTACATCATCGCTAGAAGGCTCTAGAAGAATCTAGAAGGATCTAGAAGATTCTAGAAGTTCTAAAAGTATCAAGGAGATTCTAGAAGTTTCTAGAAGCATGGAGAAGATCTCGAAAGAATCTAGAAGTTTCTAGAAAGCTCTAAAAAGTTGAAGAAGGATCTAGAAGGTTCTAGAAGAACTAGAAGGATCAAGAAGATTCTAATCTCCTCAAGAAGAACCTAGAAAGTCCTAACCTCCTCAAGTAACCTCCTCAAGCACTAGTATAAATAGGGGTCTTGGGCCACAAGCCCCTCAGTCTTGCCAACACCAGTTGTGAGCCTCCTATGAGGAAATCCCTCTTCTAGTTCTTATGTTCAAGTCTTGTCCTTGCAATCAAGCCTTGTCTTGTACTCAAGTCATGTAATCCAAGTCTTGTTCTCTTAATAAAGAATTAAGTCTTATAATCAATATTAAGCTTATCATGTAATCCAAGTCTTGTTCTCTTAATAAAGTATTAAGTCTTATAATCAATATTAAGCTTATCATCAACTCCAAGTTCTTGTACATTGTGAGCACCTCCTCTTGCTCTCTTCTAGCTCTATACACGCTCATAACAGTTTGGCAAGACTACCATCTCTTAATCTTCTCAAGCCATCATGGAGCCGACGATGGAAGGTGTCATCAACGCATTGCAAGGCATCCAAGCTCAGTTACAAGAACTTCGAGAGTAACGCTCAACTTCAAGCAGGGCAACCCCTAATCTTGGGACCGGCGTTGCAAAATCTTCAACGCCAAATTCAAGAGCTTCAAGAGACAAGCACACATCAAGCACAAGCTACAAGATCTATCTATTCTCAACAACATAAGACCTCTTTGGACAAAAGACAAGCAGAAAAAGGTCTCTTTCTTCCCGCTGATTCCACTTCAAGTTTTATGCTACCAGTCAAGATCCATATGCCGGGTGGGCACATGGATTGTGAATCAAGCACCACGGCGTGCTTCATGGACAAAGAATTTGCAAAAGAACAAGGCATACCACTTGTGGAGAAGTCTAATCTAGCAACTGTAGAAGTCATTGATGGTCGTCCCCTTGCTTCAGGGGATATCAGGTATGAAACTCGCCCCATACAAGTAACATTGCAGGAGCATGTTTCAAGAATAGCGTTCAATATTATACAAATCCCAAGAAGTCCAATTGTTATTGGGCTACCGTGGCTTGAATTACATAATACTGACATCGATTGGAGGGCTCGGAGAATTGAACCACGAAAAGTCCAAAAGAAGAAGGGAAGGCATAATAGGCCTATATATCTTGGAGCGAACGTCTTCATGCGTGCATCCAAAAAGTATCCAACCTTCCTGATATTTGCAACACCAACCGACACGTCGACAACAAAAATCATGGAGGCATTTCCACGTCTATATGTTTTTGAGAAGAAGAATGCAGACCTCTTACCGGAGCATCGACCCTATGATTGTGCTATAGAGCTTCAAGAGGGAACCCACCCCCTTTTGGCCCAATATACAATCTATCTCAAGATGAATTGGTAGAATTACGGAAAAATATTGATGAGAATCTTGCTAAGGGGTTCATACGACATTCAAAGTCCCCAGCAGGAGCTCCAATACTCTTTGTAAAAAAGAAAGACAGAACTCTCCAGATGTGCATGGATTATAGGGGCCTAAACAAGATCACCGTCAAGAATCGATATCCCCTTCCATTGATCCCAGAGCTTCTTGAGCGCCTTGGCAAGGCAAGAATATTTACAAAAATAGATCTTCGTGGTGCTTACAACCTAGTCAAAATCAAAGAAGGTGATGAATGGAAGACAGCCTTTCGGACAAGGTATGGCCACTTTGAATATACCGTCATGCCATTTGGTCTCACAAATGCCCCAGCTGTTTTTCAACATTTAATGAACGATATCTTTCGAGAGTATTTGGATTATTTTGTGGTAATATATTTGGATGATATCTTGATATTTTCCAAGGATCAAGAAGAGCATGAGCACCATGTACGATTAGTGCTTGAAAAGCTTCGTGCATCAGGGTTATATGCAAAGTTGGAGAAGTGCTCTTTTCATCAATCTAAGGTGGAATTTCTTGGTTATGTAATTTCTAAAAAGGGAATCTCCATGGATCCAAAGAAGGTTCAAACCATCCTTGATTGTGAGACACCCACCTCGGTAAGAGATGTTCAATGTTTCCTTGGATTTGCAAATTTTTATCGCATCTTTATACAGAGATACTCCAAGGTGGTTACAGCACTCACAAGGTTGACAGGCCATAATAAGTTTTTCTGGGGTATTTCAGTCTCTCAAGCAAGCTTTCACGACCGCACCCATTGTAATTCACGCAGATCCTACAAAGCCTTTCATCCTAGAAACAGACACTTCAGATTTTGCCCTTGGCGCTATTCTATCCCAAGTAAGAGAGGATGGTTGAGTACATCCAGTGGCTTTTCATTCCCGCAAGTTCTCAGCTGTAGAAATCAATTATGAAATCCATGATAAAGAGCTCTTAGCAATCATCGACTCCTTCGACTGTTGGCATCACCTACTTGAAGGAGCTCCTCATAAGATCACTGTCTATATAGATCACAAGAATTTGGAATACTTCATGACATCCCGCGTCTTGAATCGTCGCCAAGCCAAGTGGAGTGGTATCCTATGAATGTTTGATTTTCTTATCTCTTATAGACCTGGATGTCAACAAGCTAAGCCAGATGCCTTATCAAGAAGACCCTACCTTGCACCTAGAAAAGGCGACGCAGCATTTGATCAACAGAGTCAGTGATTTTGAAACCTGAGCAGCTTAAGCTAAACGCCACCATGAGCCAAGCTCCTAAAGATTCTACTTTTCTTTCTAAGGTGAAGACGCAAATTGCCAAAGACCCACTTGCTCAGAATATTCGACAACAACTACAAGGACAAGAGGTTAATGAGGAATTTCAAGAAATTGATGGACTAATTTACTATAAGGGTCTTCTCTATATTCCGCCAGGACCAACACGATTGGAGGTACTTCAGCAACGGCATGATCTTCCATCAGTCGCAGTAGCAGCAGGTCATTTTGGGGTTAATAAGACAATTGAGCTTCTCTCCCGTGACTTTTGGTGGCCTCAAATGTGGAAGCTTGTCAAGGAGTATGTAGGCGCTTGTGACACTTGCAATAGATCAAAGGCCCCTCGCCATCGCCCTCATGGGTTACTCCATCCCTTGCCCATTCCAACCAAACCATGGTCATCCATATCCATGGATTTCATTGTAGAGCTACCATTGTCACAAGGATTTGAGTCCATTTTAGTAGTCGTGGATCGATTTACAAAAATGGCACACTTCATTCCAACCACTAAAACCATCACCAGTGAAGGTACGGCCAAACTCTTTCTACAGCATCTCTATCATTATCACGGATTACCGGATGACATAGTTTCTAATCGAGGCCCACAATTCATCTCTAGCTTTTGGAAAAGCTTATTCAAGCTACTCAGAGTACAAATCAACCTCTCCTCAGCCAATCACCCACAAAGTGATGTACAAACAGAGAGAGTAAATCAAGTTTTGGAACAATATCTCCGATGTACTATCAATTATCACCAGGATAATTGGATCGAGCTCCTACCGCTAGCAAAATTCTCCTATAATAACAGTTTTCATGCCTCCACCCGTCACACTCCATTCTTTGCTAATTATGGTCAACATCCCAAACAAGATATCCACAGACACTATCAAGTCAAGAATCCAACTGCTATTCTCTTACACAACAATTATCTGCAATTCACAAAGAACTTACGATTCATATCAAAGAAGCTCAATCCAAGTATAAGGAAAGTGCAGATCTCCATCGCATGCAGCATCCAAAATACAAAGAAGGGGATAAATTGTGGCTCCTCCGACGTGATCTGTGTTCATCTCGTCCCTGTCAAAAGCTTGATTATCGAAGGCTTGGCCCGTTTAAAATTATCCGTCAAGTCAATCCAATCACCTATTGACTCCGATTTCCCTCATCCATGAAAATCTATCCGGTCTTTCATGTCTCAGTCCTAGAACCTTGTCACACATCTAAGATCCCAGGAAGAGCCCTACAACCACCTCCTCCGGTTGAGATTCAAGGACATGACGAATATGAGGTCGAGAAAGTCCTAGATTCTCGAGTTTTGTGTGGCAGGTTACAGTACTTGGTGCATTGGAAAGGCTATGATGTTAGTGAACGAACCTGGGAACTAGCACACAATCTAGAGCATGCATCTCTCAAAGTCCAAGAGTTCCATCAACAACATCCATGGAAGCCAAACTCAAGGAACACCACTGCTCCTCGTGGAACTCGTCGCTAGAGGAGGGGGTAATGCAATGGATGCTTGAGAGTCAGTCGCTGCATGCATCATCACCTATGTCATCGCCTACATCATTGCTAGAAGGCTCTAGAAGAATCTAGAAGGATCTAGAAGATTCTAGAAGTTCTAAAAGTATCAAGGAGATTCTAGAAGTTTCTAGAAGCATGGAGAAGATTTCGAAAGAATCTAAAAGTTTCTGGAAAGCTCTAGAAAGTTGAAGAAAGATCTAGAAGGTTCTAGAAGAACTAGAAGGATCAAGAAGATTCTAATCTCCTTAAGAAGAACCTAGAAAGTCCTAACCTCCTCAAGTAACCTCCTCAAGCACTAGTATAAATAGGGGTCTTGGGCCACAAGCCCCTCAATCTTGCCAACACTAGTTGTGAGCCTCCTATGAGGGAATCCCTCTTCTAGTTCTTATGTTCAAGTCTTGTCCTTGCAATCAATCCTTGTCTTGTACTCAAGTCATGTAATCCAAGCCTTGTTCTCTTAATAAAGTATTAAGTCTTATAATCAATATTAAGCTTATCATCAACTCCAAGTTCTTGTACATTGTGAGCACCTCCTCTTGCTCTCTTCTAGCTCTATACGCACTCATAACAGCCAAATTATTTTCTCATATTACATTGATCACTTAATGTGGGAGAATAAACGGGACCAAGGGTTAAGATATAGGCGTGTGCTTATAGATCTATCTCAACACGAGGCCAATGGTAAAGGGGCCCAAATGAGAAATGGTCTATCAAAGAGCAAGGCTAACCAATGGAGCATTAGACCTTAGGGTTAGCTTCATTGAAGACCTCCAATAATTAGTGTAAAAGTCCTTTGAGCTTAGGTAAGCTAGGGCTGAGCTTGAGGTGGGAACCCGGCCCAAGCTTAAGGTGCTTGAGGTGTTTGTTGTGCTTGATGACTAAGGCGCTTGAGGTGCTTGATGACTGAGATGCTTGAGATGCTTGAGGTGCCTGATGATTAAGATGCTTGAGATGCTAGGGTTGTACTTGAGGTGAGAACCCATCCCAAGGTTGAGGGGCTTAAGGATCAAGCTTGTGGTGAGAACTAGACCCAAGGTTGAGAGGCTTGAGGTGGCACAAGAGTCAAATCTAATCTCTACAAGGAGGGGGCGAGCCCTGCAAGAGGGGGAATGAGAGAGAACACACACACACACTCACACAAGGCATGCTTGGTACAAACAAATCAAAAGGAACACTTGTCAAGTTCCTCCTCGTGTTGCCCTCATGGTGTGCCTAAAGCCTATTGGTTGGCCACCCAAGGGTCCAATGATAAATTAGAAGATTGAATTGATTGTTTTTACATTTATTAAGTCCTCTCTCTCAATGGGGAAAGGGGGACACTTGTCCCAAGGCTACCCTTGTTACTTGATTTACCTCCTGCTTGTGATTGGCTAGGCCTGGAGGGGTCCAATGAGCTTCAAGCATGAGCTACAAGGGGGAGTCCGCCAAAGCAAGTAGGGGGCCTACTTAGGGGGTATACTCTCCCACGCACACTCACACACAGTCTCATTGTACATTGTACAAAGTGCAAGAGCTCCCTCTCCTTCTCCAAGCAAGTAGAGGTTGAGAGCCTACACCAACACTCTTGGCTATGGAGTGCAAATCCAACCAAGATCCATGCTTCAATGCTTAAGCTTTCCATCTTCATTACTATGCTATTATTATGTATGCTAGCAAGAAGAGTGATGATAAGTGAGGAACTAATTCTTTCTCCTATGAAATGTTTTGTCTTCCTCTTCCCTACCCTTATTCCCTGCTAGCTCTCTCCACCTTCGAAGGTGTTTGAGGTCTTGGGACTGAGTCTTGGGACAGTTAATGATTTCCACAAAGTTTATGTTATGCTTGTGATGCATGAAGGTTTCCATCTTCATTGCATCACTAGGTCATAAGGAACACAAAGATTGTATTGTAACAAGTCTCTCTTGATGGGAGAAATCATAATACAAATGCCTATTGGAGGAGGGACCGGCTTTACATAAATCCGGTCCTCAATTGTTGTCATGTTCTCTAGATTCTCTCTCTTGCAAAAGTATTTTTCATGCCAAATTAACTAAATGCTATGTTTGTGTTGCTAAATTCAATTATGTTCACCCGCTATGCTCACAGAGTAATTTTTGAAAAGTACTCTCTGTAATTTCTGCTACTCTCAAGTTAATAGGCCAATTCCATTACATTGGTATCATAGCATTGTGTTTCTCTTTTCTTGCTTAAGAAGAGAGGTCCTTAAGTAGCCTATAAATAGTTGATTTTGTTAATTATATTAGGGTAAGTGAAAGTGGGATCTATTATCGATTTTGTTGATCCCACTATGTGGGATATGGTGCACACCTTGGGAGCTTTGGACTTAATAATGGAGTCTTTTTAGACTTGCCTACAGCTTTACCATTATTGAGCCATAAGAAGTCCGAAAGGAGCTAACCCTTGGCAACTCTGCTATGTTAGACTTACTCCACTACTCTCCATAATTAACCACTTCAAGCCGTGGGTGTAGATACTTAAGAGCCAATTTTCAAAGGCCAAGAGGAGTGGAAATCAAGGTTTTGAATTGCCGAAAGCATACACTAAGTACGTACATGAAGTTTGTTAACATGGATGACAATAACCAAGAGAGTAGAATGAACATTGATAGCTGAAATTTTCACATGAAGGTGCTAATGATGATGCCCCCATGTTTGTCAAGTATCTCGTTACTAGGTTGCAGCAAGCTATAGGCAACCCTACTTTGCAAGCCGAAGATACTCAACAACTTTACGCTTATGGAATTTCCCTTCCTCTCCAAGAGGAGAGAGATCTTAGGAGTCCTCTTGAAGAGACCCCCAAAAGAAGACTCACTCCCATACAAGAGGAGGAATCCAAAGAGCAAGAAATCAATGAAACTATAAGTTCCTCTGAAGATGTGGCTCCACGAAGATGGCGGTCTAGATGATCATCCACTCCTCCCAAGAGGAAAAGATCAACACACAGTCCTTCTCCTCGTCATTCCAAAAGGGAATAGAGGAAACAAAGGAAGAAAAGGGCTAGAAAGAGGTCACCCTCTTCTTCTTCTTCTTCTTCTTCTTCACCTTCCTCCTCTTCCGACGAAAGCTATGGTTATTCTCCTAGAGAATACAAGAGGGGAGGACATTGTAAATCATACCCTGCATGGCGAAGTCACTAAAGCTCAAGAAGTTTAGGAGGGAGAAAAGAGTATCTCTTTTCTACCTATGATGGCACCTTCACTGTTACGGACATAGTGTTGGCCTTCATCCAACAATTTGATGTGGCCTTTTGAGATGAGGGCTTCATAGAGTCCTCCAAGCTACAACATATAGCTATGCAATTCTAGAAATCGGTTCGCCAATGGTGGGCTAGCCTTCATGGCAACGAAGCCCAAAGACATGCAAAACTCTACGAGTTTCCATCATGAAGCAATTCCTTGCAAGCGATGCAAAGGACAAAGTGCTCACCGAATGGCGTAGCTTGAAGCTTCTCTCTCATGAGTCTATACAAAAGTGTGTAGACAAGTTTTTGGATTTACATCTCAAGGCTACTGTCTGTCAAAAGATAGACTTTGCCAAGCAAAAGCAACAATTTTGTGCAAGATTACCTGAAGAGATGGCCAAATACATCAACCCTCAACGGCTTGGTTCTATCACCGAAGTAATCCATCACACCATGGTTGCTTCATGCATCAATTTCCATCAAGGGGCTAGATGGAATGTCAAGCCAATGGAAAACAAAGATAAAAATGATCCAAAGGAGAAAACCAATGCTCAAAATTCTTCCAAAGGCATTTCCAACAACAACAACAAAACTCTGTCCAGGGAGAAGGGAGTTAAAAAAGGCAAAAACAAACTCTCTCCTGAAGAGCTTGAAGCTTTTTGCAAGGACCATAAGTGTTTCAATTGTGGTGAGCAAGGACATGGCTATCGTTCTTACCCCAAGAAGAATGCTTGCAATGAGACTCCTAGAGCTTTCACCATCGAAGCCCCAAAAGAGGATGTTCACTGCAAAGGATCATCACTTTCCTATGCTTAGGGAAAGGTAAGAGAGCATGATGCCTTCATCTTGTTTGACCCTGGCTTTGACCCTGGCTCTACTCAAACTTCATATCAATGGAGTTGGCCACCAAGTTGGGCATTCAAGCTTTCAAGATGGGAGATATGGTAATGGCTGACACAGCTTTCAAGGGACAGCAAGCGTCCGTTACTCCCTTGATTGCGAAGTTGAGGCTTCATGTCCCAAGCTATGTCAAAAAAGAAGAATTTTTCATCTCTCCTCTCCAACATGAGGATGCTATCCTAGGGGCACCATGGTTTGATTGCATGGCTGCCAATATGAAGTTCCCTGAAAGGAGAATCTACTTCAACTATAGGGAAAAGAACATGTATATAGATGCTAGTGAGCGTGGTTGCACTATTCCACTTGTAAATCCTCTTGCTTTTGATAAATCAATGAAGAGCTCAGTTTCTGCGTACATGATTTTTTTCAAAGAGTCTATAAAAGATCCTAATGTTTCATCAAATGTAAATGGTAGGAATCAAGAAGATTTAGACTTGTCTAATTTTCTAAAAGGATTCCAAGATGTGTTCATCGTTGATACCCCTATGGACATACCTCCAAAACGAGGGGATGATGACCATTGCATTGAGCTCCTTCCAAGAAGCTCACCACCTAACAAGCCTCCTTATCGAGTCTCACGAGCTCAACAAGAGGAGATCATGAGGCAAGTACAGGAATTGGTAGACAAAGGGATGGTGAGGCCTAGTTCTTCTCCCTTTTGTTCTCCAGTCCTCTTAGTGCAAAAGAAAGATGGTACATACCGTATGTGTATGGACTATCGAGCACTAAACCATATCACTATTAAAAACACATTTCATGTGTCTCGAGTAGAAGATCTGTTTGATAAGCTACAAGGATCTACCTACTTCAATAGGATTGACCTTGAAAGTGGCTATCATCAAATAAGGATAGTGGATGAAGATATTCTAAAGACCACGTTTTGCACAACGTTTGGTCTTTACGAATATCTAGTCATGCCTTTTGTCTTGACTAATGGACCATCTACGTTCAATCTAATGGAGAAAATTTTTAGATCTTATCGCAAATTCACTGGAGTGTTCTTTGATGATATCATCATCTACTCCAAGTCTTTCGAGGAACATAAGCAACATCTCCAAGTGATTTTTCAAGCATTGAGGGAGAATAAGCTTTTTCTCAATCAAAAGAAAAGTGAATTTTTTCCTTCAAGAGATTCAACACCTAGGTCATATTATCTCTCAAGATGGTATCCGTATGGATCCATCGAAGTTAGAGGTAATAAAATCATGGCCTAATCCAAGGAATCTACTGAGCTAGGAAGCTTTATTGGTACATGCGCATACTATAGATGCTTTATAGCAAAATTCTCTCAAATAGCAGGACCACTACATGACTTAACCAAGAAGAACGTTAAGTATGTATGGACTGCTAAGGAAAAAAATGCTTTTGATAGGCTCAAGGATAAGTTTACCTCCTCCCAACCAGTCCTCATGCTTTCGGATCTCTCAAAGCCATCTGAGGTCCAATGTGATGCTTGTGGTGATTGCCTTGGAGCAGTTTTGCTTCAAAAAGAGCATGCCATAGCATATGAGAGTCGAACGCTCAGTACCGATGAACGATTCTTTGGCATTTATGAGAAAGAGCTTTTAGCTATTCTACATGCCCTAGACACATGGAAGCACTACTTATTGGGGACACCATTTATTCTACAAACCGACCACCAAAGTCTCAAGTATTTCATGACGCAAACCAAGCTTTCCGACAAACAAATGAGGTGGGCAAATTTTCTTTTGCAATTTAATTTCCATATTGCTCACATTGGTAGTAGCCACAATCAAATGGCTGGTGCACTTTCACGATGACCAAAAATTAACGCGGTGTCTATAGCTACTCACAATGATCTATCTCCTATGATAGATGAGTATGCTACTGACCCTAAGTTTAGAGACATAATATTAGCCCTTGCCTTGGGGAAGAAAGAGGAACCATTCCCCTTGTAGGATGCTTATCTTCTCCACGGCGATAGGCTATGTGTTACCCACTCCCTTCGTGAGAAAGTTATGTATGAATCCTATGCTAATCCCTATGCGGGGCATAGAGGTATTCAACCTACTCTTCGAGGAGTAGAGACGTATTTCTATTGGCCTACCATGAAAGTGGACACACAAGAGTATGTTTCAAAATGTGTAGTATGCCAAAAGACCAAGTATGATAGAGGGAAGCAACCTAGATTACTCCAACCATTGCCTATCCCAAATTCACCAGAGAGTATATCCATGGATTTCATCTTTGGATTGCCCAAGTCTATCCATGGGATTACGGGAATATGGAAAAAAGTCGACAGGTTTAACAAGCAAGCACACCTTATTCCTATCAAAAAGACTATTAAGGCACACCAAAGGGCAAAACTCTTCATATATTAGATTTTCAAACACCATGGATTACCAATTTCCATCGTGTCAGATAGAGATCTTAGAATGACTAGTAATTTTTGGAAAGGTCTTTTTGAAAATCTAGGAACAAGATTGAATTTCTCTTCGGCCTATCACCCACAAACGGATGGCCAAAGTGAGATAGCCAATTTTACGATACTCGAACTACTCAAGACTTATGTTACCGAAGTAGATCAACGCTCACAATGGGAAAAGTACTTACCTTTGTAGACTATGCCTACAATAATACTATACATACTTCTACGGGAAAAGCACCTTTTGAGATCATTGAGGGAAGACCTAAAAGTCCCTTGCTACTCAAAGTACATGGGAAGATCTTTGTTGGCGATGAGTATAGCTGTGACCTACAAGAATCTTTTCAAAAGATTAAGGAGGCTATATCCATCTCTCTCAACAAAGGCAAAAAGCTGCTGCTGACAAGCACAGAAGGGCCTTAACGTTCAAAGAAAATGATTGGGTCTTACTTAAGTTTCCTAAGGCTTGATTAAGGCAAACGACGAGAAAAAATCCTACAGGCCATCAAAAGTATTATGCTAAGCTAGCAAAAAGATACAATGGTCCTTTCCAGATCTTGAAGCCTATCAATGAGACGGCTTACCGACTCAAGTTGCCCAACCATTGGCTCATACACAATGCTTTTCGTGTGAACCTGCTCAAGCCCTACAAAGGAGAGCCACCAAGTGAACCAATTATTGAAGACCCTCTCAAAGTTGAAGACCAAGAAGAGGTGCTACAACCTGAAGCTATCCTTCGGCATGAAGACAAGGTACTATGACATGGTAGATTATCCGATGGTATCTTATTAAGTTCAAAAATTATCCTTTTTAAGATGCTAGATGGATGCAAGGAACAGCTTAAGGATAGTATAAACCTTGTCAATGCTACGGGTAAGTACTTCTCCCGTTGGGATCTTTGATCTACTTCTGTTACATAGGCTTTTAGTAGATCGAGAATTGTTAGGTTAGGTATTTCACTTTGGCCATCTGTTTGCGGTTGATAGGCCAAAGAGAAGTTTAGCCTTGTTCCTAAGTTCTCAAAGAGACCCTTCCAGAAATTACTGGTCATTCTAGGATCTCTATCCGACACTATGGACATTGGCAAGCCATGGTACTTGAAGATTTGTGAAATGAAGAGGGTTGCCATTTGATGGGCTTTGATATTCTTTTAGAGAGGTATAAAATGAGCTTGTTTACTGAACCTGTCTACTATTGTCCATATTCCCGTATTCCCATGGATAGACTTAGGCAATCCAAAGATAAAATCCATGGATATGCTCTCCCATGGTGAATTAGGGATTGGCAAAGGTTGAAGCAATCCAAGTTGCTTCCCTCTATCAAACTTATGTTACCATATACATGTGGTAGTGATGTGTGTGAACACACTAGGACCGCCGGGGCATTTTTTCCCTCTTTAGGAGGTTTTTTCCCCCGAGCATTGTATATACACCCATCACTCTAGGACTATTTATCTTTCCATTGCACACTAAGTAACACACTCTCTATTGTGTGCCTTGAGCTTCCTTTGTCTTCTCCAAGCTGTGTGCATTTCTCTGCAACCCTAATTCCAACAATTGGTATCAAAGCAGGTTACGTCCTCCCATGCTTAGTAGCCAGCTGCTCCAACACACGCCTGCTCACTTTCTCCGATTTCAGTGAGCTTTGGCAAGCGTTCACAGGTCGACAAAAATTTCGGGAGTGCTCGTAGAGCTTAGTCTGCTCATATTTTTTATTCGGGCTCATTTCGGCCTCTGTTTCCACTACAAGCAGGTTTGCACATGCAGTTTTGTCATTTTGTGCAGAATTTCTATCAGTGTCGTTTTTTGCATAACACGTGCCTTACAGTCTTCTACGGTTTGTGCTATATAGCACATGTTGTTCTTGCTCCGTTTCTCCTATTTTTGGGTATTTTTCACATCAGGTGCAACATTTACCATGCTTGACAACAACACAGATGTGTTCAAGATGTTTGCTGCTGAGAAAAGGTTGGATGGGGACAATTACCCTATGTGGGCTTACATGATACAACATGTTCTTGTGTCAAAGGGCGTCTGGAATATTGTGCAGGCCATTGATGTACATCCTGGTTCTGAGGATGCAGGCGATGTTGAGGATGTTGCACGTCTTGCTGCAAGGATTGCTCCTATTAGAGTTGTTTTGCCTACGGCAGAACAATCTTGTTGCAATGTAAAGGATGCACAGGCTCATGCATTGATTGCATTATCTGTGAAGCGCACCATTGTTCCTCACATTCGTTCAGCAAAATCTGCAAAACAGGCTTGGGATATATTGGCTGGTCTTTATGCAAGTCGCAATGAGGCTAAAATTGCTTTGATGCGTAAAGAGCTGGAGTCGAAGATTATGCATGAGGAAGATGATATGGACACTTTTCTTGCTAGTGTCAAGTATATCAATGAGCTACTTATTTCTGCAGGTGAAGTCATTTCAGACAGTTCCCTTGTGCAGAATGTTCTTGATGCCTTACCAGATTCTTACCAGACTTTTGCTAGTACTTGGAGACTTATGACCCAAGGAAATCCAGAGGTTGTCAAGTTTGATGCATTATGCACATTGCTATTGCAAGAGACACTTTCCATAAAAAATAGGACTAGACAACGTGCAGTTGAACAGGCTCTTACTGCTTCTCAAAGAAAGGGTTGTAACAGCAATGGAGCCACTTCTTATGGTTCTGCTACAAGTGGCAAAACTTCTATTCCCAATGCTTCTGCTGGCAACACTTCGTATGGCAATTCTGGTGATAAGGCCAAAAAGAAGATGCGTTGCCATTATTGTAAAGCTAATGATCACTTGATCAAGAAGTGTCCTAGGTTGAAGGCAAAAGAGGCTAAGAAGAAAGAGGGTGGTTCCACTGAGAATGCCGGTTCCACTACAAATGCAACCATTGTTGAGTCTTCTATAAAAGGGGGAATTCCAAACTCCGAGCAAAACTTTTCGAGCAATCATAAATCCGAGCAGAGCCAAACATGATTGATGTTTTTAAAAAATCCTAAAAGGCACAACTTATTGGAATATCCAACTTTACTCTAAGGTATCCCAACATCATCATTTTAGATTGGCCACCTTGGTTGTCGATTTGTTAGTCCTTAGCTTCCCTTCCTCCCTCATGTCTCAAAAGCTAGACATTCATAGTGGCATCCAATTATGTTGGAGTGGTACTACAAGTCAGCAAGGAAGTTCAAGGCTATTAAATTTCCATGCAGTGCACATCGATTGTTGCCATTCATATCATTAGTAAGAGCTGTGTCTGGTTGTCTCCGAGAGCTTTTCTTGCTGCCAATTTGAGGTTTTGTTTTTAGTTTTGGAGGTCGCCACCATGTTCTGTCTCTCTCTCTCTCTCTCTCTCTCTCTCTCTCTCTCTCTCTCTCTCTCTCTCTCTCTCTCTCTCTCTCTCTCTCTCTCTCTCTCTCTCTCTCTCTCTCTCTCTGAAAAAAGCATCTCTTGAGTAGTCTTATGTTTACAAGTATGGATGCACCAAGACAAATCCGGTACACATACCAAGACGGGAGAGAGACATATATTCAAAGACTTATTTGGGTATTGCTCATAACATCACCCGCATAAATATCTTCACCATCATTCCCATTTGCAGTTTTCGAATCATGCACTAAAATGGTGAAACCCCCATTACTGGGCGCAATGGAGTAGAGAGTGTCTCCTTTCTCCATGTGGTACCTGGGTGGTGTACTTGTGTTTGTAGAGAAGTGGCTTCACCATCTTGTAGAAGCTCCATGCAATGCCACAGAGAACATCGAGGCCTACCATCTTTGCCACCACTCGGTTTTTATTTCTATTCTTGCTTGTTCTCCTCTCTTGTCTCTTTTATGCAGCAGACAACAAACAGCCCCACAAGCACAAGTCACAATCAGTTGTAGTTGAAAGTTCCCCCCCCGCCCCCCTCTCTCTCTCCAAAAATTTAAAAAGGAAAAATTGCCAAAACACCCCTCTTATTTATGGAAATTCCCGAAATACCCCTCAAATATCAAAAATTCCCAAAATACCATCGTATCTATGTTGGTTGGATTTCTCAAGGTTTTCTAATCTTTATTTCCTTTTTAGAATCCATATCCGCATTTAATTGCTTAGCATGTAGTTTGTCACAAAATTATGTCTAAAAATAATGAAGCAATTATCTTCGAAGCCTACATAACTAACTCAAATTCTGGTTTTAACATCTTGTATTGATAGATAATCAGTCTCCTTTTGAAAAGCTACTAATTTTTTAACTTTCGAGAAATTTAATCTCACAACCCCCTGGATGTATTTAAGAAAATTTGGAAATTCCCAAGGGGGGATCATTGCCGCCAGACTTACATGCTTTTTCGGACTCAAATTGGGCTAGTTATTTTGACACATGAGTGTCCACAAGTGGTTTTTGTTTCATGCTTGGCAGTTCATGCATATCATGGTTGAGCAAGAAGCAACCTACTGTGGCCACTTCGAGTTGTCAGGCTGAGTATAGGGCAGTCTTCACAGCTATGGTTGAGTGTGTATGGCTCAGACGCCTTATGGCTGATTTGGGTGTTGGACAGGACACTGCCAACACTATCTACACTGGCAGTCAGAGCGCATTGGCAGTTGCGAGGAACCCACTTTTTCATGCTCGCACAAAGCACATTGAGGTATTATGTGCCAACATAGGACAACCATGCAGATCTTTTCACAAAGGGATTGTCTTGTGAGAAGCTCGAAGCTTTCCGCAAAGCTTTAGGCTTACTCCCCTTTGTGGACCGATCATGTCCTCAGGGCATGGCACTTCCCTTTACTCGTGTGCCAGCTCTCGTTCATCACATGACTCCAGGGGGGATTTGTTACCATATACATGTGGTAGTGATGTGTGTGAACACACTAGGACCGCCGGGGCATTTTTTCCCTCTTTAGGAGGTTTTTTCCCCCAAGCAATGTATATACGCCCATCACTCTAGGGCTATCTATCTTTCCATTGCACACTAAGTAACACACTCTCTATTGTGTGCCTTGAGCTTCCTTTGTCTTCTCCAAGCTGTGTGCGTTTCTCTGCAACCCTAATTCCAACAACTTCGTCTTTTGGCATACCACACATTTAGAAACATACTCTTGTATGTTTGCTTTCATGGTAGGCCAATAGAAATATGTTTTAATCCCCTTTAGGGTAGACTAAATCCCTCTATGTCTTGCATAAGGAGGAGCATGAGATTCATACATTACATTCTCACGTAGTGAGCTAGTAACGCATATTCTATTTCCATAGAGAAGATAACCATCTTGTAAAGTAAATGGTTCCTCTTTCTTCCCTAGTGCAAAGGCTGAAATCACATCTCTAAAATTGGGATCAATAGCATACTCATCTATCATAGAAGATAGATCATTGTGAGTTGCTACGGAAACCGCATTTACTCTCGGCCGTCTTGAGAGTGCATCGGCTACTTGATTATGCTTGCCAGCAATGTGAGCAATATGAAAATGAAATTGCGAAAGAAAATTTGCCCACCTCATTCGTTTGTCGGAGAGCTTGGTCTGTGTCATGAAGTACTTAAGACTTTGGTGATCCGTTCGCAGAATGAAAGGATTCCCCAATAAATAGTGCTTCCATGAGTCTAAGGAATGTAGAACTGCAAGGAGTTCCTTTTCATATATGCCTAGAGCTTGCTCAACAGGGTTGATCCTTCGACTTTCATAGCCTATGGCGTGTCCTTCTTGAAGCAAAACAGCTCCAAGGCAATCACCACAAGCATCACATTGGACCTCAACTCGCTTTGAGAGATCCGGTAGTGTAAGCACAGGTTAAGAGATAAGCTTTTCGAAAGCATTGTTCTCCTTGGCAGACCATGTGTACCTAACGTTTTTCTTTGTTAGGTCATGTAATGGTCTTGCTATTAGTGAGAACTTTTCTATGAAGCATCTATAGTATGCACAAATACCTATAAAGCTTCTTAATTCATGACGATTCCTTGGTTTAGGCCATCCTTTTATTACCTCTAACTTGATGGATCCATTTGGATGCCATCTTGAGAGATAATGTGACCTAAATATTGAATCTCTTGTAAGAAAAATTCACTTTTCTTTCGATTAACATAAAGTTTATTCTCTCTTACAACTTGAAGTATTACTTGCAGGTGTTGCTTGTGTTCGTCTAATGAATTAGAGTAGATGATGATATCATCAAAGAGCACTCCATTAAAGGTTTGGTGAGGCCTGAATAGCTTCTCCATCAAGCGGTTGAATGTGGCTGGTGCATTGGTCAAGCCAAAAGGCATGAAAATGTATTCATAAAGACCAAACGTAGTGTGAAATGCGGTCTTTACAATGTCTTGATCAACTATCCTTATTTGATGATAGCCACTTTTTAGGTCAATCCTACTGAAGTAGGTGGAGCCTTGTAGCTTATCAAATAGGTCTTCTACCCGTGGAACGGGAAACCTATTTTTGATAGTGATCCTACTTTGTGCTCGATAGTCGACACACATACGATATGTGCCGTCTTTCTTTTGCACTAGTAGCACAGGAGAACAAAATGGAGATGAGCTAGGCCTAACCATGCCCTTCTCAACTAACTCATGCACTTGCCGCATAATCTCCTCTTGTTGAGCTTGAGAAACTCTATAGGAGGTTTGTTAGGCGGTGAACTTCCTGGAAGAAGTTCAATTGCATGGTCATCATTGCCTCATCTAGGAGGTAGCTCACAAGGGATGTCGTCAATAAAGACATCTTGAACCCCTTGAGAAAATTGGATAACTCTAATTCCTTTTGATTGTCTTTATTTTCTTTTGCTAAAACATTAGGTTCATTTTGAGAATCTTTAACAAAAATCATGTACATGGAAATAGAGCTATTTATTGACTTGTTGAAAGCTTGTGTATGTACAATGGGTATAGTGTTACCCATTTCCTTAGCATCTATATACATATATTTTTCCCTGAACTTAAAGGAGATTCTTCTTTCAAGGAATTTAACATTGGTAGCCATGCAATCAAACCATGGTGCACCTAGGATTACATCCTCATGATTGAGAGGAGAGATAAAGAAGTCCTCTTTGTCCACATAGCTTTGGACATGAAGCCTCAATTTCCCAATTAAGGGAGTGTCTGAAGCTTCTTGCCCCTTGAAAGCACCGTCTGCGGGTAGGACATCTCCCATCTCGTAGGCTTGTATGCCTAGCTTGGTGGCCAACTCTATAGATATAAAATTGTGAGTAGAACCAGGGTCAAAGAGAATAAAATCATCATGTTCTCTTATCTTTCCCCAAGCATGGCATAGAAGAGATCCTTTGTGGTGAATTTCCTCCTCTTGGATTTCGACCAAGGTAGCTCTAGGAGGTTCATGGCGGTTGTTCTTTTGGGGACAAGCGCGGTACGCATGCCCTTGTTCGCCGCACTTGAAACATCGGTTATCCTTGCCATAATGCTCAAGCTCTTCAGGAGAGAGTTTATTTTTGCCTTTGTAAGCTCCCTTCTCCTTAGCTTTGTTGGAATTGCCCTTAGGAGACTTTTGTACATTGTCCTTCCCCTTAGGCTCATTGGAACCCTTGTTTTCAGGGGGCTTAGAATTCCTCTTAGCCCCTGTTTGGAAATTGATTCGAGAGGCCACCATAGAATGATGTATTACCGCCGATAAGGTGCGTGGCCTTTGGGAGTTGACATACTCTGCCATTTCTTCGGTTAAGCCCGCACAAAATTGTTGCTTTTGCTCTCCAAAATCCAACTTTTTAAAGACAGTGGCTTTGAGTTGTAGGTCCCAAAACTTGTCTACATATTTGTGGATAGATTCATAGGGAGAGAGCTTCAAACTTTGCCAATCGGTGAGTACTTTGTCTTTGGCATTGGTGGCCAAAAGCTACTTCATAATGGAAGCTCTTAAAGCTTTCCATGTTCGTGGAGCTTCACCGTTGGCCTGTAGGCTAGACCACCATTGTCTTGCGGACTTTTGAAAGTACATAGCTACATGGCATAGCTTAGAGGACTCTGTGAAGCCCTCATCTCCAAACGCCGCATCGAATTGTTGGATAAAGGCCAAGACTTTGTCCATAGCACCAAAAGTGCCATCGTAGGTAAGGAAAGAGATGCTCTTCCCTCCCTCTTTGAACTTCTTGAGCTTGGATGACCTCTTCCACGCGGCATAGGATTTCCTATGGCCTCTTCTTTTTTATGGTTCAAAGGTTGCACCATCGCTTTCTTCAAAAGATGAAGAATTTGAGGAAGATGGAGAAGAGGGTGACCTCTTTCTCACCTTTTTCTCGCCTTGATCTTCGTTGTCTTCCCCATCACTTTCATAAGAGGAAGAGGATGAAGAAGATGGAGAAGAGGGTGTCCTCTTTCTCGCTTTTTTCTTCTCTTGCTTTTTGTCATCCCTCTTTGAAGTAAAGTGTGGAGAAGTATGCGATGGTCTTCTCCGTTTTGGAGGTAATGGAGAGCGTTTAGCCCGTTGTCTTCATGGAACCATCTCCGCCGAGGTGGCGGGAGACTCAATTCTTTCTTGTTCCTTCCATGGAGGCTCTTGAATTCTCCTTTGAGAAGGAGATGCGTCATCAAGGAGAAAATTTCTGAGCCCTTCATAGGGATCCTCTTCTTCTTCCCGAATCGGAGAGAGACCTCTTTTGGAAGTCTCGCAAGGAGGCTTCCTAGGTGTTCTCTCGTCATGGTGGGGAGCTTGGAGAATCCCATGAGCACGAAGCTGCCGTTGCACTTCACTTTGGAGGGATGGATTGCCTATGCCTTATTGAAGCCTAGAAACAAGATAGTTAACAAGCATCGGGGCATCATTAGTAGCTTGCTCATTAGCAAAATCAAAGTTATGAACATTAAATTCACTCTCTTTACTATTGTCAGCCATTCTAACAACTTTTAGGTGTAAACTTTTTAGGTGTACTTTGGCACTTCAAGCCCTACTTGCTACTCCTCTTTACCCCTTTAGAAAAAGCACTCAAGCTACGGTACCCGTGGCTCGAATACCATTAATTGCAAGGAATAGAAGGGAGGGTCGTTCAACACCAAAACAACACCGGATCCTGTCAAGCTTCTAATAGCTCAATAGTGGTTAAGCCGTAGGCAAGCCCCATAGGACTCCACTATTAAGACCATAGCTCTCGACGGTGATGCCCCGTTAACTGCACAAAGGCAGGCGCACTGCAAGGCTAAAAAATCCCTATTCTACTCACTCACACGCAATTAATAGTAACAACCATTTATAGCTAGCTTGAGGACCTCCCTTCTTGAGCAAGAAAAGAGAAACCTTGTGCTCTGATAACAATGTAACATTTAATGATCTAGTAACTTGTGTGTAGCGGAAAATAGCATGAACATAGTGAGCATTTCATTAGAATAGCTTCCTAATGAGAATAACAAGAGTGCTTGGGTGGAGAGAGCAACAAAAAGCATAACACCTAGTTAGATAGCATAAACAATACTTAAAAAGAGAGAGAAATTAAGCAATTGACAACAGTTGAGGACCAGATTTGCGTGGAGCCGGTCCCCCCTCCAAAAGTCTTTGTATTATGGTTTCTCCCATCAAGAGAGACATTTTACAATACAATTTCTCGTGTTCCTTCAATACTAGCTAGTGCAATGAAGATGGAAACTTCATGCACTATGCAAAACACTTATCAAACACAACATCAATTCCCTCATGGTCTCATACCCAAGACCTCACACACCTTCGAAGATGGTGAGAGCTAGCGAGGTATGAGAGTAGATTGAGAGGAAGAAATGTATTCTTACGAGAAAGATGTACATCTCCTCACGTAATCACTCATATTAGCATAGCTTAGTTTAGTATTTAGCATGGTAGAGGAGATGAGCATGCATTGAAGCTTGGCTCTAGGTTGGATTTGCATCAGAAAGCCAAGAGTTGTTGGTGTAGGCCTTCCTTCTCACACACTTGGAGTAGGTGATAAGCTTTCCATTAAAGCTTGAGAAGAAGAGAGAGTCTTCTTTACTTCATACATGAGATTGTGTGAGTGTCTGTGTGATAATGCCTTGCAAAAATCAGCTTCCTCTCTCCCTTGGTCGACCCCTCTTGCTATTTGCTCTTGCTAGCATCCTATTGGACCTCCCCAGGCTTTAGCCAATGGTAATTAAGCAGCATAAGTGATAGCCTTCTGACATGTGTCCCCCTTTCCCTTTTTGTGAGAGCTTTAGGTAATTATTTAATTCAACTAAACTCTCATTGGACCCCTTTGCCTTCTGGCCAATTGGAATCAGGGAAGCCATTGGGCTGCTGAATGCCCATTGGTCCCCTTGGGAGACTGTCCAATAGTCTTCTAGAGAGCTTAATTCTTATTGGTTCTTTTATTAAGTCTTTTTAAATTAATTAAACTAGATTTACTCTAGCCTAATTCTCACTGGTCCACCTCCAAGGCCATCCAATAGGAATTGGGTACACCTTGTGGGTATCTGAGCTAGGGAGCTGATATGTGTCCCTCATTCCCTTTGTGTAAAGGGAGCTTGTGTGTGTGTGCGTGTAAGTTTCTCTCTCATCCCCTACTTGCAAGGCTCGCCCCCTCCTATGTAGGGATTGACAAAGACTTTTTGTGACACACACTAAGCATCCAATTTCCCTAGTGTTTGGCCTTTGGACACAACCTTTGAATTTTGGAACCTTAGCATTTTGGAAGTCTTAATGGGCTGAACCTTAGGGTCTTTTAAGCCCATAATTTCACATTGCTCTTCTGTAGATGGCCCCCCTGTGGATCCCTATTTTCCCTCCTTTGGATCCCTACTGTGGCCCGGTCTGCTAGCTTAACCAATATTCTAGCTTTTTCTCCCCTGGCACTTCCCCATATTAAATGATCAGTTTAACATGAGAAAATCATTTAGGAGAATTAGATATTGATTATTATGACAATTCATCCTGAGTCACTTTAGCAGTTCTTGCCATTTGATGTTCAAAGGCTCTCTCTGCTTGCTTCAATAGCTTCCTCCTCTTCTCTATTTTCAATCTTTAGGTTCTTCAACAACTCATTCCCCATCTTGCTTTTAGATTGTTTACTCCCCTAAGTAATTACTGATTCCTGAGTCATTAATTGTATTCATTCATCTTCTAGCTGTAGCACATATTTGGTTGCTATCTTCACATCCATTTCAGAAATAGGTACAACCAATGAATTAGTTCTAAGAAATTTTCTTCTGCATCCTCTCCAATTTCTTCTATTGTATTCAGTGCTTTTGAATGCAGTGCCCTAAAACCATGTGGTATCACCTTTTTTGCATCCATTTGCATTCTCACTCTCCTTTTTTCTTTTGATCACTATAGAGTCTGCTCCCCATAGCTGCTTTACTCTTGTTGCTCTTAACCAAGGCCTCCCCAACATCATTGGATAAGAGCAAGTAGATTCTTCCAACCTAAGAACCACAAAGTTGGCCACAAACTGCAGTCCCCCAAATGAGATTTGCAAATTCCTCAGAAATCCCAAAGGCTGAACCCGTCTTTGGTTTGACATCTTCACCTGAAAAGTTGTTGGATCCCACTTCAAGAGATTCAAACGTTTGCATGTCGACTCTGGGAGAATATTAACTCCTAAACCCCCATCCAAGAAAACTCTGGAACAAAAAACCTTTCCAATAGATACCCCCACTATTGGTACCTTGTAATTCACATCCATTGGTAGAACTTTACATGCTTCTCCACAAATATTTTCTTCAGTTTCCCTACCTATTGCCTGATTGGTACTTTTTACTTCATTAGTTGATCTTTTCAACAACTGTTGGAAAAATGCAGGTACCAACCTCAACATTTGTGTTAGAATAAATGCTAATGGAGCTGACAACAAAGCTTCATAAAATTCATCACCACTACCCTGCTCATTTAGTGCAGTCTTACTTTTGTCCAATGAACTTTTTCCCTAATCAACCAAGGATCTTGCAGCAAACTCCCATTCTTCAGACAATATATTCCCACCTTGGGACTCTTGTACTTCCTTGAGTGCTTCTGTTCTCACTTCTTTCTGCTCCTTCCAATTTACTGGGCCCTGATTTTCTTTTTCCTGCACAATTTTCTTTCATGGCTTTGATTTTGATCTTGTTACAACCATGACATTAGTGCACCTACTGCTTTCAGGAATATCCTCAATTTGGATACATGTTGCGCAATCACAGTTGTAATGCTTACTCATCCCCTAAGTATACTGACAATCTTGTACTGTTTGAATAGGTTTCTATTTCTCTTGATCAAACTATACCTTGTCTTGAATCCACTCTTCCTCAATCCATTCCTCCATCACTACCAAAGTAGCCTCACCTGGAGGTCTCTGTTGTTGATTTTGCTCCTGAGGCCTGTTAATATTGTTGTTATTCTTATTGTTATCGTTGTACCTAATGATAGGAATGCCTCTATCATTTTTGTGTCTACACCACAGTTCACAATCAAGACCTTATCTATGTCCTATTGCTCCATAATAGTTACATTGCAATTGCTGCATATTATTTTGATCTCTGTTCTGATATCCCCAATTGTTTTGGTTCTGAAACCTTCTTTGAGGTGCAAGTCCCTGATATCTCCTGTTAGCACCCTAAGGAGCTACCACATTTGCAACTTCCTCCCTCATTTTTTGAGTAATATACTCAGGTCTTCTTCTCCTTGAAATCTAGATTATAGTAACGGTTTTCATATTCATGACCAAATCTTTGACAAACTTGACAATATGGTTTTCTTGACATTCCAATTGTCTGTACTTTTTCTTGAATGATATTTTTGACTGCATCTGCAGTTACTACTTCCCTTCCCTACTTCTTCACTCTTTTGCTTACCCTTATCTTTCTTCTGCTTCTTCTTTTTCTTCTTCTTTTTTGACCAATCTTCCTCCTCATATCAGTTTCCTCCTCAGTATCCTGATATGAATCTTCATCTTTTGACTCTAACTCTTCTGAATCTGAGTCTGAATCCTCAGTCTTCTTCTTCTTCTCCTCCTTTAGTTCTGCCTTACCTCCATATCTTCTTTGGGCTCTTGCAGCTGCTTCCACAAAATCGGTAAAATCGTGTGCATTTGCTAATGGGGGTCTCTCTGTCACTTCACTTCTTAACTCCTTTTTGAGTCCCTTACAACAGTAGTCTCTCAATTGATCCATAGAAGGTTGTTGTGCTGGCTCTAGTCTATTATTCAAATTCCTAAATTTATGTGCATAATCTTCAACCAACAAATTTTTCTAGTTCAATTTCTTCAACTTCTTCAAAATGTCTTTAGGTGTTTTATCCTCCCTGAACCTTAATAAAAGTCTTTACCTCAAATTATTATAAACATCAAAAGCTGCCATGCCATACTGCACGAACCAATCCATGGTCTTACCCTGAAGTGTTGCTGCAAAATGCTCTTTCTTCACTACATCCGGATGTAACGCCTCATAACCACTTGTAGACCACCTTGTTTGAAACTGACCAACGTGGTTGCACAGCAACTTGGGACTTTTTCCCATTGAACTTTGCCACACCCACTTTGGGATTTGGTGCAGCCATTGGAGGTATAGGAAGTGTTTTGAGTACTCTTACCGGGAGTGGATTGAAAGGTAAAGTACATGTCCCTGATGGTACAAACTGCAATTGTCTTCTTGCCCTTAAGATTGTCCCTGATGGTAAAGCCATTGGAGGTATAGGAAGTGTTTTGAGTACTCTTATCGGGAGTGGATTGAAAGGTAAAGTACATGTCCCTGATGGTACAAACTGCAATTGTCTTCTTGCTCTTAAGATTGTCTGAATTAGCAGTACATTGACCAATTGTCCCCAAAGTGGGTCTTCTATGGGAGGAGTTGTTTGTTGGCCTCCTTGGTTTGCAAGTGGGGTCTCCTGCAGCCTGTGTTTAGGTTCTTGCATAGTGAAGTCCCCGGCCCAACAATTTCTTCTCATGCAGCAAGCCCCCTTACAGGTTCTTCTTGGTCATCACTACCCCGACTCTTCTTCCTATCTTCCCCTTGCAGCAATCTAAACCTTGTACCATATGAGTGTTGTGGTAAATTGAACCCTTGCCATGACCCACTCATACATTGTTTCTTCTTTTCTGTCTTAAATATTGTACCAACACTTTCCTTTCATACTGACTGTAACATGAAGGTGAATTGCATGCCCCGAAAGGTAAAAAAGAAGTAACTACCTTGTCAGCTTTTGCAATTTTGATTTCCCCTGGAAGATTCGGGAAGAACTCCTCCAAGAACTTTGTTGCATATTCCTTAGACTCTTCATGCAGGGTTACCCAATTTGAAAATTCTTGCAGGTGGTTTATGTCAACCAACATGTCAAATCCCTGCTGCACTTCTGAGTGCCATATGGTTCAGGCTAAATTTGAATTAGTTGCAGGATCGCCAAAGTGTTAGGGGCTCACAGCCCTAATAGGTAATCAATACAAGAATCATGCAATGTAAAGATAAACGAGGTAGGAGACTGCACATTTAATCACAGAAATGTAGAGTAGATGAAGAAGAAACACCATAATGAAGATAAGAAAGTACTGCATTTGATGTATATTCATCATCACCATTGAACTACGGAGCAAAAATAGCAGTATGACTATAGGGAACTCCCAAAATTGCATGTCGATTACATCTGAAAAACTGCTACATGCCATATGACCATTCAAATGTTTGAAACTACTTAGGCATAAAGTACTTGTGTAAACAAACCCCTAAGTCTCAAATCTAAGACCTTAGTTACAATCAAAAAGTAAGTGCCTTGATAGATCAGGCCCTAAATACCCTAGTTTATCTATCACTGCTGTCTAGCTTCACGAATTCGAGCTTCCATTTCCCTTTCCGAACTTTGAGTCATCATTTGTTGATGGTGCAGATGTTGTTGATGCATAAGTGCAGCAAGTTGATGCATTAACTGCTACATACCATTATCTTGGCATGCTGAAATTGCAATTTTTGCCTACCCCGATCTCGTTTCACGTCGGGTTTACCAAATTTGACAGAGTGCGCTCTCTCCAGGGTTGACTGGGAAAGCGCCTGACTTCTGGCTGTAGACGGAGAAGCAATCAAGGTGCAAATCAAGGAAAACGTGTGCAGTTAGGAGCTTTTTTAGTGTGAGTAAGAGTGTATAGTGACACCTAGAGAGAAATTGCCAAAAAATTACCACAGATCGGAACAAAGTTAATGGCTAAAACCCAACTTAGAAAAGATATTAACACTTAATTGACGATGGCAATCAACAAACGTTTCCATTAATCTGATATCTGGAACCCTTGATACAAATCGGTTGCATACGCCAACGTCAATATGCCCATTGATTTGCAATCCCCTATTCAGATATCCCAAACTTGATGAAAACAATCCATAATCTGCCAGGTAAACTTCATCCTGCTTAGCTACCTTGCCTACCAAAATTTAGAAGAAAATTTCCTTCCACTCTGTGCTCGAATGAGATTCCACTTTGTGCTTGGACGAGATTCGCCCGCTTTCTGTAAATTGCCCAAGTCTAATCTCCTCAAGGTTGGTAGAGAAAGAGACATAGAGAAAGAACAAAAGTGGAAGCTCCGTCCTCCTCTTTCCCCTTGCCTATGCCCTTCCCATTCTTTTCTCATTGCTTCTTCCAGGCCTTCGTCGAGGGAGAGATAGAGAGGGCGGAAAATATCGAGAGCAGTGATCTTCCTGCTTCGTCCTTTTGATTCCCCTTCCTCCCTTCCTTTTCCTCCTCACGCTATGCTCTTTCTCCCCTTCTCCGACTCTTCACATCAAAAAAATCTCCTCATGCCAAAATGGCCCCTCCTTGGGCGTGTGTATTTTCTTTTTTCCTTTTTTTTGTTGAACATGCTATTTTTGGCCTCCTTTCTTGCATGTGAAGGCTCCCTCTTTTAGCGACTTGCCTTTAGCTTCACACCACACATGTTCCATCCCTTAAGTGAGAGGCACCGACAGCGCCATCGGTGCCCTCTCCCCTAGCTCTCAAAAGAGATGGACGCCCCGCACCAACCCTCTCAGAGGGCACCACGTCAACACTAGCGGGTACGTCAACGACAACAGACAATGATCGAGCGCCACCATAGGCACCGCCGCCAACAACCATCAATGGAATTGGAGTTGATCTCTTCACATAGTTGATTCCAGTGTTAGAATTTGAAGCTACTAGTAAGTCGTCGATTCAATTAGTGAAACTGAAATAGAGAACAGAGACTAGACTGAAATAGTTATCTGAAATGAAATAGGATACTGATATGAGAGACATGCTGGACAACTAGAAAAGTGTTTGCAGTTTCATATTCATAGTTTAGGGACCTAATGATAGGAATGCCTCTATCATTTTTGTGTCTACACCACAATTCACAATCAAGACCTTGTCTATGTCCTACTGCTCCATAATAGTTACATTGCAATTGTTGCATATTATTTTGATCTCTGTTATGATATCCCCAATTGTTTTGGTTCTGAAACCTTCTTTGAAGTGCAAGTCCCTGATATCTCCTGTTAGCACCCTAAGGAGCTACCACATTTGCAACTTCCTCCCTCATTTTTTGAGTAATATACTCAGGTCTTCTTCTCCTTGAAATCTAGATTATAGTAACGGTTTTCATATTCATGACCAAATCTTTGACAAACTTGATAATATGGTTTTCCTGACATTCCAATTGTCTGTACTTTTTCTTGAATGATATTTTTGACTGCATCTGCAGTTACTACTTCCCTTCCCTACTTCTTCACTCTTTTGCTTACCCTTATCTTTCTTCTGCTTCTTCTTTTTCTTCTTCTTTTATGACCAATCTTCCTCCTCATATCAGTTTCCTCCTCAGTATCCTGATATGAATCTTCATCTTTTGACTCTAACTCTTCTGAATCTGAGTCTGAATCCTCAATCTTCTTCTTCTCCTCCTCCTTTAGTTCTGCCTTACCTCCATATCTTATTTCAGCTCTTGTAGCTGCTTCCACCAAATCGGTAAAATCGTGTGCATTTGCTAATGGGGGTCTCTCTGTCACTTCACTTCTTAACTCCTTTTTGAGTCCCTTACAACAGTAGTCTCTCAATTGATCCATAGAAGGTTGTTGTGCTGCCTCCAGTCTATTATTCAAATTCCTAAATTTATATGCATAATCTTCAACCAGCAAATTTTTCTAGTTCAATTTCTTCAACTTCTTCAAATGTCTTTAGGTGTTTTATCCTCTCTGAACCTTAATAAAATTCTTTGCCTCAAATTATTATAAACATCAAAAACTGCCATGCCATACTGCACGAACCAATCTATGTCTTACCCTGAAGTGTTGCTGCAAAATGCTCTTTCTTCACTACATCCGGATGTAACGCCTCATAACCACTTTGTAGATCACCTTGTTTGAAACTGACCTGCAAATTTTGCAATTTTGCTTATCCTGCAAATCACTCTACATTGTTTCCATAAGAGCCTTCAGATTATCCATATTGAAAATGGTGTTGCCTTCTGGATTCAAAATATCAGCCAAGTTATTGTATATGTATCTTTCTGTTAACGAGGCTTTTAATGTAGTGTGGCTAGTCAGCAAGGTGTTGAAATCAACCCTCTTCATCCTCAGCATAGTCTCAAATCTATCAACAACTCTCTCAGCCACTGTCTTGCCTTCAATTAACAGCCTATTCTCAAATTCAAGCTTTGACAACTTTCTTTCCATCAAGTAAATGCTTATCCTCTGTTGAATATACAGTGAAGTCATCCATAAATATGGCAAGGAATTAGTGGAGAAATTCACTAAATATTTCCATCATACATCATTGGAAAGTCGTTGGAGCATTGCAAAGACCAAACGGCATAATCAGATACATGAATGCTCCCCACTCAGTAATAAAAGTAGTTTTACTCCGGTCTTCAGGAGCAATTTGTAACTGGTTATGACCACTATAACCATCCATAAAGTTATACATCTCATAACCTGCAATTTCGTCAAGCAGCATGTCCGTAAAGGGTACTGGAAAGGGATCCTTGATGGTTTGAGCATTCAGCTTCCAATAATCCACACAGACTCTAAGCTTTCCATTCTTCTTGGGTACCACTACAATGGGAAATAACTAGTCACTACTGGCTACTTCAGTAATGAACCCAGCCTTCAGAAGGTTATCGATCTCTTCCTTGACCTTCTTAGCATAATTTGGATTCATTTTGTATCATTGCAACCGCACTAGTCTGGCATCTGGTTTCAATGGTATTCGATGTTGACATGCCTCTGGATCTACTCCCTTTAGATCAATATGTCCCATGCGACCACATCTTTGTACTGCTCGAACATGTGTCGGGCCTTCTCTTTCATTACTGGATTCAGATGCTTGTTGACTTTGATCAATTTAGGATTTTTCTCAGAACCCAGATTCCATTCCTCTATTTCTTGATCATCTGGGAGCAACCAGTTAGGCCCACCACCCTTTATTTTAGTTGACTCCTCAACATAATCCCAAGATGGACCCCTGAGCTCTGAACTACTATTCTGATTTTTAGTAATTTCCCCAAAGTATGCTTGTTCAGAGGCCGCTGGCGTACTGGAATCAACTGGTTCTTCTGGCCTTCCAGTTAGCTGAATTGGTCATTCCCCAGAATTCAGTTTAGAGAACTGAATTCAGTTTAGAGAACTGATCTAGAAATTGCTTCTTTTGCTTTTCAGCGTGATCTTTGTCCAATAATACTGCGTTTAGATCTATTTCGGAAGCGGAAAAATATTCATTGTGCTAGCATCCTCTCAACTTTCTTCACCCTATACTTTTGGAAAAGCTCTTCCTTTCTCCAGCTCCTAGTGTTGTTCGTCTGAATCTGAATCTTGCTACTGGCACCTTGTATTGTTAGAGTCTGGTTGGCATGGTTGTGAACAGCCTGTGCTGCTCGCAACCATGGTCGTCCCATTAGCATCCCATATGTTCCTTGCACATCTAGTACTAGGAAGCTGGTCTTGAACTTTTCTTTTCCCACCGTTATCTGCATACTCTCTATCATCCCACTTGCCTGCACAACTCGATGATCCGCCATTCGAACTTTAAAAGGTGCAGGTTTCAGGTTTGTAGCACCCATTCTTTGTTGAAGGTGTGCCCCCAGGATATTTACTCCTGCTCCTCCATCCAATATGACACCAGATAGTGGCTTCCACTGTTTCCTAACCTTGTAGTCTACCTAGATCACATCTCTGACAGCAGCCAAGTCAACTGCTCTGGCTTCCACTTCAACCTTCCTTTGTTGTTTGATGAATTTTGCTACTTCAGGCAAAATTTTCTAATGTCATCTAGTTTAACTATGAGAATCTGAATTGTGTCACAAATCTTGACATGAATTTCTTCTCTCTCTTGATCAGAGTTATTATCAGAACTTGAAGAATATCTTTGACCAATCCCTGAACTGCAGCCAACATGGTCTCAGGAATTCCAGACCCTGACTGATCTGGTTGTGCTTTCTCAGAAGACTGGGCTGGTATCTTCTGAATGACCCGGGCAATAGAGCTTTCTGGCTGCTATGGTAGCTTCTTGGCTAAATCTTCTATGATCTTAGCCGCCATTTCTCTCTACTCCTGCCATTTATCAACTACCTTTTCTTTACCCTTTGCCTTCCACACCTCTCTCTCTGAGCCCATTTGCTACTTTTAGGATTGATTGGGTTTGTCAGCTCATCTGGAATTTCCTCAATGACCACCCCTTTGCTACGTGTAACTGCTCGTACAAGAACTAGCTCTGGGGTCTTCGCCTCAATAGCTACAATAGTAGGTGTTTCTGGACTTTGAGCCGCAAAATGCCCATACTTGCCATAAGTATAACAGTTTAGACTTCGGTTCTAGAAATTACCACGACCCCGACCACGACCAGTACCTCCCTGGTACCTGCCGCACCTAGTACCAATACCATTGGTATCTGGTTTCTCCTCTTGAGATACATTGGTTGTCTCCACTCTGGCTGGTTCAACATTGGTAAATGCGACTACAGACAAATCTTTTCCTTTCTTGAAGTGATGAATGCGAATGCCACAATTGTTCCATAAATGACCATATGCTTTGCAATAGGTACAATGTGGACATTCATTGGAAACATGATCTTTAGATTTACACTTTTGAACACCAGGTTTCCATTCTTCTTACCAGTTGTCTGGTCTGGCTAATTTCAACAATCTGTCGGGCCATCTCATCAATCTTTCTAGACCAGGACCCTTTCTTGGCCTTGTCTTTGCTCTTTTCATCTGAGCTGCTTTCATAGCTACTAGAGGTCTTACTGGAATCAGAATTCTTAGTGGAGGAACTGCTACTACTGGACCTCCTCTTCTTGTGACTCCTCTCCTTCTTTGCCTGATGTTTAAGCTTCAGGGCTCGCTACACTAAATCATTGAATTTCTTTGTTGGTGTGGGCACCTCCTATTCCCTAAGCTTTTTACTGCGGAACCCATTTAAAAACCATGCTTGCAACCTCTTTTCTGATGGTGTCTCCTGCAGAGCAGCCAACTGCCTGGTTAGCTCCTTGATTTTCTCAACATAACTTTTGACTGATAATTTCCCTTGCCTTATCTTATCCAGTTCGTAGAGGATGTACTCATCTCCTCTGTTGTCTGAATATTCCAGTCTGAAAGCCTTGAGCAATTTGTTGTATGATCTGAGTTGGCAAGCTGGGTAATAGTAGTATCATTTCCTTGCTGCATCCTTTAGTGTCTGAGGAAAGTATTCCCCCCGATCATCTTCATCAATATTCTTCAACTCAGCATACTATTCAAAAGCGTGGATACGAACATCTGGATCATCTTTCTTCCCACCTTTGAACACTGGGAAATAAATTTTCAATGAAGAGGTATAATCATGCCAGTCAGCATCGTCTCTGCCTCTTCTGACCTTAGGAACCTGACTCCATCTTGAAGACTTCTTGTAATGGTCCGTATCAACATCCCAATCAATTTCTTTGTCAGTCTCAATTTTTGTCTCCTCCGTGGCTTTTCTACTGGAACTGTGGCGAACTACCCTTGCTGCCTTTGGCCCCAACATCCCTATGTGTGGTCCGAGAACTCCCGGCCTTGCGTTCTTCCCACTCAACCCTTCTCCTTCTGGACTGACTGGAGTGATGAGAGTCCTTGGCCTCATCAGCATGACTGTGCTCCTCCTAACTCACGATGTGGCGGTTTACGACCACGATTGGTTTTGGGTGCCATCGCTTCAGCTGAAAATTCCAAATGGGAGATAAAAGTTTGCTGGTCAGCGAGCAAACAGCTCGTCCCACCATGATTGCCAAAATGGAATTGGTGTTGATCTCTTCAGATAGCTGATTCTAGTGTTAGAGATTGAAGCTACTGGTAAGTTGTCACTTCAGTTAGTGAAATTGAAATAGAGAATGGAGATTGGACTAAAATAGTTATCTGAACTAAAATAGGATACTGATATGAGAGACATGCTGGAAAACTGGAAAAGTGTTTGCAGTTTCAGATTCATAGTTCAGGGACAATCAGTACAAGATGTAACGGATTGAAGCTCAAATGATTACAACAGTAATGATTACAAGATGGAGTTAAAGGTGAAGAGATTGTAACTCAGAAATACTTGAAAACTAAGCCAAGAGAACTAAGAAGCAAGAAGCCCGATTACAATGTAATGGGTCCTATTTATAGCCTTCTAGAAGTTATTGTAATAATTGCCTTGGTAATTATTGACATGTGACTGATCCATTGTTCGGTTTTCCAGGAGACAGTTCCCGCTTGCTGAGACTGTCTTCGCCTTCTACAACCAAGCACAACCAGAGCAGCCACCGATGAGACCAATCGCCATAGCCAGCGCATGTGGGAGCTCCCTTTCTTTCCCCTTGTGTCCCTATGAGGGCTTACGCCCCAGATCAAATACTCCAACTTCCTCGCGTTCGGGCGTGCATGTTGCTCCATTGCATCGCCACATGCCAGTCCCACGTGAATCCGCCATCTCCAAGTCTCCTAAAAGCTTTAAAAAAAACTATTTTCTTTCCAAATTGCATTGCTTGCCAAGGACTACCCATAAAACCAATTGTCGGGCAGTAAAGTGCTACTTGTAGCCCTCCGGCTCCGCACCATCTTGTGCAGATACCACCACCTTCCCACCTTTTCGGATCCGCCAATCGAGATGACAAAAAATGGTAAAAGACATTAGATTGCTCCTGGTTGACCACCACCGTCAACTTCCGACTGTTATAACTTGCTCGTCCATACTGCATTTGAGACGCCGTCACTTTTTCTCAGCTCCATACATCGCATAGAATGCATGGAATCCCTGAAGAAGCTCCAAAATTATCAGATGGCACATCTACTCAGGCGGCCAACCCGACACAAACCTAGCCCCCAGCAAAACTTCGACTGCTAATAACTTGACATCGCGGACTCAGATTGCCGATCTGAAAAGACCAGCAGGCTCCATAAATCAAGCACTACACACCTATAGCTCCAAACTGGCTCAGACTACCTGGCATCACTTGGCCTATCCATCTCGGATTTACAATCACTTCCAACTTCAAAGCCAAATATTATGCACTCTATAGCTTCGTTTGATGAGCCGTTTGGACTAGCTGACTCAACACTTCAAGCTCTACATCCTCAAGCCAAAAAACCTCACCTAGAATCTCCTTCACCTACCATCATAATTGGTCCTTTCTGGAGCCCTCTTGGTCTAGAAAACCACATAAAGCATACATCTCCGCCCTCTTGCTGACATAACAGATGTTAACATTATTCATAAGTTTGGCAAAACCCCGAATATGTATGCAGCTTTGCATCTTTCACCCCGTGCCTGCAAAGCGGCACGACAGCACGCACACGTGCATAGTTTGGGCTATGGGTTTTCCCACTACCATTAATTATTTGCTTAGTTTGCTTTGCCTCCCCCATGGACACGAGTCCTTGCCTAAAATTGTGCTTCTCTACACCCGTAACCCTACCATTGCTACCAATTTTTTGATGTTGCTATGTATTGTCCATCAGATTTTGCACGCTTGCTCATCTTTTGATGCCATCTGCCCCTTTTATGTTGTTGATAGTTGCTTGCGACACTGCATATAACGTCATTTGTTGACATCATTTGTCCTTGGCAGCACCAACACACCTATCACCATGTGCTTCTCACCCATCCCTGGTCATGAGTGACCTTCATGACGTTGGTTGACTCCAGTTCATGAGCTTGCTACCCATAGGCCCCAATATTGATCTCGGATAGAACCTCCAAAACACCTTGGTTGACAATTACTACCTTCATTGCACAACTACTCCATGCCGTTGTGAATTACATTTCTCTATCTAGAGCTAAAGTTGAGTGCATGCCCTATGGACTATATCATAGTACCTGCTGGTTTTATCATGGACACCATTAATGTATAAGAATGCCACATAGAATGACAGGTGAGATTTTTGGTTGCACCTATTGCATGGCTTTAGTTTGGTGCTCTTCTTATCATCTAAGGACACGTGGTTGATAAGGAAATGGCCATGAGCCATTTACTTTGGTGCTCTTCTTATCATCTAAGGACACATGGTTGATAAGGAAATGGCCATGGGCTTGCGCAAGAATGATCATCATGATAAGCAACCATTGTCTAAATAATTTTTGACGTGGTTATACATCCTTATAAGCAGAAGCTGTTGTGCCAAATGCGAGGGGTGAAGTTTCTCAGGCCCTGAACCACCATGCAAATGAGCCATCATGAGAAATATGTAGTCTTTTTAATGGATGCAACAAAACTAGGGCCTTGGTTAGATGCTATCATTTTTTTCTCATCCATGAATTTAGTCACTTAGTCTACTCGATGAGGACCAGAATTTTGTTGATAGCATGAGGCTCTTGAAGGCATGTGGTGTATGTTAGAAGCTAACATGGGCAAACTAATTGATGATATGATTGCACCCCATGGCCCTTGGAAAACAAACTTTGCTTAACAATGCTTTGGTTGACATGTCTACCTATGGTGCATTCGCAAAATTGCATTCACAAAAGCACATTGATGATCTTTATGTTTAGGATGTTATCTATTAGAATGCATTTTATTGTAGGATGTGCCCAACACATGCGAGGTTGTGTTAAGAGGGGGCAAAGTGAATGCTCCAATGTAATCGCCACATGCTTGCATCTCAAAGACATGTGCAACAAATTCATGTTGAGATGGTGTGCCCAAGGCTAATTCCCTTTGCAAAGATGCTAACTATCTTGCAAGTAAGTCGATGTAGATCTCTCTTTCTCTCTCTACCCATCTCAAAGTTAACCTATAGATTATGACTACATAACTTACTCTCCCCATTGACATGTCCTTCTATTTGGAGAGTTAAAATTTTACCAAAAAGAGTTATCATTGAATATCCTAAATAGAGAGTTTGGGGGCCGTTAATGAGAGAGATAGTCAACATCTCTCTCTCTCTCTCTCTCTCTCTCTCTCTCTCTCTGGGTGGAACCTTCCACTTCCACGGCTACCCTCTCTACACTTGAACAATTAGCCCTTGTCTTTGTACCCAAAATGGGACACAAACCTATTACGAGATCGCTAATCATCATTAGGGATCTTTAAAAAAAAAACGTTGGGCTTGGAAATGCTTTGGTGGACATGTACACCATATGTTTGTATTTACATAATCCCTTGAGCATTTGATATGATGGGCCTACTATTTAAAAAGGGGAAACCTGGAATGGGCTTATTATGATATGCCTTGCAAGCAAAGAGGGAGGTTTCGAGTTATTCCTAGATGGGATGTTTCTATGAAGGGGAAGCAAAGGAGGTGTGGAAGTGAGGGTTGCCACCTACATGTAGTCACTCAAGTCAATTAGATGAGGGCAAAATGTATTTTGATTTAACATGAGAAAAAAGTGTACCATCACATCAAATAAAGAGTATGGTTGATTTTTTCGTGGTCCGGAATGTAGTCTCTATTGTAGGGTATAACCATCATGGGCATTACAAAGAGGAAATTCCTACTTTTAGAGAATATAAAGCAAGGGTTTCTCTCCAAATACAATCACCTATACCTGCATTTTGAAGGCATATTACATTATGTAAGAAGTTTTCCATGGGTAAACATGGATCTTGGAAACTAAGGTTTTTCTTGTGGCAATTCTTGATTGACATGTAGATCAAGTGAGGTGTATTAAAGAAAGTATCACAAGGACTTTGATGATGATCATGTTTGGAATTTAGTCTCTTAGAATGTGCTTATTACCCGGGGATATGCGCAAAAAGGGAAGGTTAAGGAAGCATATTTTTAGAGGGGATGAAGCATATTCATGACGAGGTGCTTAGTTCAAGGATCCTAGAACAAAACATCACCATTCGGAAATGTTTTATGCAGTATGTCCAATGTGGTACATTTTTAAGACTACAAGAATTTATCCATAAGCTTCCTGTTCATAATATTGTCTTTTGGATTGCATTTTTTGTGGACTATGCTCAAAAAGGGTATGAGGAGGAAAACTCATAGTTTTCAAAGAGTATGGACTGAGAGTGTCTAGCAAGTAGAGTTTGTTGGAATGCACTTACAAGTTGATATGTCTATGCAGCTTTGGCAAAGAAAGCTCTAGAATATTTTCATTAGATGCAATTGAAGGGCATTGGACAAGGTGCGATTACTTTTTATAACTTACTCCATGCATAGTCACTCATATTTACTAGATGCGGGCCAAATTAACTTTGATATCTTGAAAGAAAAAATATCCCATTGCACTGAAAAATCCCTAGGCCTAGGCACGTAAAGCTCCACAAGCTCTACAACATTGATTCTTCAATGCTCAACATCCAGACAACCCAGGACCGTTAGATCCCTTAGGCGTAAATAATAGTACACCCCTCGTTTACCCCTTGTTGATCCGCCGAATGCCAGCAATCTGTGATGCCTAGGAGTGACGAGAGGTGCGTCGTTTTTCAGAAAATAATAACAGACTTTTGATATTTGAGAATAGCTATTTTTATTTTAAAAATTAACAGACTTTTCATCGGGTTATAAATTCCAAATTGTGAAGTTTCAAAATTGCGAAATGTTTTTGTGGCCTCCCCACAGAGAGAATGCACCTTGGAATCGGAGGTGGTCATAGTTTCTGCGGCGAAGAGCGACGACATGTGAGGCGAGATGGGTCGTAGGAATGGACCCAAAGGCGAACAGGGTTCAATGCAGGCTCTGGTGGCCCCTTCATCTCAGTTTCAGACCTTCATCTCTTCTCTTTGGTTGGGCATCCCATCACTCGGACTCCGTGGACTTCGTTGTTGCCACCATCTGCAGTAACTCGCTTTTCCTCAACTCGAGCTCTCCCACCGCTTTCCTCCAGGTTCTTGCCTTCCTCCCGATATCAGCTAATCACTCAAGTAGAGGTTCATTTCTTGCTCCATCTTTCTGCATAATTCTACTTGCATTGCTGGAAGGAGAATGACATGCATACATCATCCCTGTTCTTGACCCGAGTGTAGACATTGTTTCGTCTGAACGGGGATGTGCTGATTTTGCTTTAGTGGGGCCGCTTCTTGAACTTGGAATTTTCTGAAATCTCATCATGATGTTAAGTAGAGTTAGCAAATGCATATCCAAATGTAAAGACCCTTACAGTTAGAAGCAAATGGCACGATCGATCTCTCTGTCTCTTGATTGAGTGTTGCATTCTAGGGTTGGATATTAGTACACATTGTACATAGATCCCCCATAATTAGGGCTATAAAATCTCTCTCTCGATTTTCCACTTCCGTATAGTACCAAGTCTTAAGCTCGAGACTGGTCGGATGGATTTTTGAGGCGTCTTGAGATTGTTCCTACAACGTTGAAATCTCTCTCAGCTAGCTGCTTAGTTCACACCTACCAGTTTAGGATCCCATAGTACTTTTATTTTATCATTTTGTCGTTTCATTTTGTTACTCTGACTTTGTATCAGATTCACCACATTGTAACGCACTGGTCTCATAGGTTATTTTGGCCTTTTGAAGACGTTAATATAGCATTTCATTTCATTTCATCATTCTCTCTCTCTCTCTCTCTCTCTCTCTCTCACACACACACACACACACACACACACACACACACACACACACACACACACACTCACTCTCGCACACGTAAAGTGTGACCCTCAGGCCACATAAATGAATCATCAAACTGTGATTTTCAGACCACAATAAATTTTATTTTCTGATCATTGAAAATGAGGGCCAGTGGAACTGGATAAATGAAGTGTGTATTATTTTTTTGGCATGGTATGGCTCCACAGATGCAGTAGTCATTTAAAATTTTAAAGAAAAAAACATGACTTAGATAGAGAATTGTCTAATGAGATCTCTTGCCATATTTATGGGTAGCACTGACCAAGATTTGAAATTAAGGCTTTGACAGTGTTAAAGATGTTACATGTAACTTTTTGAATGGTGAACAAGGCTTTAAATCTTATAATTTTGCATGTAACACTCCAAAACAATGACCTACATTTATTCCTCCTTATGAACAAGGTTCTGATGTAGTTCTTGTTGGTTGTTGGGAGGAGCCGGGTAAGGGGCAAGTATGCATCACAAAAATCTCAGAAAAGGGACTCATGTAGTGATATTAGGTTGGATATCTTCTTTGGAAGTATATAGTATCTATTATTACAAATCTGGATTCGTAGGCATGACGTGAAGATTTTATGATTAATGTTGTCACCAATTTTAATTTTTGGTCTACTAAACCCTCTCTCTCTCTCTCTCTCTCTCTCTCATTAGGATTGACCATTTTAGAGAGTAAAGATTGGGCATTATAAAGATTGCAAAAAGGCGCCTTCATGGCTTATTGATGCAAGCAGGGTGATGCTAGCTTCAAACCTACCTAGGAAGTTGATTTAGATTCTGACGTGCTTTTACGGAACCAAAATGTCCTTGAAATGAATTCTGGAAGCCTCCAAGAGAGTGCTTAAGGGTCATTCAAAAGAGGAGAAAATGGGTAAAGTGGTGTATTCATGGCTTATTAATGCCAAAAAGATGATCCTACCTTCAAAAGTGCTTAGGGAATTTATTTTGGATTCTGACAAGTTTTTACGGTACCAAAACGACATTAAAACGGTCTTGGAAGCCTTTGAGTGTCAAAGTTACAACATCTCAAGTGAGTAGCCCAATGTGATCCAGATATTGATTTTGCCTTTAGGTATTTATTTTACTTGTTTGACAAGATTCTGAGTAGGGCAATTTAGTGAGGGGGCTACTTAATTTCCCTAGGCTGGTATTAAGAATCACCTTGCCCCCATTGTAAGATCATCAATTCATTGTCGAGTTGGTTGGTTCAATAGTCTCTCTCTCTCTCTCTCTCTCTCTCTCTCTCTCTCTCTTTGTTTCTCTCTCTCGTGCATTCTCTTTTGGCTCTATGTTTTCGCATCGTCAACTTTGACATGGTATCAGAGCGACGGTGGGAGAACTAGCACGCGTAGCAGGAGTTGTGGGTGAGAGCGTGCTAAAACGCAAGGCAAAGGTGGGCACACCAAGAGCTGTGGGCCATGACGTTTTCAAATGCAAGGCAAAGGTGGGCACCCGCAATTGTGGGCAAGTGCGTTTTAAGAGGCAAGGTGAAGGTGGCATTGCTTGATGCGTTTCGAAACGCTATAGGCGAGGTTGTCTCCAGCGTCGTAGCCTAGGTGGCATTTTGAAATGCATGTGACAAGGGGGCTCATTGGCAAACCCACAACAAATTGGGGATGCAGATTGAAACGCAGGTGAGAAGGGGCACCCTGTTTACAACGTTTTGAAACGCTATTCAATTGGCCGTAGGCGTTGCTACTTAGTCTTCCAAGGTGCATATTGAGACGCCTCTACAACGATAAGCTCGTTCGACGTCTAGCGAGCATTTTGAGACGCCACAAAGGTTGTGATCGGAAGGTTGTTTGAACATCATTTTGAAACGCTATGTTGTCATTCCAAAAATTCTTAGGATCACTGCTGTCTTTGTTGGCCTCAACTTGTTGCGTTTTGAAACACTTGACTTGTGGGCAAGACATGCTTCGCCGGAGGGTGTGCGAGGGGTCCTTTGGTGAGGAGCACTGTCCTGAGTGGGTTGAGGTGTTCGATTTCCTCATTGAGCTCATGGAGCCGGGCGACAATAAGTGGCTTGTTCCCATAAAGCCTCAGTCTACTGCCAAGCTCTTTGATCAAGAGTTGGTGTTACAGGCTTGGACACTCCAAGCATGAATCAATCTCAACACACGAACAGAAACTGCAAAATCACTGAACTTTGAGAGAGAGAGAGAGAGAGAGAGAGAGAGAGAGAGAGAGAGAGAGAGAGAGAGAGAGAGAGAGAGAGAGAGAGAGAGAGAGAGAGAGAGAGAGATGACGACGACGATGATGATGTTGTATTTACGTCTTCGGGGGGCCAAAATGACCCATGGGACCACAAAAGGTCTACAAGATGCTCCCCTCATGTGAGAGGGGGTAGTGGGCTAGTAGCTTTCTTGTGTGTGAGTGCTGTGTGATGATCCAATATTTTGGCAAAGTAGATGCCTAAAGCTACCGGGGAGGGGTGTATCCGAGAGAGAAGCTCCTCAAAGGTGACATTCCCTTGAAAGAGCTGTGGAAATTCAACACGGATGTGTGCGTATGCTGGGCACTCAACGGTGACATGAGCCTCGCTTTCCACTTTGTTCAACTTGCATTGTGGGCATGTCCTTCTATTTTCCTTAATATTCAGCCACCCTCCCGTTTCAATCTTGAGCATGTGTGATCGCGTCCGCATCAAAGCAATGGCTCGTCTTGCCCGGTGGGACATGGGTGTCTTTATATGCATCTGAGTGTCCCCAGTCTTGTAGGTCTCCCAATATTGTGTATTGATGTGCTTGTCGTAGTACTCAAATTTGGACCTGTGTGCTGCTGTCTTCCATCTGGTGTGTAGGGCTTCAAGTATGCTTATGTCAAAATTCAGCCCATGTTCATGTTCGGTGTGTTCCTCTATATGCATGTCCACATGGTCTCCCACATTCCATCTAGAGAACCATTTCCGTGTGTCTTCTACAAGACTAGATGTGAGAAACTTACTCTTGTAATTCTTTTGCGGCTTACATCCAGTTTGCCATGCCTTGTGGGGTAGACGGCTCTCTGGCATCATCTTAACTTTCATGAGGTATCTGTGTACTCTGTGTAAGGCTTGCATTTCCAAAGGTCTCTTGCCTGTCTCCAAAAGCATCACTGAGTATGGGGTGGTAGTTTTGATCCCCCGGTGTCTACATAGGAATTTCTTCTGTATCTTTTCAATGTCGTTCCAAGTGCTAGCGGGGATACTCCCCCCCATACCTCTACACCGTAAAGTATTGTTTGGACCACACATGCATCAAATGGCATAGACTTAATTTCCCATCGCTTTGTGACACTCTGCTTGCACATGTTCTCAAATTCATAGTATTTTGCATGTCCTGCATCAATTCTGTTTTGCACGCAATCCCCCCATGCATGGTTTGAGGGAACATAGATGCCCAAGTACTTGAAACTCTCAACCGCTTCGAGTGTTTGCCTGTTATACGTGATGATGGGCTGGCTGATTCTCATTTCTACATGTGTGGACTGACATAATCTTTGTTTTGGCTACATTGACTGACAGGCCCGTTGCATTGCAAAATGCATGTACTGCATCCAGAAGTTTCTGTAGAATGAGGGCATTGTAGGCAAGGAGAACTACATCATCGGCATATATGAGGAGGAAAAGCGTGAAAGTGCCAATACTGGGTGATCTCCCCCCTCTCTCATAGCCTCGTTTTGATGAAGTCATCAAGCTCGTCTATGCATAGTCTGAAAAGCGTAGGTGACAAAGGGCATCCTTGTTTAACTCCCATGGTGCTCCGGAATTCTTGTGAGAAACCTGTTTTTGTCTTGAGTTTGCATCTGACCTCTTGGTATTGGCGCCCTACGGCTGCCCTGATATGCATAGGAACTCCTTGAGTTTCCATACGTGACCATAGATCTTGACGGGGTACTGTGTCAAACGCTTTCTTGAAGTCCATAAAACAGCAATACAGAGTTTTGCCTTTTAGCCTGGCTTCTTCCATCAAGACCCGGAGTGTCATCAGGTGGTCTACTGTGCTATGACGGGCTCTAAATCCTGCTTGTCCAATGGCGCGTTTCCCGTTATTTTCAGCCCATGTGCTAAGATCTTTCTCGATAATGCTTCCAAAAAGTTTTGCCATACATGAGCTCACCATGATGGTGCGATAATTAGTAAGCAAATTGCGGTCACCTCCTTTAAAGAGCGCTTTCACCCAGTTCTCTTGCCAGTCCTGAGGTAGGTATTGGCTGATTGCTTGATTCATCATATGGTGTATCCATTTCTTAGCCTCACTACCTGACCATTTCAGCATTTCAGAGTTAAGATGTAATGTGTCAGCTGCTTTCCCATTCGCCAGGCTTTTGAGGCCTTTAATGTCTGCCTTGAAGGTGATGGGCTTTGGATATTCAGCTTGAGGCCCTGTGTATATCACCTCTTGAGCCCCCGACGGGGCATACAGAGTTTGTACATAAGCATACATTTCGTGTGGGCTGAAATCTCCCATCACGTCCCCTTTCTTCCCCTTCATGTTACGCCAAGCTTTTTTTGGCTCTTTCTTGAACCTGCTCGAGTCTAGTTGTTCTTTTGAGAGTTCATACATGCGTCTCTTTTTCCTCGTGAGTGTATTGTATTCTCTAGCAGCACATTCCCATTCATTTGAGTGTTGTGATAGGCCTCTCATCTTACGTTTGGACTCCTTGCATTCTGCATCAAACCAAGGATTATGAGGTAAACCCTTCCTAATCTGTTTGCCACTTTGATATTTGCCCATAATGGTTCTTGCCGCTTCCTCCATTGCATGTCGGAAGATCTTCCACGTCTCTTCAATGTCACAAGGCATGTTCCGGTCAAACAGTAAGCTATCTAAGAGACTAGCATAGTCCTCTTTTTTCGTGAGTTGCATCTTGTATGACCAGTTCGGTGTATTCATTATGTTGACAATAGGCATACTTGGCATGTGTAGGCATATATGGATTGGTGTATGGTTTGAGGTCGGTCAGGTTACCCACTTCAAAACGGTGGACCAAGTTTAATGCATCGTATCTCACCAAGGCATAATCATTTGTACTCCTCCCATGACTTGCCGTGTAACAAGTGTATGGTCCAGAGTGTATGAACTTATCCGCACCATTCATGGCTACAAGCTGCATTGAGTTCATCATACTTATCATAGCTGACCCCTGTGCATTCATGATGTTATCACTTGGAACATCTGTCCCACATAGGACCAAGCATAAGTTCTCCATTTTGATCTGTAGGGTGCAGTGAATGGTCCGTCAATTGTACCTGTGTGTTTGCAATCCGGGCATTTAGATCCTCAAGAATGACAACTGCTCCCTCACATGCGTACATTGCAATGTTTGTACATAGGTTAGCAAAGGAATCCTTTTTAGGTAGCTGGTTTGTGTCAGAAAAAGGTGACTCTCGATGCGGGATATAGCATCCTGCGATAAAGATCAATCCTTTTGATGAGCAAACCTTAACCCATATATAGCATTTGTGCTCGTCAGCCTTGCATACATCAACCATCTTTTGAAGCTCTTCCTTATATATTACCGCTACACCTCCTTGTCCTCGCATTTTGGTACCAGTCCACCATACTGAGTGCTTGATGTACCCACTAATGTCCGGCAGCCTGCATGTGTTTTGTTCCCATGTTTCCAATAGAAAGAGTATGTCAGCTTGTGGTAGAATATCTACCAACCCTTCTCCCTTATGCCATGGGAAACCTCTACAATTCCAACTCGTAACCTGTATGGTCGTGATCCCATGGGTCGCGTGCCCCTATGCATCCTTAGATGTTGATGTTGATTTTTTCTCCTTGAGGCGTTCCTCATATGCTTTCCTTCTTGCTGCCTGTTGTGCCGGTGTTCTATCTTCACTTACATAGTACTGAGTGCCTTTCAAGTAGAAGCGTGCAGTTTCCAAAATTATGTTCCTTTTACGAGCATCCAACATTGTGCATACAACTGCTCGATGAGCATCAGTCTTCTTCTGGCCCACTCTATGTGCCCCATATACTCCTGCATTTTGCATGTCAAGCTTTTCTGCTAACAAGGTGGTAACATCTACGTTCAATGACATGACTGTTTCCCCCTCAGGTTCTGGCATGCCTCGTATCACAATGTTTCGGGATCTTTTCTCCCGTTGTACTCAGTAGGATCCTCATGCGTATACATGCTCTCATGCGTATACATTTCTCCTGTCATGTGCCCCATAGTCTTCTCTTGTTTTACTATTTGTGCCCAAGATGGAGGAGACCCCTCGGGTGCATCGATTACATTAATGGGGACCTGTGTTATGTGATTTCCTTGTTCCAGCACTTGGGATTGCAGCGTTTTCATGGTGTCTTCTTGTTGCTGAAACTTTAGAGCTTGTAATTTAATGGTATGATCCAGCTCTTGGTTGCGCAATGTCAAGGCTTTGATGTTGTCATTTTGACGTGAAATCACCTTATTCTGTTGTCGTATCTGTTCCTGGATAGATAGTAGCAGTCCCCATATGTCCTAGGTAGTACATGTAATTGTCATGTCCCTTGATTCCTTGGGGGGCGTGGGGGTCGTGTCCTTCGGCATTGTTTTGATAGGTGATGAGCTCACTGTTCGACCGCTTCTTGATATCCTTTGGTTAATGTGCGAAGATTGCATAGAGTCATGCAATAGCCACACAGAAGTACATGGGTGTCTGAGAGAGAGAGAGAGAGAGAGAGAGAGAGAGAGAGAGAGAGAGAGAGAGAGAGAGAGAGAGAGAGAGAGAGAGAGAGAGAGAGAGAGAGAGAGAGAGAGAGAGAGAGAGAGAGAGAGAGAGAGAGAGAGCACGCACGGCGGAGTTCCGTGCCCAGATGCACTGGCCCCAAAAACTCGCGCCCTTTCGGTATTTCTTTATTATTTGTCATGGCAAAGTACAAGGTCCTTTGCTCTCAGACTTTGCGCCCAGATGCTCTGCAGAATGAGGCCCTAGGTTCCTTATAAACAGTACAAGGGCTGCCTAAAAGCAGAGCCCGAAAAGCAATCCTCTCAAAAAGCACTAAACCCCAAAAGCATCTGCTCCCAAAAGCTAGCGTTGGAAATAGGCAAAAGCAGCCAACGTAATTTGTGGAAATCTGTACAGCCTACCACGTAGCAGCACCGACGCATTTCGCGGAAAATCAGTACAGCTGTGCCACGTCATCGTCTGTACGGACTGCCAATCAACATGTTTTACGAAAATCAGCCTCAAACTTCAAGCTTTGGGATTGTTAGGGTTTGGCATCTTGGCTGGTGCTCCATATGTCAGGTGCAGTGGCATCCAGATAGACATCTTGATGCATTAGAATCTCATTCAGTTCACTTAGCCATCACATCCAGATCTCGCACATCTCTAAGAGATGTCTAGATGCACTAAGTTCAAATTATTCAAAACAAAATGCTACAGTCATTTCATCGTTCTCTACATGTCTCTAACCATACACAGATGAAAGAGAACACGTTTTCAATTCCATGAAGGAATTTTCCAATTCAGTGCACACAGTTCATAAAGTCATTCCGCAAATATCATCAGCTCGTGACTACCCTAAAATCTCAAAGAGAAATTAGTGACTTTATTCATTCTAGGCAATTTGTGACAAAGAAGTGGAGCGGCTCCCCTGTTATGCAGTCCAACATACTGATTCATCGGTAACTTTTGGCATAGACAATGCTAAGAGCCCAAAAGCTTCAAGGTACAGCCCTCTCTGAAGAGAATTTGCGAGGTTCTTCTCCTCCATCCACTTTGCATCGAGGGCCAAAAAGTACCCTTGACCAAATTATCTTGTGGACCTAGCTTACGTTTCTGTTCTTTTCTCGTGCCTTGTGACGTGTTGGTAGCCCCGCTTGCCTCCCTGTCCTTGGCACCTCAATCTGGATCTGTGGAACTTTCTGATCTACTAGCTAATTCCTTTCCTTTCTTTCTTTGTGCCCTAGGACCTGTGGGTAGCCTCGCTAGCCTCCCCTGTCCTCGGGCACATCAATCTCAATCGACAGATGCACTATGATTTGATCCTATTCTTGTCCGGAATCCTTTGATGTTTGAACTTGCATGTGGTTCCCTTAGTTTGTCGGAACCCTCAAATTCTCTACCATCTGATTCTCTTACTGCTCTGGAATCCTGTGATGAGCTGTCATCCGGTTCCCTTGATTCATTTTCTTCAATGGAAGACCTTTGCCTTGGTGAGGTGGAAGTCAATGAGCCGGCATGCATTCCAAGTCCTTGCTTAGCGTGTCCCATAAGTCTTTGAATAGAGTCAGACTTCCGTTCCAGAGAATACTCTCGAATCTCTTTTGGCAAACCACAACAAAACTGCTCAATTTGGTCCCTCAAAGTAATCTTCCGAAACGAAGAGACTGGCAAGTAAGTATCCCAAAACCTCTGGCATTAGTCATCCAATGTATCTTTCTTAGTCATTCTCAAATGATGCAAAGCCATGATGACATCTCTTTCATATTCGTCTGATATCCAAGTTGACATGAAAATTTTCTTGAATTTTACTCACGTCGCATGTGCTTCTCCATGTAACAACAGAGTAGACCACCATGTCTGTGCAATTCCTCTCAAGTAAGATGCTGCCCTTTGCACTTGGGAGAGTTCCATGAACTGACCTTCAGAGAAGGTGACGTCAAACTGTTGTATAAACTCAAGGGCTCAATGGATGGGCTGGTCCTCCCTATACTTGATTTGGACCTATGCGTTGAAGTTCAAGTTATTGGTGTTTGGACTTGTGAGTCGGCTAATCGGATTTCAACTCACATGCGTATGGCAAGGAACCAACGTGACAGATACGAAACACTATGGATGTGCGCAAAATCCATTGTTGTTGGCTGGATTATGGATAGGATGTGTTCGCAGTTCACAAATGGGGATTCTTGGACGTAGTGTGGTCTACATTTCAATTTTCTGTGAGGCGACCGATGCTCAAGATGGCATTATTCTATTCAGAAATTGGTTGCGTAACTGAGGTATGTTTGGATAAAACACTTATAAAACTATAAAAGCAAGGGACGTAAGGAAAAAAAAAAAACCTAAATCACTTTATTTGCTACGAAACAAAGCTAGATAAAACAAAACATTATTAACTTAAAAATGTTTTTAGAAAAGGCATGTGCAAAATAAGATGAATCAACTTACTTGGCTAAAACTTAAAACAAGTACTCAACTTTAAACAAAAAAGGATAAGACGTCTCAAAAACTTAATCCCAGAAATCAAACTTCAAACAACAACTTCTAAAAAAACAAATTCTTAAGTCCTAACGTAAGCTAAATACGAGAAATGAATACTACTACAAATCTAAGAAGAAGAGGCTACAAATAACCAAAGAAGTATAAAGATCCAAACTTGTCAAAGAAGTAAAATAAGTACCTAAAGACAAAATAAATATTGGGATCACATTGGGCTATTCGCTTGAGATGCAATAACTTTAACAGCTCACGGTGGACATATGTAGGAAGACCAAATCGATTAAGAAGCTACCATGGACACCCTAGCAGAGGTACCTTCCACTCCTCTTATAATTCGTGAGTTTAGACTATTCTGACTTATGAAGGTGTATATATTCTTTGACAAGATTTTGGGTAGGGCAAGTTACTAAGGGGGTACTTAAGGCCCCCAGACGGGTATATAAGTACCCTTGCACCCATTGTATGATCATCAATTCATTGCCTAGTGGGTTGGTTAAATAGTCTCTCTCTCTCTCTCTCTCTCTCTCTCTCTCTCTCTCTCTCTCTCTCTCTCTCTCTTGCATTCTCTCTTGGCTCTACGTTTCCGCATCGTCGACGTTAACACTGAGAGTATGCCAAAAGGTTGATTAAAAGAGGGGAATGGGGCATACGGAATAGCTTGGCGCTCAAGGCAAGAATGGGTGGCCATGAGGTGGGAGAGGGGTCTAGGAGGGGTTGCTTCGGTGTCACAAACTGTTGACGTGTCAAGCCATTGAAGTACAGAGCCAACCTGCAAATCTCGGCCGAGGGGCCTAAACCCTAGAAGTAGTAGAAGAAGCAAAAGCAGCAGGAGAAGAAGCGACAAGAGAAGTTTTACCAACTTAGAAAGTCTTGCCGAGTGGGCTATTTTTAAAGAAGAGTTCCCACCAACTTACGAGACCCCGTCCGCCGATGAGGCCCACATGACCTAAAGAGATTAAATAAAGCGAGACCTCCACACACACACACACACACACAAAAAAAAAGCGTGGAGCAGGATGACGTGGTAGCTGTATGGACGTCCGTGTTTCGCGCTGACAGTGCCACGTGGCAGACATAATGGGTTTGTTTTACGTTGAGGACGTGACAGCTGTACGGATTTTCGTGAAATGCAATGGTAGCTTTTAGCGTGAGGCCAAGGGCCTTCAAATTTGTGCTTAGGGCTCATTCTCTGGCACTCTTCCGGGTGGACTCTGGAGGTGTAGAGCGCGAGTAGCGGCATTGTAGTTAGTTCAAGCACTATAAAGATATACCGAAAGGGGCACCAAGGTTTGGGGCCAGTGCTCTCTTGGGGTAGAACTCTGCCACTCCCCGTCTCGTGTGCCACGCATCTCTTTTAGTTCAGTGTTATTTGAAGTGCTTAAAGTTGTTTAGTCTGTTCTTTTGCGTTGGCATGTGGTGCCCGTTTCCGTTACAATGGTATCAGAGCTTTAGGGCCCAAGTGTATGCTTTTCTGAAAGCATACCGATCCTATCAAAGAGAAGACGGAGCAACTTGGCGCTTTCAAGTTTTACAGGGGATTTTAGCAAAGAATCTTTGTGTCCCGAACCCGGACTTAATAGCCACTCCCACCCTTACTCCATCACGCATCGGGCGCGCTCTTGTCTTCATCGCTCTGTCTTATAGGGCATAAGCCATAAAGATCACTTGCAAGAGAAGGATCAAAGATTTTGCGAGCCATCGTTTTTTCTCAGAGGCAGTGCCATGTCTATAGCTACCAAGCCACACACTCCAAGGACTTGGCAAGCTTTTAAGAGAATTTTTGCTCGAAGTTATATGCCTACAGACATCTTCTTTTGGATTGCAGCTTCTGGCATTGTGGGATATCCTAAAATGCTTGCCACAGAGACCCTAGCAAATTACGACTTGAAATTCTTGGTTATCTCTCTACATGTGTCTATTCTCGAGCTGATAACCTTGGAGGTCCAGTGTGATTGATATATCTTGGGGCTACCATCACTGCCACATGAATACTATCTGTCAAGGCCTGTTTCGACTATTCGAAAGCTTATGGACCATGCTGCGGTCGATTACAACCTTATGGAAGAGATGATGATAAATCTAACCCTAATTTTGGTGCAGGTTTCAGAATGGAATCCCTGCCAACTTTTGAGCTCGATTGACGTTGAGAATGCTTTGATTTAGCAGTTTTCAGAGTTCTGTTTGAGAACTTGTTTGGTGATCCTGGTTGGAATTTGTTTGAAATGGATGGTATTTGTTTTGAACTTGTCTTGGGGCCAATTTGAATTGTTTGACTCCACTTTTAATACTGGTTTCAATGATTGGTGATTTACTCTTGGTGGAGTAGTGAGAAATAATGATTGAGAATGTGTGCACATACTCATGGCCCGGACCCTCGTGGTTATTTACAGGGGGAGTATTAAGAAGTTTGAGTAGTGGTTACTCTCAGCACCTCCAAACGACGCAATCTGTGGTCGGGGGGGCATTCGGTTGTAAAAGGCCTCTATATCTCATGGCCCTGGCCTTTTTAGGTTATTTGCGGGAGGAGTGATGAAAGAGTCGTTGGATAGCTCATGGCCCGGACCTAGATGGTTATTTGTGGGGGGAGTATTCATCGACGGCTTTATGTTTCTATGTCTTGTAACATGCATATGTGAGCATTTGTGTTGCATTGTGATGTGCCAACCACTGAATATTCCTAATTGGATGAGATTGCTTGGGTATGTAATTTGGCATCAAGTCACGTGCTGGAAATCAGCGTGGTTTGGGTGTGATGGCTAATTTTACTACGTCAGAATATCAAGAGCTCCGATTTAGAATGAGAATATACTCCTTATTGGATGAGATTTTTCTGGGAAGCCAACAACCCAAGATATCGAGAGCGCCACTTTGGAATGAGAAAACTGATTGTCCCTCAGAATGTTCCTCGGAATGACCCTCATAAATTTTTGAGCTAACTTGAGTTGTTTTGCAGATATCTTGTAATCGCAGAGGATTACTTTCTTTCAAGAAGGGGGGATGCCACAAACTGCTGACGTATCAAGCCAGTGAAGAACAGAGCCAACTTGTAGATCTCGGTCAAGGGGCCTAAACCGTGGATAAGGAGAAGCAGTAGCAGGAGTTTTACCAACTTGTCGAGTGGGCTATTTTCAAAGAAGAGTTCCCACCAACTTACGGGTTTCCGTCCCAATGGGGACCAAGTGACCTAAAGAGATTAAATATAGCGGGACCTCCACACACACACACACACACACACACAAAGAGTGGAGCTTTTTGACGTGGCAGCTGTATGGACGCCCGCGTTTTACGATCACTGCGAAACATGGCCGAGTGGGCTATTTTTCGCGAAACGTTGCAGATAATACGGATTTCTGTGTTTTACGTTGATGATGTTGCAGATGTACGGATTTCTGTGACATGCATTGACTGGCTTTAGCGTCTGCTTTTGGACCATATGCTTTTAGAACTTGAAGCTTTTCCTGTAACTGCTTTTGAGAGGCCAAGGGTCTTTAAATCTGTGCTTAGGGCTCATTCTCTGGCACTCTTCCAGGTGGAGGTGGAGAGCGCGAGTACCAGCATTGTACTGAGTTCAAGCAATATAAAGAAATACCAAAAGGGGCGTCAAGGTTTGGGGCCAATGCTCTCTAGGGGTGGAACTCCGCCACTTCCCGTCTCATGTGTCGTGCATCTCTTTCAGTTCAGTGTTATTTGAAGTGCTTAAAGTTGTTTATGTTGTCTTTCCGTTTGCACGTGGTGCCCGTCCCCATTACAGTGGTATCAAAGCCAGGATGTCACAAATTGTTGACGTGTCAAGCCATTGAAGAACATAGCCGACCCACAGATTGTTGGGTTAAAGGCCAGTGTGCCCGGGTGCCTGTGTCCAGCCGCCCATGTGTACAGCCTATTCTTTATCCATTCATAATAATCATACTCACTACTACACATTGTAGTGTGAGTACCGCTCCGCTATACATGGTTTCATCTCCTTCTTCGTGCTTGCTCGCCGATCCATCAAGTGGTATCAGAGCACCACCGCGGACAATTGAGGTTCGACGTGTGATATTTGAGGAGGATGGGCATTCGTATGATGGTCCCATGGCTGCTTGTAGGCAGCCCATTGACCCTCAGGTGGGAGATCAGTCCTTGTTGGGAGATCATGGAGATGTGGACAGCTAGATGCGCCTCTGTTGGGGTATAGGTGTCCGTGCCTTGCCCGGCCGCGCAGAGTCTGGGCGTCCACTGACTTGTATACCTTATACATAGCATAAGTGTATAGGGGGCTGCTCACTCTTTGAGTCTCCCCACCCATATCTGTGTGTTGTGTGTCTCCTTCTCTCTCTCTCTCTCACTCTCCGTCTGTGGTGCTCCCCGATCCCCTTCAATTGGTATCAGGGCTTTGGCTTTGCGACAGATGGAGTGCTACAGAGAAGTGAGCTTTCGGCTATGGTGAGCTCGCTTTCGGTGGAAGCTTGAGATCGGTGAGCAAACACCAGATCTGTGCTCATGGAAGCTTGAGGGGAATTCCCAAGCTTGAGGGAAGAGTGTATTGCAAGTATGTATGGTTATTTGCAGCCATACTTGCAGGAAGAATGCAGATTTTCATTTTCGCAGGCGATTTTTCGGGCCCCAAAAACAGTGTTTTTTGCATACGGAATGCGATTTATGCAAGGTTAAGGTGTAACCTGGGGTTTTGGCACGCTCCGGACGCAATGGTGATGTCCATTTGAGCTGATTTTGACCTCTGAAATTTCTGCAGCAGCAGCAAGTTTTTGCTGCGTTTTTGGGCCGAAAACTGTGTTTTTGGCATATTTTGTACACTCGGACTCGGATACATGTGATCCAGGAGTCTACCTTGGGGTTTTGGCATGCTCCGGACGCGCTCGTCATATCAGAATTTTAAAATTCTGAACGCTGAATTTTCTGTAGCAGCAGTTGTTTATTGTGTGTCGAGGATTTCACACATGGCTTGCTCTCAGATGTGAGAGTGATATTTGCTGCAAGTTTCCTCACAGGTGGGAGGATACGATGTATGCCTTATGTGGTTTGATGCTCATGGAAACTAATGTGATTGCATTTTGAGCTCGGCAATGTATGCCTCGAGCATGTTTTTTGGCAGTCATCACAGGTAGAGCAGATATTTGTGTACTAGATTTGCAGGTGTTTGCAATGATGTATGCAAAGTGTGGAGATTGGTGCATACATTTGGAGTGCGGTTTGATGCGCTTTGGTTGCTCATGGTTTTGAGCGTGCAGTCAGTTTGGTTACTGGTTTTGTGGCCGTTTTACTGACGAAACTCTGACGAAATTTTCCAAGTAGTTTTATGCGTATCATTTATGCAATCTAGGTAGAGATTGCGGGTTGCACTCAGCATTTGCGTGCGGTGTTCTCTGCAGGTGGGAGATTTGTGTGTGTGTATGCATCGATACCGCATAGTGTGGGCTTGGTGATTAGCTCACGGTTTGACAGGAGTACAGTTATCTTGGTACACTCACAGGAGTGAGTATTGTGATGTATGCTTGTTTGGCTACGAGCTAGGTAGCCGGATTCGAGCACTAATGCCTTGAGGTTTTTCAGCAGGTTTCAACTACAGGTTTACAAGTTTACAGGCAGGTTTGAGGGCTTATTTGGGCGTTGAATTTTCAGCCATTGTTTCCTCTTTGCAGGTGTCGATGTATGGCTCAGTTTGTAGGCTGATCTGGGACACGTTTGTGACTTGTTTATGCGGCTGTTTAAGAGCTGAATTTTGGGGCTGATTTGCAGCCATATTTTACAGCCATATTTGTAGACTTTTGTTGATGCGATTCGAGCCAGTTTAGGGCTGATTTGGTTGACATTTGCTACTCATTGTTGGTTGCTCTTTTGCGAGCATTATGGCTGATTTTTCATTTGACTTCCAACGTTATGGTCTGACACAGTTTGATGGTGCAGATTTTGTTGCTTGGAAGGAGCATATGCTTGTTGCATTGGCGGATTTGGGGCAGGATAAACCCTTGTGTGGTTTATCGGCGAAGCCCAAGTCTATGCGTGATGATGATTGGCAGGATCTTGATGAGTTAGCAATGTCTACGATTCGTTTGCATGTGGTTGAGTCTGTTGACTGGCAGGTCTCAAGGGAGACTACAACTCATGCTTTATGGCAGAGTTTACATGCTATGTACGCGACATCCATGTCTACAGGGGAGTCTAGTCCCACTTCTATGTCCATGGGAGAGATTGGTCCCACACGCAAGTCTCGACGGCATAGAGACTTGACATGTTGGCATTGTGGACATAGAGGGCACATTAGGCGTCGATGTTTCAGGCGTTTGAGACAACGGAGGCGACAGATGCGTGATGCAGATTTGGGCATGACAGATGCTAGTGAGATCAGTACGGTGGTTACTGAGTACGATTGTGACGGCGATGTCACATTTACATCTAGCTTGTCTTCAGACGATCTTATGTCTATGGATTGCATATCGGATTGCACATTGTCTTCACATTGGTTACTAGATTCAGATGCTACTTTCCATGTCACGTCGCATCGTGAGTGGTTTAGCACGTTTTCTAGTGGAAGACTTGGTTGTGTGCACATGGCTGATGGTGCTGTGTATGACATTGAGGGTACAGGAGACGTATGTTTATCCTTGCCCAGTGGTATGAGATTTACCCTGCGTCATGTGCGTTATGTGCCAGATCTGAGACGGGATTTGATCTCAGTCAGACAGTTACGGGATAGTGGATGTCAGATTTCGCTACGAGAGCGAGATTTTGTGATGCATTTGGGTTCGCTAGTGATTGCGAGAGGTGCCAGGAGTGGTACAGGTTACCCATTGCATGTGGATCACGCAAGAGACGGTGTTGTCTCTGTGATCATGCAGCCAGGTAGACAGCGAGAGAGCAGGCGAGTCTCTTTTGCTTGTGGGTTGCAGGATGCTTTGCATGGAGTGCAGAGTAGTGAGCTCGTTGTGCACACAATTGGGGCACGACTTGAGCAGTCACACAGAGAGGTGACAGAGTTAGACATGCATGCTTTGCTAGTGACTGAGCAAAGCAGAGAGTCAGTTGTGCGAGATACTTCTATGCAGGATAGACAGGTAGAGCGGTCTTGCACTAGTGAGTTACGACAGGAGGACGTTGTGCAAGAGTCTATGCATATGGAGTTAGAGCATGAGAGCTCTAGTGAGTCACAGCAGATTGAGTGGTCATGTTTGCAGTGGATGATTGCAGAGGAGGCTGAGATGTCAGCGATTATGCAGTCATTTCTTTCTATGCTCGACAGTGAGCATGGGGATATAGTTGTGCAGGATATGTCTTCCAGCAGACATCTAGAGCAGCTGGTTTGCTCTCAGGTTGCACGACAGGTTGATGCGTCTTTTGTGGACAGTCAGGAGATGCATGTGGCTGACACGCCTTGTCAGTCAGAGATGCCTATTGCCAGGGATATATATGTTGATGCATGCTCCGAGAGTTAGCAGGGCCCGCTAGCATTGCATCGACATTTGGTGGTCTCATGTATGAGATGCTGATCTTGAGACCGGATATCACAGCTGTAGTGGGAGCATTTGCAGTTGGGGTTGTCAGTCGTTTGTTGACTGATGATGGCATAGTGCACGAGGGAGATATGCAGGTATTGCGTATATACTTGCAGTACGTGTGCGGTACGTCTGGTGGTGTATGGACTTACACGGGAGCAGGACAGCCGGATGCACACGATCACAGCCAGCCAGTGGGCATCGGTTGAGAGCGGTTTTCTCTCACCTTTTGTAGTCTTTAGACTAGGTTCCCTTGCTTAAAGGCACAGTCGCCTTTAAGTGGGAGGTTGTTGGGGTATAGGCGTCTGTGCCTTGCCCGGCCGCCCAGAGTCTGGGCGTCCACTGACTTGTATACCTTATACATAGCATAAGTGTATAGGGGGCTGCTCAGTCTTTGAGTCTCCCCACCCATATCTGCGTTGTGTGTCTCCTTCTCTCTCTCTCTCTCACTCTCCGTTTGTGGTGCTCTCCGATCCCCTTCAGCCTCCGCCACAGGTTTTGAGATGGTCAGAGCGGCATGCTAGACCACCACAACGTTATGTGCCTTCTATGGATTATCATTTATGTCATGTTGACCGATTGCGGGGAACCATCATGTTATGATGAGGCCATGTCTGTTGACAAGCTCAAGTGGGAGCAGGCTATGCAATGAGAGATGGATTCATTGATTCAAAATGATACTTGGGAGCTTACTCCTTTGCCAAAGGGTAAGAAAGCACTGCCATGCAAGTGGGTTTACAAGATTAAGTTGTCTTCAATAGATGCAAAGCCTAAGTACAAGGCAAGGCTTGTGGTTAAGGGATTCAAGCAACAAAAAGGCATTGATTTTGATAAGATCTTCTCCTTAGTGGTGAAGATGACTACGCTACGCACATTGCTTGCCTTGGTGGCTACAGGGGACTTGGAGTTAAAGCAGATAGATGTACACACAACTTTCTTACATGGGGACTTGCATGAGGATTTGTACATGGAGCAACCGGATGGCTTTGTTGCTTGTGGTAGAGAGAGCTTGGTATGTCGGCTTTGTAAGATCTTGTATGGGCTGAAACAAGGCCCTCGTGAATGGTACCAAAAGTTTGGTGTATTCATGAGATCAGAGGGCTATATGCGCATTCATGAGGACCCATGCCTCTACACTCGCAGGGCTGCAGATGGTAGTCTTATTATGTTGGCCCTATATGTGGATGACATGCTGATAGCAGGGAAGTGAGTTACGGATGTGGATGCCTTGAAACATAAGCTACATGAGACCTTCGCCATGAAGGATCTTGGGGATGGTAGATGTCAGTCACATTTTGGATATGCATCACTTGTGATCGTTCTCGCAGGTTACTCTTTCTAAGTTAGAAAGACTCCATTGACAGGGTCCTTGAGCGTTTTCATATGGAGGGGGGGAAGAGCATTAGTACCCCATTGCCTCCATATGCAAAACTCAGCCATGCCGACTGTCCTCAGACAGATGCGGAGATTGCAGAGATGTCTCGGATTCTCTATGCATCAGCTGTTGGTTCCTTAATTTATGCCATGGTGGCTACGCGTTCAGATCTTGCCCATGAAGTTGGTGTGGTTAGCATGTACATGTCTAACCCGGGCAAGCGACATCAGGATGCAGTGAAAGATATTCTCAGGTATTTGAGAGGGACTTCAGAGTTGTCCCTATGCTACGGTGAGCAGGATATGTTTGTGCTTGGGTACGCAGATTGAGACTATGCAGGGCTAGTAGACTCGAGGAAGTCTACTAGTGGCTATGTGTTCACAGTTGCAGGTGGATCGGTTTCTTGGGCATCACACTTACAACCTTTAAATACATGGTGTAGGCTACTCGTAGGAGAAGACGAGAGCCACAGAGTTGTACCTTGTTGGAGCAATATAAAGAAATACCGAAAGAGGCACCAAGATTTGGGGGCAGTGCCTTGTGGGAGTGGAACTCCACCACTCCGTATCTTGGGTGGATTAGTGCGAAACGTTGGTGCAACCAAAGTTGGTCGACCATAGAAGATGACACAGACAGGTGTAGATGATCTAGCAGGTGCGTGGCAAAGGATTGAAGCAGGTACAAAGATCCTGGGCAGACAGACAACAACAGATGTGTATGACTAATGCGGTTTTATGGACCAAAAGGGCTCCAAAAAGGTCATGATGGGATGACAGGTAAAGGTGTTCATGGTGCCAGGTTTTGGGTTAGAAATGTAAAGCTTGAGATGCTGAATCAGTTGGTCTAGACGGCTCATCAAATGGAGCTACAGTGAGCAAGATATGGATGTTTGAAGCTGGAGTGCATTGTAGATCTGAGGCGAACAGGGCAGGTGATGATAGGTTATTGGAGCTGGTTTGAAGTGATGGGCGTGTGTAGAGCTTGAAATATGGAGCCTGACGGTCTTTTCAGATCGTCAATCGGAGCGAGAATGGGAAAGAGATTGCCAGATGAAGTTTTGTCGAGGGCAAGCTCTGTGGCAGATTGATTGCAGTGAAAAGCGTGCCACGTGGAAGTTTTTGAAGCTTGATCAGGTTCAAGACTGTGCTATGTAGCGGATGGAGCTAACAGGAGGAGATTGCATGTCAATTGGAGCGCGAAGTGTGAAGATATGGCCGGTTGAAGTGGACAGTTGGTGACGACCGCCGCAGGGGATCTGACGATTTTTGGTAGTTTTGGTGTGCGTCATTCAAAGTCGTATTGATGTCGAAATGTGGAGTAAGTGGGTGGAAATGAAGTCGGAAAGGTGAACTTTCAACCAGTTTCAGCGGCTCGATCATTGGACCTTCCGGCACCAAATTGCTATGCAGTCAAGGTGGGGGGAAAACAAGGTTTTATTTGAAGTTTTTTGATGGTGTTTTTGAGGGCTCTTGGAGGGTGGCCATACCGCGGAGCACCACGTGGCAAAGTGTAAACCCACATGCGATGTGAAGGGCGCAGCCCTTGGGGCATTTATCCAAAGCGTAGCCTCATTGGGGTATCAAACGAGAGGAGAGCAACTTGAGCTCGTGGAGCCGTTGCTTGCCTTGCGGTGTTGCAATGGCGGCGGAAGTGGCCGATTTTGGCGGCGAGTGTTGGTCCGGCAGGCTGGTGGCGCGTGTGGTGTTGGTGTTGGTGATGCCATTGACGGCGCGCTCGTAGACGGTGCTGACATGGCACTGACCCCATAGAGTGCTGTCCTGCGCGCCTTCGGGGCCAAATATTTTTGAAGCGAAAGGGAAGGTTCCGCTAGCGCTAGCGCTAGTGAGGGGGTCCTTCCCACGGCAGTGAGTATTGAGAGAAAGGGTGAGCTCAAGGCCGACCCGGTGGGGGTTCACATTTAGTTTGGTGAGGAAAATGGCTGATGTGGCAGGCCTATGCAAGGGTTACTAAAAATGGTAGGCCAAGTGTATGGTGTGCATGGAAATTGCTAAAAGAAGCTCAAGTTGACTGTATGAGCAGAAAAAAACACAATTTTTTCTTTTTTAAGCGTTGTAAAACCCCTATAAAGGGAGGTTCTCACAAATTTTGAAGGGCTTTTTGGGTCATTTTGCTCCACGTTTGGGCATCGAGCCATGAAGCGTTGCCGAAGTGCGGCTATGAAGCAGTGAAGCTAGCGTGTGGAGTCACAGGGCTGTAGATTTATTACGTTGTGCTCGCGGAGGGTGTGCCGGCTTGGAGCTATCTTGTATATGGTGTTTTTTTGCGAGTCTAAGCCTTCATTGCTGTGTATTTGGTGTCAGTTCCCCCTCCCCTCTTCTCTTCTCTGCTTGTGTGCATGTGTTTTCCGACGTGTGTCGGCAATTGTGCCCCCTGATGTCTGTTGTGCAAAGAGATAGAGAGAGACTGTGTACGTGTGGAAGGCTGTGAATCGAGCAGCACTGGGTGATTGGTCATGTTTGTGGTGTAGCAGCGAGTGTGCGTGAATGGTTGTGCAAATGATGGTTTGCTTGTGAGTCGTGTGAGGTTTGAAGGTGAACTCCAGTGGATTGGGGCGTTGTGTATACCCTGGGCTATAGGGATGCATTTTGTTGTGTTCCGGGTGTGTTCCCCTTTCCAACATTTGTTCCGGTTTGTTCTTTCAGCTGGCACGTGGTGCCCTCCCGTTACAAGTACCAAAAGGAGTGCAAGACTTTGAGGCTGGTGCATCTAGGAGTGGAACTCCGCCGCTTCGCGTTGCTACTACATTGCGTTTTTGAAGTTCAAGTGTTAAAGTTTTCACTTCTGCTCGTGTGTTGCTTTCGTATTGCGCTTTGCTAGTGCCAAGTTGGTTTGAGAGAGAGAGAGAGTCGTATTGTAAGCTACAGTGAATCCGCTTCCTATCCTACGTCCCCGCACTTGCTCATGCCATCTTCCCCATGCTCTAGCCCGCGATGTATTGTCATTGCGCCACCTACCTAAAGTGTTGAATAGAACTGCACCCCGACTTCCACCCATATTCCACTACACTATGCAATCAAAGGTTGTTTGCTTGTTAAGACATTCAGGATCAACATATTGTCCACGCACAAAGGCCCATAATGTCTCTATGTGGGAACCTCCTCTACTTCACTAATAAAGCTCTTTTCTACGGGAAACAACTCCGTCTCTATCCTAGCTATGACATCATTGATTAGGTAGTGGTCTAGCTTGCATCATTGCTTAGGCAGTATGCCTCCTTACACTTGTATATAAACCCCTTCTCTCTATTGAAAAACAATAAATAGTTTTGTTCATTTGTCTTCTACTCTCCAACGGATCTTAATTCTCAACATGGTATTAGAACCCAAGGTTTAGAATACTTATTTCTAATTCCATGTCAAATACTTATTTAGTTCCTTGTTAAGCATTGCATTTCAAGTACACTCGCATAGTAGAGGCTACCTATTAGCTCTAAGTATTTACTCCTTAATTACTCATCTCAATTATGCGTGTCTAAAGACTTATGTTATGTTCCGCTTAGAGGAGAGGGGATCTAGTCTATGACACCGTTGGAATGGGTGTCCAGTATCTGGGCAGACGTAGTGTGAACCTGGTCAATATGGCCGGCCACTTTTATAAAAGGACGCGAAGGCCTCATTTGTATCCATCGACCCCCATTGGTAGAGTGCCAGTAGTTAGCCTGTGAGGCTAGGAGTGCGTGAGGTCACCTCGAGGAGGTGAGGCCAAGTGTATGGGACGCTCTGTCTTACAGGTGCACGCCTTTGTCCTCAAACATTGGCTCTCCGCTTGTTTGTTTCATGGTACTAGAACCGGCTTGGCTGTTGCAGGAAGGACCACGTGCACTCTATGGATTGGTTCGAGTCGGATAACCTTACTTTCGTGTAATTTTTAATGGCTAATTGCTGAAATTACTGATTTTCTCGTGATAAGTGTGTAGGTGAGAGTACTACTCTTTTTACTGATTTTTGAATAAAATCAGAGATTTAACATGCTAGATTGCAGATTTTTACTGATTTTTGATAAAAATCAAAAGTCTTTCGATTAATTTTTTTGAAAATCTGAAGCTGAAACTCTTTTCTTTGCTGAAATTCTAAGAAATTAGCTTCAATTTGTATGCTTCTTGCAAATATGAAACGTAAAGCAAATCTGCTAGAGAGAGAGAGAGAGAGAGAGAGAGAGAGAGAGAGAGGCCTCTCTGTGTGGGGGTACCTGTAGAGTCCAACGTGGACTCTAGGTTGTCAGAGCCTAGAGAGGGTGTGTGCCGCCCTGGAGTCTAACGTGGCTTGTACACGTTGTTGCGCGTATTTTGAGAACCCCGTTTTTGGTAAAAATTGTATATATGGGCTTGAGATAGACTTTCATTAGAGTATTTGGACATGTTCTTTTGGGCTTTTATGATTGCTTTAGCAAACACATGTACATGCAAGGCAAGTTACTAGTATAGTGCTAGCTGTCGGGCTACTATAAGTGCCCGTGAGTGAGTTTTTTGAAGGGAGACTTGTATACAACTTAAACTCATGTACAAACTTTAAAAAAGTTCATCAAAACTCCATAAAATTGCAGGTTTAAGCTCGTTGTGCCTCCGTGATAGTTTTTGTTGCAGTTTTTGCCCTCGCCTTGCCTACTCTATGTGTAGTTGTGTCGAGACAGCTCTTTGTTCGCGTCAATTTTGCATGTAGCAGCGTGTAGATTCAATTTTGGTCATCTTCAGCTTTCTTGCCATTCATTTTTCAAGCTTTCTCTCAAGCTTTAAAGTGCCCCAATTGGAGTTGTGCTCTTCAGGCTACGACTAGTTCTTTGCAAGGTTATGACTATGGCAGCGTAGTGGCAAATTGTGTGCAGACAGATTGGGAGGACATGTATCTATGAATTGTGGAATTGATGTTGAAGTTGTGGGTTTATGATGTTCAATTGTGAAAGGGGAGGCCCTTATCTTCTTATGCATTGGTCGGCGTGTGCTGTAAATTCGTGCTTTGACAGGGTTTTGCTCCTGTGTGACAATCTCTTGGGTGGGTGACGACCAGTAAATTCCCAAGGGGACTACTCTTGTTGGATTTGTGGTGTTTCAAAGGGGTTTCCCAAAGCATTTGGTGTTCTTGTAGTGCTCTTTCAACGCTCTTGGGTGACATCGCTATAGAGGTGTTCCAGTTTGCTTGTTTCCCAACAACGTCAAGCTTAGTTGGCCCCCCTTTCCTCTGAATCTGAGTGCGAAAATCTTCTCTCTCTACGTGTGCCTTTTGCAACTCTCTCTTTCTCTCTACGTGTTGGTTTTAAATCGACTTGCCTCATTTTATTTTTTGCGCATGCGATTTCTTTTGCCCCTTTACGTTAGCCCATTTAAATAATTTATTTTAAACGTGGCCATGGATCAATCGACATTTTGCTAATTCTTTCTTTCTTTTGTGGTGCGTATGTCCTATCAACTACCTCATTTTTGTGCTATTTTTTTCGATTTAATGCTTTTTTTAGTACTAGGCTTCATTATGGTAGAGTCTGCACTTGATCTTCGGAGTCATGACAGAAACTCAGTATGTTGAACTTTGTGTTGATGTATGCTCGTGTGTGTATGTGGTGTGTGTTGTATTGGGTGCATATGTTAGCACCTAGTTCTATACCCACTATTGGGCACTGACGACGTTGATGAGGATGTTGTGGTATTTAGTCAATATTACGCATGATGGAGCTGATGGTTATATTGTCTTGTGGATGATTACCACGAGCCTATATCTTGCATTTTCCTTTTAAGGGTGAATCTGGGCATATTCTGGAGATCTAGGTATACCTTTTTAGAGAACAAAGTATGAAACCTGCAAATATTAAAAGTCACTTACAGAGGTTGCAGAACTTACAGAGAACCCATTTTTGGGCCCTTGCTTCTCTCCCAAGCCTCCTCTCTCCCATCTATTCGTGCTCACGTGCTCCCGTTGTCACCTGTCCACCTCTGGACGCTCACGCCGACGCGGAGAACTTCCTAGAGTTCAACTTTTCGCGAAGGAGAAGTGCAAAAAAGGCCCGTTTTCGTGTGGAAATTCCAGTTTTCCACAATGTTTCGTCATGGATTCCTCCAGTTTGGGTGTACAACGTGAAGACGTGCCAGGTAACACTTAGATTCCGTTCACGCATGCTCTGGATTACAAATACTTTCCAGAGCCTTGACCAACGTATATTCGCTTTGGAAAATGCAACGTTCAGACGAACATTCGTCTGTGCTCTCTCCATGGAGCTGTGTAACGATTTAATACCCATGTCAGTGCTCTCAAAAATACGGCTCAGTCGACGACTGTGCGTATTTCTGAGAACGACACCCATCTTCAACAATTGCGGACGCAAATTGCTGCTTTTGGGCGTTCATAGGGTGACCCCACTGCGACAATTTCGTACAAGACTACCAATTTCTTAGGGGAGGAGAAAGAATGTACGCAATTAGCTGTAAATAACTAGCTTCATTAGTGGACTACATACTTTGATTTCCATGGAGAGCATGATGAACGGAGGATTCAAACAAACCCTCTCTATTTGCGCAGTAAGATGCCTACCTGGTGTCACAAACCGGTGACGTGGCTGGCCCCTTGGCATACCTTGAGTGGGTAGTAGATACACACACGTGCCGTTGGTTGACGCGGCAGCAGTCCCGAAAATCTGTAGTGACACGTGGCAGCAGCGTACGGATATTTTCGGAAATTGCGGCACATACTGCGGACAGCTGACGTGGCAGATGCGTAGGGAAATGAAGCAGTTTTTGCGTGGGTTTATTTCTACGCAAGAGAAAGAGAGAGAGCTTTATTTTTTAACTGCTTTATTTTACTAAGCAAGGAAACATGTGAGAGGAATTTGCTTTATTTTGGAAAGCCTTTCAATGGGCAGCTTTTGGAACAGCTTTTGGGGCTCTGCTTTTGGCATCCCTTGTAATGTCTTTATAAGTGTGGTTAGGCTTCCTACTCCTTAGAGCATCTAGACGCAAAGTCTGAGAGGGAGAGCCTCCCACTCGCTTGTACTTTTGCAACAGATTAATACAAAAAGAAATACCGAAAGGGGCGCCAGTCTTTGGGGCCAACATCTCTAGGTACGGAACTCCGCCGGGCCAGTGTCGAATCAATTGTGAACTGTGAACTGATTTGAAGTGATTTATTGTGGTGTTGCGGTAGATTCTCGACTTGGAGTGTCCAAGTTTGTTACAATGGTATCAGAGCATGTTTCTTCTACCGGGAAATCCGATCCTTTTTACGCGGCACTTATGGCTTCAGACAGAGATCAATCGACTTCCTCTGCATCCGGAGATGCGGGAAGAGATCACAACGAAGATTCACGCGAGGAGTACGGCCCGCCTCGGCCTACTCAGGCGGAGATCGAAGAGATGGAGCATCGACGATTGATCAACGATGCAACAAAGATAATGCTAATTTTGCGAAGGACCCGAAATTTGCAAAATTTATGAGCCTGACCTCCTTCGACAAGGTGCATGCACAGTGGCGGCAGACCACAGAGCCACCCCTCAAATCGGCTCTGAAGAAACCTCCTACTCCAAGGATGTACACAGAGCAAGAATTAGAAGAGCTGGTTGATGCACGAATTGCTCAGTTTTTTGACGCGCAAAACAAAGTAGACAAGCACGACAAAAAGCAAAAGAAAGAAACTGCCTTTCCGGGGTATTTGGGTCGTCAGTCTACATTTGAATCGGCAAGAAAGCAGAAGAAGCGTGTTTGATTTGAAGGAGTACCCAATTCTTCCTCTTCTTCTTTTGAAAATTCTTCTAGCTCCTGTGACTCGAGCGAAGAAGACAAGAAAGGCAAAAAGCGAAGCAAAAAGCAAAGCTTCGAAACGGGCAAGAAAAAGGCAAAGAAGCCTAAATCTCGCCTCGTGGTTGACAGTTCTCAAGGACCTCGTCTTGCTCAAGAGGACCGAATCGGTGTTCCGGTGGGAACCCACTGCTGCTGGGCAGGCACCTGAGGACCACTCTGAGTGCCAGGCTGTCGCTGTGGTCCTTGCCGGCGTCGACCACGAACCTGTTGCCATCCCTCCTCTGCTTGAGCCCCAAGCTCGGAGGGTGGCTCTCCCGGTGTGCTCTGTGTCTCTGTTTGTGGCTGCTGGCCAACCCTTGCAGGTTGGGGCTGAGTCTGTGGTGTAGGTCAGGGCCTCCTCTGTGGACAGGCCTTCGCAAGATGGCCCATTTGTCGACAAATGAAGCATTGGTTCGTGAGGCCCGAATACTCCACGCTCTGTCTAAACCAACCCCCACTCACCCGAGGAAGCAGGACGACCTTCGGGAGAGAGTGAGTATCCCTAACCAGAATGGGAACTGAGGGAAGCCGGTCGCCTTGGCAGCTATTGAGGCTGTCGTGCGAGGTGTCTCGAGGACAGTCCCAATTGCTGAGTCCATCCTGGACAAAAGTGGTAGGTACTCCCTCCGCAAACCAGGAAAGCAGACGAAGATGGGAATGTCTGTCTCCTCTACCAACACATCTGAAGCAGGGCCAAAACCATGTCTCCACTGTCGAAAGTGGGCTCGAACTGCTCGGATGGTCAAGGGACTCATGGCGATGATCTTGGATGCCATCTCGGAGGTCTCAAACTCGATCTGATAGTAGCCTCGTCCGAGGATTTGGACGTCCAAGATCTTGCCCACCTCTGGAAGAAGGTGGGCCTAGAGAAGGTCACGCAGCTCTCCTCTGCTAGGTTTGGTGCCGAGAATCTTGCAGATGATAGAAGTCGCCTGCAAGCGCTCTACCTCTGGGGCTAGGCTCGCTTGCTTTGTCGGTGAGAGAGCAAGTCGAATGGTGGGCTCAGCGGGGTCGGGCGAGGGGGCTTCATTGGAGTCTCTCTCCGGTGGAGCATGAGCCACCATCTGTGTCTGCTGTGTTGTGAAGAAGAAGCGGTGGATCGTCGACGAAAGGGGGGAGACCTGCTGGACCGAGCACGTCGATGGTGCTGGCGACGCCCGTCAAGCAAGAAGGGAGAGGGAGAGGGCTAAAGGTAAAAAGCAGGCAAGGGGCGGACAGCGGGAGGGGGTGGGCGGGCGGGCGGGAGTGACAGCGGGCAACGGGCAACAACGGGGGCAGCGCGAGGGGGGCAGTGGCGGGGGAGAGGGCTGAAATGGGCAGTGGGCAGCAGCGAGCTGCCACGGCAACGGGCTACCACGGCAACGGGCAGCAGCCGCCTTTGCTTTATTTTTTTATGGGGTCCCATAAGTTGGTGGGAACTTCTTTTAAACAATAGGCCACTTGGCAAGACTTGTAAGTTGGTAAAACTTCTTCTCCTGCTTCTTCTCTTAGGGTTTAGGCCCCCGGCCAGGATCTGCAAGTTACTCCGTTCTTCAATGGCTTGACACGTGAGCCGTTTGTGACATGTATCTTGTAACGGGACGGGCACCACGTGCCAACGGAAAAGAACATACTGAACAACTTTAAGCACTTCAAATAACAATTTGAACTGAAAGAGGTACACGACACACGAGACGAGAGCGGCGGAGTTCCACCCCAAGAGAGCACTGGCCCCAAATATATTTTTTTTCCGAGAAAAAGATCCTTCTATTAGTTAATGAAACTGCTCATAGGGCTACAACCACCTCTTCGAGAGAGGCCTACAACAACCATGATGGAGAGACTCTCCCAATGAAAAAACACCATGTGTACAATGAGGCTAAATCAAGAAATGGGAGGAGGGAAAAGCCACACAGGTGGACGGTAGTGCCATCTGAGTACACACTGGACCATGGTGAAAAAAGGCTCAGGACGCCAGAGTCGAAGGAAAGCCTCTCTGCTCCCCCCGCATGCGGCCAGAGCTGCCTTGGAGTCTCTCGAGCTGTCCTCTGAGTGTGGATCAGCTCTAGCCAAAGATCGCGAACAGTCTCTGTTGGTGGTACAGGGCGAGCCTCAGAGATGCGGAAGCAACGGGCCCGCCAGATGAACTAGAGTGTCAGGCCACTGATGAGCTCCCAACACTCCTCTCTCTCACTGCACTACTCTTGTGGCGTAAGCTCTGGCAGGTTGGAGTGTAGGTCGCTCCTCTTGCATCACTATCATCCTGCTGGTGGAAGATAGCTCAAACTGAAGTGCCGGGCCCGTGAGAGTGGACCAAGCAGCTGCCCCCCAAGTGTACTGCCTAGCCGTGGAAAGAGCAGGCATCAGCCGAAGAACACGAAGCCACACCTGCTGTGCCAAAGGACAGTCCCAAGGACAGTGACACTGACTCTCCACAAGATGGTCACAAGCTGCACATGCGGCCGAGAGACCACTATGCACAAGCCAGCTCCCAACTGCTGTAGCTCTGTGTGCGACCAGCCACTGAAACAAAGTGACCCGCCTCGGCTGTTTGGAGTCCCACAACCTCTCCCAAAAAGCTGCCAAGAACTCAGCTGTGAGACCCTCCTCCTGCCAATGAGGTGCTGTAGCAGGGCGAGCCTCTCTGTGCTGCCAGTATGTGACGTCCTAGTCGAACATTGTACTGAAAGAAAGGGACACTTGGGTGGTCTGCAGAAGAGAAAGGGTCCCTCCAAAGCCACTCTCCAGGATCCCACTGTACTCGTGCCAGTGGACAACACTCCCAAGCCCACAGTCTAAATGTCCAGCCTCAAGAGCTGCTGGGTCAGGATCGATGACACAAGTCCTCCCACAGATGCCGACCACTCGGATCCTCTGAAAACAACACTCTGCCACCTGCGGGGCCTCTATTCCAACTCGCTGTAAGCGTCCCTCACCCTGTAACTCGAAAAACAGGGAGGGAACAGTCTCTGAGCAAGCCCGCACTGAGATGAGAACCTCCAGTCGCGTGAAGGCTCCCATCCATCTGGGTGCTGCTGGCTCGAGAGGTGTGAGCCACTCAGTTGGTACTGCCTCTGAGATGTCCTTGCACATGCTCTGCACCCCTCTCATGCCTTGTAGAGCTGAAAGCCCTTTAGCTCCTTTGACAAGCTTGAAAATTGAAACAGTCACCTAAAGAGCGTGCTGGACCCGTTGCCATGGGACCCCAGGAAACATGAGGCTGACTACCAACCAAGTGGCACTCTCTGAGTGCTAACCATGGTGTTCCAAACAAGAGGCTGTCGCAGGCGCTCCTCCGTGCAAGTAGGCTGCCACTGCTCTAGGCCTTGCCGCAAATGCTCCCAAGATCGAAGCAAACTCAGAGCGAAGCGGTCCTCTAGTCTCCTGCTCAAACAAACCCTGCGCATCTCTGTGAAGATACATCTGGTCGAAGGTCGCCAGGGGCCTCTTGCCTGAGTCACCCTAGCTCGAAGCCGCTGTAGCAAGAACTCCTTCCAGGGCTCCTCACTTGGAAGAAGTCCTCTGACGATGAACTTCCCAAGAAGGGCTCTGCTCTGCTGTGCTGGGTCTATGAACCCAAGCCCTCCCTGTGAACAAGGAAGAGTGATGACCTGCCAAGCCACTTTGGCCCGGGCTATCTGAGTGTCACGCCCTAACCAAAGGAAGTTCCTGATCAGCCTCTCTACTTGGCTGATACAAGAACTCGAGAAGATCCAGCAAGAAGTGATGTAGCACATAGTCGCCAACAACGCCTGGTTGGCCACTACAACTCTGCCAGCCAAAGAAAGTCGTGCGGAGCTCCAATGTAACAACTTCCTCCTGATAGACAGGAGGAGGGGAGCAATCTGCTGCTCGGGAGACAAGTCCAAACCAACTTGACAGCCCAAGTACCGAACTGCAGTCCCTGGGGGAATCCACTTGAAACCCTCACCTGGCATCCAATCGGGCACAGGAGCACTACCAACCGAGAAAGCCACTGTCTTTCTCCACTTGATCAGTGTGCCATATGCACAACAGAAGGTCTCTAGAGCCTAGTCACACCTGTGAAGGTTGGCCTCCCGGCCATCCAAGTACAAGGCTGAGTCGTCAGCAAACTCAGCGTCCAGTAGCTCATCTCCCCGAATAGGGAGTGCTAAGCCCCATAAACCAACCTGCTGCGACACCAAAAACCTGCTCATCGCCTCAGCATAGAACAAAAAGAGGAAGGGGGCAAGAGGGCAGCCCTGTCTGACCGAACGTGTGAGCATGAAACGATCACCTCTACCTCTTGACAAAAGTAGCTGACTTTGTGCCCGTCTGTACAAAGCTGACACCCCTCTGATTCAAGCATCTGAGAAGCCCACCCTGCGTAGAGTGCCTTCAGAAAGTCCCAGTCAACTCTGTCATAGGCCTTCTCAAAATCGAGAAGAAGAATCACGAGATCCTCACCACAAAGCCGCGTTAGGGCAGAAGCCTCCCAAAAAGTAAAGATGTTGTCAAGGATACTGCGCTCCTTGACAAAACCTGTCTGAGTCCCATGTATAAGGCTCTCTAGAAGTGGCTGGATCCTCACCTTGGCAAGAATTTTGTAGGCTGAGTTGAGGACGGTGATGGGGCGCCACTGTCGAATCTCATCCAAGGAGCCACCCTCCTTGGGAATGTGGTAGATCAGACTCTCACTCATGCTGTCAGGCATCTCTCTTGTGTGCAAGATGTACTGGAAAGCACTACAAAGATCTGGGCCAAGCAAGTCCCAGTACTCCAAGAAAAAAGTGGGAGTCAACCCATCCTCACCTGGACAGCTACCACGGGGGAGTGCACTAAGAGCCGTGTGCAACTCCTCAAGCTGAAGTGGAAGCTCAAGCCTCCGACCCTCTGCAAGGAAGCAATGCCCTGTCTGAGATGCTGCTCCTCCTCTCTCGTTGTAGCCAGGCAAGCCAAAGACTCCTGGAGAAAGAAACGACTAAGCTGAGCTAGTCCTGAGGCCACTCTGTCAGCAGGAGAATGCTGCATGTTCAATCTCTCTGTCCAAAGAGCCTCCACTCCCTCTCTGAGTGCAGAGTCCAGCAAGACCCTCTCAGGGATGCAAAGCATCGTGCTCCCCCCTCCTCTGTCTATCTGCCACTGTGAGGATTACTGGTGCATGGTCCGAGAAGGAAGTCCGTGCCAGAATGTCAATTGTCCCACCCAAGTCACAGAAATGGTCACTAGTGTAGAAGCGATCTATCGGTGATAGATTCACTCCTCCCACTCTGCAGTCCGAACGAGAGAAGGCCAGGCTGTCTAGGGGCCTCACAAAGCTAGAGTGCTGCCACACATCTAAAACCCTCAGTCATACAAAACCTCTCTCAAGCTACCAGCTCAACTCCATGCACAGTAGCATGGCTACCACCAATCCTGTCAGAAGGGTCCTCGAACATGTTGAAGTCACCCCCTATGCACCATTGCTCTGCCTGCGCTAGAGCCTCAACAATCTGTGACCAAAACTCTGCTCGTGCACTCGCCACACTGGGCGCATATATGTTCAGGAAGCCCACAAGGCAACCTTGAACCTGCATAGTGATCCTCTGAGCCCTGCCTGGCACAATAATCCCTCTGCCCACAATAGCCTGCTGCAAAGAATCCGCAATAGTCATACATACCCCACCTTGGATGCCTCTAGGTCCAAAAGCAGCTGACCAAAAAGTATCATATCGTCCACGCAAGACTTGACCACATGTCTAATGCTCCCGTAGCAGCATGAGATCAATCTCTCCTCCCACAAGGCAACGCTGAAGCTCCTGACGCAGTCGGCTCCTCTAACGCTGGCCCACTTAATCCCTGCACGTTCCATGAGACAATCCTCATGGGGAGCGAGAGAACAGATGCTGCCGCCGCAGCTAAACGTGCTATCTTTGACGCTGGCTTGGATGGGGAGTAATCCGCATTCAAGCGTCCTCTAGATAGGCGCGACTGCAAAGAGTGCATGGCCCAAGCCCAAGTAGACCGAGCCGTGCGTAAAGCAACCTCCTCTGTCCAGGAGTCCTCATGAATGTGTACATAGCATGGCGGGCACTGCGTATCAGCAAAGAAGTGAACCACAATGTGTGTACATCGTGCTGCATCTGGAGGGGTCACAACAAACTTGGCCAATGGCCAGAGTCTGAAGCATGTCTGTAACTCCTAGGTCTCCCATGTGGTGAAGGAACTCTAGGGCTTGTGTCTGGAGCCACTCCAACACTGAGTCGAGAGTCCACTCAGTCTGGTCCCTGCCGCAAAGGGGAAAAGAGAAGCCAACCGCTGAGTCCAAGGCCTCTATCCCCCTAGCTGCAAGGGAGAACATGAACCCTGAAGCAGGCTACCTCAAGGTCTGATGAGGAGTTGTTGAGAAAGCGTATAAAGTCGTAGGCAAAGAAGTCCCATCGGCGCCGAATGTCGAAGCTCGTCAGACCACGAGGGACTGCTGCAAAGGAAGACGTCTGTACCTGTAGAGGGGGTCGCAAGAAAGGTTGTCCCTCTCTCACCAACCGACTCGTGGCAAAGGTGTTGCCAAGAGATCTCCTAGCAGTCGGGGATGGCCGTGCCCCCTGGGTCGACTGTGGAACTGGAGCGGGAGGGGGGGTGGTGTAGGAGCAGGGGGAGGTGGGTGTTGAGCACGCGGCGGTGTGTGCAAGTGAAAGAGCACGCGAGGAAGTGCTGTGTGTGTGCAGAGAGGGGTAGCGAAAGCTAGCAGGAGAGGAAGCGCTAGCAGAACTATGAGGGAGAGAGAGAGAGCTCACGTTTTTGGGGAAAACTCAATAAGTGAGTTTTGGGTTTTCCCACTTCTATTATAAGTGACCTTTAAAAAATGTGTCCAGGTTCATATTGAACCTGGACAAAGTATAAGAATGTACAAAAAGGGGTTATTTAGGCCTTTAACCCAACAACCTCCCATTTAAAGGCATAAATGACGCCTTTAAGTTAACCAACTCCCACCAGCTGTATGCAATGCTCATGTTGAGCCTTAGCAAGACTCTTGGTGAGAACATCTGCAGGGTTATCCTGTGTGTGAATCTTAGTCAAGGTGACTAGACCATCCTCCAATACCTGTCGTATGAAGTGGTATCGCACATCAATGTGCTTTGTCCGTGCATGAAACATGGCATTCTTGGCCAAATAGACAGCACTTTGGCTATCACATCCCAAGACAGGAGTACTAGCAGGCATACCAAGCTCTTTGACAAGTCTGCCCAACCGTATGGCCTCTTTAGAAGCCTCTGTGGCTGAAATATATTCAGCCTCAGTAGTACTCAATGCCACAATTTTTTGCAGTCGTGAACACCAAGAGACAGCACCACCAGCAATAGCAAACACATAGCCACTAGTGGACTTCCTGGTATCCAAGTCACCTGCCATATCTGCATCACAATAGCCCTGCAACTTCAGGTCACTTTTGCCATAGCATATACACCTAGATTGTGTACCTGACAAGTATCTCAGAATGCATTTCACAGTTTCCAATGTGCGTTGCCGGGATTGGACATGTATCTACTAACAACTCCCACCGCATGGGCAATGTCAGGACGAGTGGCAACCATAGCATACATAAGAGAACCACAAGCCGATGCATAAGGGATTCCCTTCATAGCATTCATTGCCATGTCATCCTTTGGGCAATCGGCTTTGCTAAGTTTTGTGTGTGGAGGTAAAGGTACTCCAAGTGACTTAGCTTCAGCCATGTTAAACCTGTCAAGTACTTTAGCAATGTACTTTTCTTGAGATAAGAAGAGCAATTTCAGCTTTCTATCTCTCTTGATTCTCATGCCCAAGATGTGCTCAGCATCACCTAAATCCTTCATTGCAAAAGCTGAATTCAGCTGATGTTTAAGAGCATCAATGGTAGACTTATGCTTCCCAGCAATCAACATATCATCTACATATAGCACAAGGATTATAGGACTTCCATCATTATCTTTCTTTGTATACAAACAATGGTCTGAATGGCTGCGTTTAAAGCCTTGAGATAGCATAAAAGTATCAAACTTTTTGTACCACTGACGTGATGACTGCCTCAAACCATACAAGTTCCTTTCTATCAGGAACTACAAAACCCTCAGGTTGCTTCATGTAGATATCTTCATCAATGTCACTATGAAGAAAAGCTGTTTTTACATCCATTTGATTCAATTCTAAGTCAAGCACTGCAGCGAGAGCAAAAAGGACACGCAATGTCGTAAGCTTTACAACAAGAGAAAAGATCTCTTGAAAGTCAATCCCCTCTTTCTGTGCATACCCTTTGGCAACTAACCTTGCTTTATACTTGGGCTTTCCATCAACACATTTGACCTTGTAAACCCATTTGTTAGGAAGAGCCTTTCTTCCTTTAGGCAATGGCACAAGATCCCAGGTATTGTTTGCATGCAAAGATTTCATTTCCTCTTGCATCGCAAGCTCCCACTTACTGCTTAACTCATATGATTTTGCCTCTTTTTATGTAAGAGACTCTCCCTCATCTGTCAACATAACATGATGCAAAGAGGGGTCAAAGCGCTGTATCAACCTTCTGACACGAGTAGACCTGCGTACCCAATGATCTACATTCTCAGGCACAGGTTCTACATCAGGAGGCAACTCATTTTCAGCATGCTCATGTTGCTGAAAATCATTTTCAGCCATGACAGGTGGCTGTCCATTCTCATTTGGAGCATCTAAATCATGTCCTACCTCTTCTGGCTTAAGGTTAACCGGCTGATTATCAATTTCAGCTTGCGGTAATGCATCCTGAGGCTCTTTTTCAACATCAATAGGTGGCAAGAGAGGCTAAAATTTGACCGATTTCTTGTCAATTTTAGAAGATGTAGCATTTTTCAGCAATTTAGCCTCATCGAACACTACATCTCGGCTGCGTACTACCCTCTTAAACTGAGGCAACCATATCCTGTAGCCCATTTCACCCTCTTCCCCATAACCTAGGAACAGTCCTTGGATGGACTTGGTATCTAGCTTTGTCCTAAAGTCATTACGAATATGGACAAAAGCCTCGCAGCCAAACACTCTCAAATGATCATAAGAGGCAGGTTTGCTAGACCAAACCTCCTCGAGAATGTCATTTTTCAGCATACTGTTAGGAGAGCGATTGCATACATGAACTGCAGTTTTCAAAGCCTCTCCCCAAAACCCATGAGGGAGATTAGCCGTGGACAACATGCAACGCACTCTCTCACATAAAGTACGGTTATACCTCTCAGCCACACCATTAGAAGATGGATTATAAGGGGTTGTCAACTCCCTTTTAATCCCATATTCTTCGCAATAACGCTGAAATTCAGCAAACGTGTACTCCCCACCATTGTCAAATCTCAGACATTTAAGCTTACTACCCTTTTGCGTGGTCACAAAAGCATGACACCTCTTATATGCATTAAATGTCTCACTCTTATTCTTTAACAAATATGCCCAGCCTTTCCTAGTGCAATCATCAATGAATGTAACAAAGTATAATGCACCACCAAAAGACTTAACAGGCATTGAACATACATTGGAGTGAATTAAATCAAGAGCATTAGCTTTGCGCGAGACACCAGAATAATAAGAAGACTTCTTTTGTTTACCATACAAACAATCATTACAAAAATCTAACTCGGTGCCCTTTACATCAACCCTCTTCAAAGAGGAGAGCACATCAAGTCCCTTCTGGCTCATATGGCCAAGTATTTTGTGCCACAACTCCAAATGAGAAGCAACTTCGTCCATTGCAAGAAACTTGCCAGGCAAAGCTTTGCCATGTAAATAGTACAATGTACCACTCTTGCATCCCTTGACAATGAGCATTGATCCCTTAAGCAACTTCTATGAACCCCCAGCAAAAATGGTTGTATAACCCTGTGCATCCATTTGGCCAACAGACAATAGACTCTTCTTGATGCCTGGTACATACCTTACATCTTTAAGCATAAACTCTTGGCCATTGTTTAATGCCAAGCGCACAGTGCCCATTCCTTCAATGTCACAAGCATGGTTATCCCCAAGGTAAACCTTGCCATACTTGCCTGCATGATAAGAAGCAAAACACTCCACAGATTGAGTCACATGAAATGAGGCACCCGAGTCTACTATCCAAGACTGTGTAAGGCCATCATTTGCACTTAGCAATGCATCAATGACATCTCTACGTGAGATAAGCATGTCTTCTGCATTTGCTACAACAAAATCTGAGGGGCATGAAGCTGCAACCAAGATCTCCTCATTGTCAGATAACTCTGTGATAACCACACTAGAGGATACATTGATAGTCTTCGAATCCTTGGAGGAGGTACTTGCTGATTTTTCCCCTTTTTTATCCTCTGTCTTCTTCTTCTCCTATGATTCCTTCTTTCTTTCCTGCTCTTTCTTGAAATACCTGCAATCTGGCTTCTTATGGCCTTTTTTGCCACACTGGTAACAAGTCACATCCTTATCCCTAGACTTGCTTTTGCTCCTGTTTTGAGTCTTGGTACCTGTATTTTGCTTCTGACTTCTGCCTCTCGCATTGTAAGCAGAACTGCCACCTTCCCCACCACTAGACTTGCGTCTAATTTCCTCATTTAAGATGGAGCCTCGCACTCCATCATATGTGAGGTTGGGGCTATTACTCAAAGAAACCACAAGCGTTTCCCAAGAGTCTGGCAAAGTCATCAACAAAAATATGGCTTTCAACTTGTCATCAAATTGTTGAAGCCCAGTATTGTAGCTGACTCATAACACTGGTGAAAGCACTTAAGTGCTCAGAAGCCGACTTGGCTTCGTCAAGCATCATGTTCACCAGTTTGCGCATCAAATGCACCTGATTCATAGGGGTGGCATTCTTATAAGTGGCCTTCAACTTATGCCAAATTACATGTGCAGTGTCCAAGCCCTTTATGTCCACCAGAATGTCATCGGTCACAGCCATTTTGATATAGGCCTTTGCCCTCTTGTTGAGCTTGGCCCAATCCTCATCCGGCATATCCTCAGGATTTACAGCCAAAAGGGCGTCCTCACAATCCTTGAGGAACAAAATCCCCTGTATCCTGTCCTGCCATAGGTCGAAACCTGTACCGTCAAATCGCTTGATTTCCATCAAGCTCTTGGCATCAGACGACGAGGAAGTAGAGGCTATTTGCACGGATAAAAATGCAGCAGAAAGTGTCTACACAAAATCTGAAAATTTTCAGTGATCACAATGTACCGCACGTTGCATACAATGTGCTGAAAATTTCAGCAATTAACAAGTATCCCCGATGTGTACTTGCATAAACCCACAAAAGGCGTACATAAACCTCAATTTGTGTACATAAAAACAGTCCAATTCTGAATTTTCTGCAAATTTACTGTTTTGGCGCATCAATTTGCATCCAATGGACCTGTTTTGAGTGGGAAAAGCAAGGGCATTCACGGGAATCGATTTAGAACACCTGTGTTTTGCTGTTTTGACCTGTAATTTTCTGGCGGCATATCCTCAGGCTTTACAGCCAAAAGGACATCCTCACAATCCTGAGGAACAAAATCCCCTGCATCCTGTCCTGCCATAGGTCGAAACCTGTACCGTCAAATCGCTTGACTTCCATCAAGCTCTTGGCATCAGACGACGAGGAAGTAGAGGCCATTTGCACGGATAAAAATGCAGCAGAAAGTGTCTACACAAAATCTGAAAATTTCCAGTGATCACAATGTACCGCACGTTGCATACAATGTGCTGAAAATTTCAGCAATTAACAAGTATCCCCAATGCGTACTTGCATAAACCCACAAAAGGCGTACATAAACCTCAATTTGTGTACATAAAAACAATCCAATTCTGAATTTTCTGCAAATTTACTGTTGTGGCGCATCAATTTGCATCAAATGGACCTGTTTTGAGTGGGAAAAGCAAGGGGCATTCACGGGAATCGATTTAGAACACTTGCGTTTTGCTGTTTTGACCTGTAATTTTCTGGTTTTTACTTGCTTTGACCTAATTTCAGCCTGTTTTAGGTTGTTTTGGGAACCCTAATCACCCTAGGTGACAGCGGAAGCAAGGGGCTTCGCGATTAAATTTGAGAACCCTAATCTGGCTCTGATACCAGTTGTTGAGCGCGCGACGGTGTGTGCAAGTGAAAGAGCACGCGAGGAAGTGCAGTGTGTTTAGAGGGGTGGCGAAAGCCAGCAGGAGAGGAAGCGCTAGCAGAACGATGAGGGAGAGAGAGAGAGCTCACGTTTTTGGGAAAAACTCAATAAGTGAGTTTTGGGTTTTTCCACTTTTATTATAAGTGACCTTTAAAAAATGTGTCCAGGTCCTATTGAACCTGGACAAAGTATAAAAATGTACAAAAGGGGTTATTTAGGCCTTTAACCCAACAGTGGGGGAGAAGAGGCGCAAGGGGGATCGACAAAGGTAGAGGGGCGAGGAGGAGAGGGGGGGAGGGAGGGCTGATAAGGAGGGGGGGGAACTCGGGGGGAGGGGGTCTGTCGAGGGTGAAGCTGAGGTGGGGGCTGGAGTAGGGACCTCGTCCTGCTCAAGAGGACCGAATCGGTGCCCCGTGGGAACCCACTTCTGTTGGGCAAGCGCCCGAGGACCACTCTGAGTGCTAGGCTGTCTCTGTGGCCCCTGCCGTCGTTGACCACGAACCTACTGCCATCCCTCCTCTGTTGGAGCCCCAAGCTCGGAGGGTGGCTGTGCCTGTGTGCTCTGTGTCTCTGCTTGTGGCTGTTGGCCAGCCCTTGCAGGTTGGGGTTGGGCGTGTGGTGTAGGTCGGGGTGTCCTCCCTGGACAGGCCTTCGCAAGATGGCCCATCTGTCAACAAATGAAGCACTGATTCGGGAGGCCCGAATACTCCACGCTCTGTCTAAACCAACCTCCACTCACCCAAGGAAGTAGGATGACCTTCGGGAGAGAGTGTGTGTCCCTAACCAGAACGCGAACCGAGGGAATGCTGGCCGCCTTGGCAGCTACTGAGGCTGCTGTGTGAGGTGTGTCCAGGACAGTCTCAATCGTTGAGCGTATCCTAGACAAAAGTGGTAGGTACTCCCTCCGCAAACCAGGAAAGCAGACGGAGATGGGAATGTCTACCTCCTCTACCAGAACATCTGAAGCAGGGTCAAAACCATGTCTCCACTGTCGAAAGTGAGCTCGAACTGCTCGGATGGTGAAGGGACTCATGGCGATGACCTTGGACGCCATCTCGGAGGTCTCAAACTCGATCTGTCCGAGGATCTGAACGTCCAAGATCTTGCCCAAGATCTGGAGAAGGTCACGCAGCTCTCCTCTGCTGGGTCTGGTGCCGAGAATCTTGCAGATGACGGAGGTCGCCTGGAGGCGCTCCACCTCTGCTGCGAGGCTCGCTTGCTCTGTTGGTGAAAGAGCAAGTCTAATGGTGGGCTCTGCAGGGTCAGGCGAGGGGGCTTCTGAGGAGTCCCTCTTGGGCGGAGCATGAGCCTCCATTTGTGTCTGTTGCTGTGCAGGAGAGGGGGGGCGTGAAGACAAGCACCTGAGTACCGGCGAGTAAAGGCCCAACGAAAACTCTACTGCAGGGCTGAACAAGTGAGGCCTTCGGGTGGTGGTTTGGGGGGGGGGGGTGGTGGGGGTGGGGGGGGGAGAAAGGAGGGCTGCGGCAGCGGGTGGGGGGGGGGGGGGGGGGGGGGGGGGGGGGGGGGGGGAGAGAAAGGAGGGCTGCGGCAGCGGGATGGGGTGGGGGGGGGGGCTGGTAGAAACGGGCTGGGGCAGCGAGGCCAGAGGACTGGGGCAGCGAGATGGGAGGAGAGCGGGCTGGCGCGCAAGGGCAGGCCGAGGTAGCGGGATGGAGGGGGAGGGGGACAGGCGTGAGGGTGCGTGGTGCAAGGCAGGGGCGAAGCTGGGGGGGGGGGGGGGGGGGGGGGGAGGACAGCAATGGTGAGGGGGGAACGCATAGCAGCAGCGAGCCGTTTCCCTAAGCCTGAACGTTAGAACCAGGCAGCAAATATATTTGCATCACTGGCCCCAAATATTGGCGCCCCTTTTGGTATTTCTTTATATTGCATCAACAAGGTATAACTCCCATGGCTTTGCTCTGCGTCTCTCGTGGGTAGATTGCCAAAGTGAGAGCCCATGGGTCATATTTAAAGGCCCTTGGCCTCTAAAAGCAGTTTACATCAAAAGCTTTCAAGTTCTAAAAACATGTGGCCTCCCAAAAGTAGCCAACGCAAAAGCAGGAAATCCATACACCTGCCGCGTGAACAACGCGAATTGTGGAGGTCCTTACAATCTGCCACGTGGCGCTGTAAGCACAAAACGTGGGTGTACGTACAGGTGCCACGTCATCATGCTCCACGCAAATCTTTGTGTGTGTGTGGGTGGGTAATGCTTTATTTAATCTCTTTAGGTCACTTGGGCCCCATAAGTTGGTGGGAATTCCTCATAAAAAATAGGCCACTCGACAAGACTTTGCAAGTTGGTAAAACTTCTTGTGTTGATTCTGCTTCTTCTATTGCTTCTAGGGTTTCGGCCCCTCGGTCGGGATCTGCAGGTTGGCTCCGTTCTTTAGTGGTTTGACACGTCAGCAGTGTGAGACATATCCTTACGACTTGAGTTTCCGGATATTGGAAGATTTACAATGCATTCCATGTGAGTCTATTGAGAATTTGAGACCTTTCAAGGGAGAAGTCCCAGAGGACAGGGAGCATGAGGAGCAACCAGAGGTAGAAGAAATAGAGGAGATTCGTATACTTGAGTAGGTCCTAGCACACAAGGAAAGGGAAGTGAAGGGTAAGTTAAGGAGTTATCCAGCTCTTGATGCAAAGTGGGTATAGGAGGACGAGTTGGCAGTTACTCCTCTGATTTTAGAGCTTTACCTTGAGGCTTTTGGTTTTGCTCTGACTTTTCCAAGAGTGCACGTGGAATCAACAGGTTGAATTTAGTGTGGTGCATGTTGCATGAGAGGGGAGTCACTCCACTCCTTTGTCACAGATTGCCCAAAAGAGAATAGAGTCGACCAACTTCTCTTTGAGATTTTGGGGGTGCTGACAGGCTGACAATACTTTGTTGAGCGACTTTATTGGGAATTACTTAAGAACCGAATGAAACATGTACCCTCATTCGTTCTTTTGGTTTGAGTATGTGTTGAAGATGAAATGGCTGCATCATTTTGTCTTCATGATATGAATCCGGAGCGACGAGATTTGATGCATCAAGACATTTGTAAAACATCAGTGTGATCTGGATGTGATGGCTAAATAAGTCATAACGATCATGTTTCATGTCTAAGATCTTGATGGTGATAGTGATGTGAATGTGATGATGATTGTTCAATGACTTGTGTTTTTGTGCCAGTTCATGGGTTGAAGTGGTCAAATGCATGTAAGCATAGAGTTAATGTCTACAGAGCTATTCCTTGTTTACTGTCTGTTTTGCAGGCGATCACTCCTCTGTCAAGGGGGGGGGGGGGGGGGGATGTCACAAAAGTGATGACGTGGCATTAAAACCATCGGCCGAATGCAAATTAGAGAGAGAAAGGAGATTGCATAACTGATGATGTGGCACCCTTGACTATGACACTTCCATTGTAGCCAAGGGCTGATGTGACTGCTGAAAACCAACATCCTGTTGTGGCATGATTTAAGACAATTCTGTATTACTGACTACTGTGGGTCCTTGAGGATGCTCGGTTCAGCCTGTCCTCAAGGAGCCGTACAAATCAAAATATATGTACACGGACTCCAAGCTCAGGGTGCTACTACTGAAGTAGTTTTCTCAATGGGCCATTTTTCCGGAGAAGGTTTTGCGCTTTAGTTTCCGGAAGTGGCTTCAGCGAATATCAGGGGACTCAAATTTTTTCTGTAATGTCCAAATTTTCTTTGACGCAGCAATTAGAAATGTTTCACAACTTCATGTTGTCATAAACTCTCAGCATGAGCCTCTACAGTAACTTAGATAATGCAGACCTACATGTTATCTCAATGAGTTTCGAGATGTATATGAAAATTGTGAAAAGTTGCATTTTAGTAAAGTTTTTGGAACAAATTTTACTAGTTTCCACTCTATGAGTAAGTTTTAATATTTTAGCGCGAACCTACATGCAGGACATGTTGAAACGTGTAACCGAGAGACTACCGACTGAGCTACAAGCTGGAGTAGAGTTCTCTCTTATTGGGGAGTGCATGCCTCAACATTTAGCACACCACCAGGACTCGCCACTTTTGCTCAGTCGTGCTCCAATAGACTCTGGAGATAAAAGGCCATTGGAAAGCTGCTTCTGTTCTCCAAAAGAAGAGGGGTACAGCAGAGCTGCCCATAAACATCACCTGAGAGGTGAGAGTCCGAGAAAGTGTAGGGCTGATAGTTTTCCAAGAAACCTTTCTCGAATGCCCAATGGCTTCCAGATTTGGGAGGAATTAAAAAACAAAGATCGACTCACATCGGGCACCTGGATTGAGGTCTCCGTCTCAAAGTTGAATAGCTCCACTCCTCAGGTTCATACACTGACAGTTCAAGGCAATTCCTGCTTACCAGATTTCCACGTACGCTCACTTCTTTGTTACCTGTTACTATTAGTTGTTTCTGTTTTCTTATTGACTAGTCAAAACCTTGTTAGTCACTTTCTGGATGTTATCTTTGGCAGCTTATTTTGTATGAACAACCCAACCTTGGTAGTCATCATTTCTCCACCCAACCATGGACTTTTGTTGCTCATTCGAATCAGGTCCGAGAGTGTCAAAAGGAAGCGCATCAAAAAGCTGACTGGGTACTGGAGCTTGAGAAGCGTCAAGAAGCTCCTGATATTGTGAGTCTTACTTCTCTCTTTACAAAACAACTAGAGAAGATCTCAGAGACAGCAATACGTGTACATTTAAGTGGAACTGTTAAACATGTTTCTTGTTATATGTTATTCCAGGATTTAGTGGTTCTGCAGCTTAACTGCGCTGTTGCTGCTGAACATTGTGTCGAGCACTTGGTGCCTTCTTTTGATACACCTTGTAAGGGGCTCTCTCTTAGCTCCATGTAAGACATCTACTGTCTCAATTGGTAAAAGATTTAGCTCACGGTGTTTGTGTTCTGTATTTAATGACCTGTTTTGACACTGCTTCAAGCAATGAGCTAATTACTATGAGGGTTTTTTCAGTGTAACTCCAGTTTATCGGCATACGGTAGCCGCAACAATTGCACTATTTGCCACCATGTACTTCGTTGTTGTTCAGACAGTATCTTGTCTGTTAAAGATGTGGCCATTCTTGCATTTGAATGTTCTTCTTGCAAAATTTATGAAACTCACGCACCGCAATATTAGGATACGATGCTATGAGCTGATTGGATGGCCTGTTATCCTTCTTTGGCGAGGCTGCAGGTAAGATCATTCATTTTGGTTTTGATTGTCAATTTGGCTGCCAATAGACAGGTAAATTACCTTTAGTTTCTTTACTATCTATGCAGGCGAGATCAACCCAATATTGCTGCTGCACATAGAACTGCATTGATCAGGCACTCAACTTGGTCAGCCATCAGTTTTGACCTGGCCTTTGGGCTTGTATGGGGTGTCTTCTTCCTCTCGTACCAATCAGCTATCAGTTTCCAAATTCGTGCCATGGTTCAGGGCCTTACAGATGACATTTTGAGGACTGGTTGCATTTGGCTTATGGGTGTGCCTGCTGGGTTCAAGTTAAACACAGAATTAGCGGGAATGCTTGGGCTGTTCTCTTTGAATGTAATCCAAGTTTGGTCCACCTTAGTATATCTGCTGAAACCTCTGTTTGGACCCTTTCTCTGTATGCTAGCTGTTACTGGGATGTTTTTGGGTATCACCGTGCCTGCTGCAATAATTGCGGACATGCTCTTTTTGGTCACTTTTCACATTTCTACTCTGCATCAGATGGTGGCATTTATGTATTCAAATCAGCTGCAGGCTCTAGCTGCACTTTGGCGCCTTTTCAGGTGTTTAATTTAACATTGACAACTTCCAAAGAAGTAAAGAGAGCTTACTAATTGACGGCTCTTTCAGGGGGCGGAAGCGGAATACTCTTAGAGGAAGGATTGACACTTATGATTGCAGTATAGAACAACATGTTGTGGGCTCCTTAATGTTTACGCCGTTGCTTCTACTCCTTCCAACAACATCAGTCTTTTACATCTTTTTTACGATGTTGTTCACATCCTTGTCCATTTTGAGGTTCTCTCTGCAGATCTTTGTAGCTATTGTGCATTGTTTTCCTTACGCACAAGTGGCCATCTGGCTTGTGCAGCCAAGGAGGTTTCCTTCTGGTATATGGTTGGAGACTCTCCCAGAAGGAAGAGTCCCACAATGTGGCATCCAACAATTGATGGGTCAGGGCAAGCCAAGAGGGCAAAGAAAAGGTTTTTCAGTTCCAGCAGCTGCCCAAGTGTTGGTAACTCGTCTTGGGATCAAGACTGCAACCATTGGTATGCTAGATTTTCTTCTCGGTGTTGTATGAATTTTCTTAATAAGGTCATCAGCTTGTGCTAAGGTTTATATTTCTTGGGCAGGGGAGATACTGGTTCCTTACCTGAGACAATTGAGTGGTGGATTCACGTGGTCCTCTTGTGCTTTATGTATTTACAAGATCTTTAGCGGAGAGAGGTATGTTGAATATGATTTGGCATTGGGTAACTGTTGGTAATAATTGATGAACTGTTCTCTCAAGATCGTTTGGTTTTTAGATGGCCTGCTTCAGTTGAGCTTGGAACACCAGTGTTACCTCCCTGGACCTCTGTCAATGTAAGAAGATTCTGGTGGTTGTGCTATGATGCAGTTCTAGCCTCTATTTAGGCTACGACACACTTTGTGCAGTTGCTGATGTACAACTCTGCAATAGAGCAGCTTTCCATGAGGAAGTCAAAACAGCAGCATTTAGTATGCCTGAGATGGCCATACCACGGCAACATGTGGTATGATACGTAGCAATCAGTTCAAATGTCTACAACACATACAATCAGCCAAGTGTTTTCCATCAAATTTCTGATGGCTGTAAATTATATTTTTAACCATTTCATCTTGGCTCATCAACAGAAAAGGTTTTCCGGCTCAATTTTGCTCGCTGAGGTTACAGAGCTGTCCAATAGTGTAATTTGTGTAGCAAAAGGAGTAGCTTGCAATCGTAGTGTTTCACGGCGAATGTTCTGTACAAAACCTTGAGGTCGTTCTATACTTTTGGCACAGTGCATGCCAACCTTCTTCTTTGAACTTAGGTTGCAAAGCTTTTTGAAGTGAGTGATGACAATTGCATTCATTGATGATGGTCTATAGGCAGGCGTCAACATTAGCGATGACAGACGTTAATCGCCAGCGAATCTGATTGAAACTCACTTTCGAATCATGTACTCAGTAACAAGCTTTTGAAAATTCGAGGTCTTTCCTTCAGCTTCTTGTTCCTCTAGGAGGCAATGTTAGGTGGGTGTCTTTCTTCCCCACCATTGGTCTGAATAAACAACACTGGACTTCTTAGGTGCTCTTTTTGGAACCGTTGAAGAAGCCGTTTGATGGTGGTGGATTTCTTCACAAAGTCTCAGCTTACGTTTATGATTAACGCTAGCACTAGTAAATTTGTCACTTTGTTGTAACCGCAAATCAAGATTTTGCAACTTTGGTATTCATTTGGGGTTATAAAGAAACGGGCTGATAAATTGTGCTCAATTTTGCAGCTCTAACTGTGAAGAGCAGCACTTTCAGTTTCGTTATATATCAATTGCACAGATAGTTGGAAGTCTATTTAACATTGTAGAACAATCTCAAAGACGTTGCAAATGAAGGTGCCACACAGCCCAGATCATTTTGGCATAATAATAGAAAGTACTTAAATCATAAGTTTTAATTGGATAGGAAACATAGGAGCAGGTAGGTGCATGGTATGCAGAAGGCATGTTCATGAGGTGCCTAATCTTGCATAGCAACCATCAAGTGATTAACCATGGCACAATATTCAAATCCATTGGCTCTTCTTGAAAAGCATGTCGCAAAAGACCTACCATGCCTTTTTTGAAGCCCTTGAATTGTGGCCACACAAGCGGAAGCTCAAAATACTGAGCATAAAAGAGAGGAGACATCTAACAAAGAGCCCTTCTTGTATGTAGCCAATTGTGCTTTTGAAGTACAATTCCCATGGTGGAGAAACACCTCATCATCCATGTGGACGATGCAATGGAGCTGACACACAAACTGGACTTGCTTGGTGTTTGTGGCAAAACCATTGCGTTTTGAAAGCATGAAACATTTGGTGTTGCACCTTTGAAGGTATTTGAGGTCTTGGGATTGAGGTTGGGGACAAGCTAATGTTTTTGCAAGGTAGTTACGGGCATAAATTTGGTGCATGAAGTTTACCATCTTCATTGCATCAACAAGTTCTCGAGGAACACAAACCATGTATTGTACCAAGTCTCTCTTCATGGGATAATCTATAATACAAAAACCTTTTGGAGGGAGGACCAGCTCCAAGTAAATCGGTCCTCAATTGTTGTCAATTTCTCTAATTCTCTCTCTCTTTTCCAAGTATTGTTCATGCCAAGCTAACTATGCATTATGGTTATTATCAAGTACTTTTCTTATGCTCATGACGAGTTCTCTTAAAGAAATGCTCAAGACAATCATCTTAATTTCGTTACTCTCAATGTTATTAGTCCAATTCCGTTACATTGATATCAGAGCTATTGCTTTATCTTTTTTTGCTTAAGAAGAGAGGTCCAATGTGATGCTTGTGGAGATTACCTTGGAGCAATTTTTCTTCAAGAAGGGCATGCCATAGCATATAAGAATTAAATACTCAATTGCGATGAGTATATACAAAAAGGAGCTACTAGTTGTTCTACATGTCCTTGACGCATGGAAGCATTATCTTTTGGGGACTCTATTCATCCTACGAATCTACCCTTCGAGGAGTAGAGAGATCCAACCTACTCTTCAAGGAGTAGAGACGTATTTCTATTGGCTTACCATGAAAATAAACATATAAGAGTATGTTTCAAAATGTGTGGTATGTTAATAGGTCAAGTATGATAGAGGAAAGCAACTTGGATTACTTCACCCAATTTCTTATTCACCATGGGAGAGTATATCCATGGATTTTATCTTTGGATTACCCAAGTCTCCATGGGAATACAAGTCGACAGGTTTAGTAAACAAGCACATTTCATACCTGTCAAAAAGACTATTTAGGCACATCAAATAGATACCCTCTTTATATCACAGATTTTCAAACACAATGGCTTGCCAACATCCATAGTGTGAGATAGAGATCCTCAAATGACCAATAATTTTTGGAAGGGTCTCTTTGAGAATCTAGGTACAAAGCTAAATTTCTCCTCGGCCTATCACCCACAAATGGATGGCTAAAGTGAGATAGCTAACCTTATAATTTTAGATCTACTCAAGACCTATGTTACGAAAGTAGATTAATGCTTACAATGGGAGAAGTACCTACCTCTTGTAGAGTATGTGTACAATAAAACTTTCCATATACTACAGGGAAGGCACCCTTCGAAATACTTGAGAAAAGACCAAAAAGTCCCTTGCTACTCAAGGTACATGAAAAAATCTTCGTTGTTGATGAGTATAGCCGAGACCTACAAGAATCTTTTCAAAAGATTAAGGAGGCTATATCCATCTCACAACAAAGGCAAAAAGTTGCTGCTAACAAGCATAGAAGGGCCTTAACTTTCAAGGAAAACGATTGGGTCCTACTCAAGTTTTCGAAGGCTCGATTAAGGCAAACGACCTACGGGCCACCAAAAGTATTATGCTAATCAGACATACACTAGGCTATCCTATCCAATTCATGCCAAGGACTCAATCATTTGAAACAATGTTGTTGCCAATCCTTCCCACCAGATAAGCGTACTCCGTTGAACTATTGACTACTGAACGAGACGATAAGTGCGTTAAAAAATGCTATTGAAGCCTCCAAGAAGCATATGGCTTAGGCTCTACCATGGAAAATGCGATGATGCATTTGAAAAAAAAAATCATTAGCATCCAAGAAGTATATGGTTTAGTCTTTACCATGAAAATTGCGATGATTCATTAAAAAAAAAGTCCCATTTCAATCAAAGGTTTAAGGACATGGCATGGAGTAAATTGAAGTCCATCCACCAGCAAGTAGATATAATGATATATTCAATGGTACCATGCTAAATCTATGATCAATCACGCCAAGTGAGAAAGAGAAAGCCAAGGAAGAGAGAGCTTTATTGTTGCTTTGTGGATTTTCGTAAAGCCTTTGATATAGTACCACAAGAGAGGCTTTTTCAACACCTACACTCTTGGTATACCAAGAGATACGACATGGAGCATCTATGCATTATATGAGCAAGTATTTGAGCAAGTCAAGTGCCGAGGAGGTATGTCCAAGACTATTGCGAGCACCATAGTGCGAAGCAAGGATGCCCACTCTCTCCCACACTATTTGGGCTAGACATCGATGAGGTGGCTGGCTTCAATGCAAGGGGAGGTGGAGATGGAGTTGATCTAGCAAGTACTCCATTACATATTATGTTTTATGTTGATTGATATTGTAGTAGTGTGTGAGTCTCCACGAGGTTAGAGAGAGAGAGAGAGAGAGAGAGATTCCCAATTGGGATGAGAGGGGTATGGCCTCCTCGTGGCCTGCTTTTTGCATCTTTGAATGATTCATATACACCTTTCCCTTTTCCTTCAGTAAACTAAACCAAGTGCTTTGGTAGCTGTATTTGTAAGTGCGGAAGTGGAGGTAGAGGGAGAGGATTCGTTAGTTGCATATATGTTGGCCAAAGAATTACCCAATATACTATTTTTTCTTTTCATCAACCTTCGATGAACAAGCGCATGAATATGTTTAGGTGTTAGTTTCTTTCAAAATGCAAGCAGATGTAACCAAATCATTGTTAAGTAGAATGTTTTGCTTTTAACACCCATTTCATAGAGTGCTTTGTTATTTGTATTCGTATTGAATTGAAGTAAACATCCCTCACGAGAGAGAGAGAGAGAGAGAGAGAGAGAGAGAGAGAGAGAGAGAGAGAGAGAGAGAGAGAGAGAGAAGTAAAGAGCATGTCTAAAATTCCTTTTCAATAGTATTATTTCCCTGATCCAATCTCTCTCTTATGTTATCATTCAAATAAGAATGTGGTTGAATTTAATAGAAGAGCGGTTGTGCCCTTCATTTAGAATCTGTTTACCAATATATGGTCGTGTCATGTCAACATTCAACAAGGGTATACATCTTTGAAGAAGGGAATTGGAGAGAGAGAGAGAGAGAGAGAGAGAGAGAGAGAGAGAGAGGGAGAGAGAGATTGAGCTTTTTTAAAATGAAAAGCATGTTACCTTGATTTTGATGTGGTACTATGTCTCATGTGTTGCAATCGTGATGTCCCAATTTTGATTTGTATACCTCACAGAGAACCAAAACAGAGGTTAGAATTTATGTAAAATAATCCTATGGATCATTTCTAATACTTTTTTTATCGATATTGTTTCCTTTTTATGTCTAAAAAAAAAACCATGCAAGTTTGCGTGCATGGGTAGTTTGCACAGTTCTCCCCAAATTTTATATTCGAGAGAACGTGTCATTCCCAAGGTAGCGTGCAAATTTCAATATGTTCATTTTAGTGTGTTGTTTGTATTGAGTGAAGAATTGAGAAACTTTGATATATTTTTTTATTTTGACGCTGAGTTTTTGATTGTTGTACCCAATGTAATGCTGTCAATTGAACTTTTCTCATTTACCTTGGTGACATGCTTTCTAGCCTCCTCCGATTAGTATATCCTTACGATCAATGCAGTCAAGAAGATCTATATATGTCAATCAAAACATGGCCAACGTAGCCTATTTGCTCAACGAGCCCTTGACTACATGGTAACTTGGGTTAGCAACATAGTCTAGAATAAGGAAACTTACCTTAAGAATGCAAGCTCAGGTTGAGTTTCATCCAACATAAACATTTCAGAGTCGTCTGGGCTAGCTCTTGCTGGGAGTAGAAGAAAATTTTGTCTTGCGAGGAACCCTCACTTCGTATCTGCAGGACGTGCCACATACCTTCAAGCTGCAAGCATAGGTGATTGCGTTTGGAGAAAGGCCTTCCCTTTTCATGTCGTCAAAACAACCTTTAGCTTTCTTGCCACAACCATGTTGGACATATCCTGCAATTAATAGGCTCCAAGAGACGACATCTCGAAAAGCATGCCATTTTCCAAGAACATTTTGTGTTATCGTGATTGGTATATACATCGATCAATGCACCACCCAAGCACAACATGTTTTTCCAACAATCCATGACCAGCATTCTCATCGTGAATTGTCACATCCATGTGAAGGTATTGCATAAGGCCACATGCCTTCCACGTAAAAGCATAGATGGAGGCATTTGGAGAAAGTCCTGGCATATCCGTCTATAAAAGTATGTAAGAGAGTTCTAGTGAGCAATCATCAATTTGCAGGTCCTAAAAACAGTCCAAAGCTGCTCTTTGTGCTTTTGTGAAGGCACGACATTTGGGATACATATCGACCAAAATTCCAACAAGAACAACATCTTTCTCTAGCAGCCCGGACTAACAACTTGGTCGTGAATTCTCTCCCCAAGTGAAGGTCTTGTGTAAGGCCACATGCCTTCAAGGTGCAAGCATAGGTGAGACTTCTCGGATAGCCCTTGCTTGGCATATCCTCCTATTAGAGTGTGCCAAGAGACCCTCAATTTTCATATGGTTATAATAGCCCGTAGCTTCCTTGCCACAACCATGTTTGACATATCTTGCAATGGATGTATTCCAAGAGATGACATTTTGCATCCTCATCAAGAATTTTCTGTGCTTTCATACGGCACCACACTTGGAATACATATCGACCAAAGCACCACCAAGCACAACATACTCTTCTAACAACCCTTGACTAGCAATCTCATCATGAATTCCCTTACCCATGTTAAGTTCTTACATAAGGCCACACGTCTTCAAGGTGCAAGCATAGGTGATTGTAGCCAGATAAAGGCCGTCCCTTCACATCATTGGGCTCACTAAGGGCTCAACTGTATAAAAAAATTGGCGATTGTGTTGTCCCTGACCATCGACAAGACGGTTTGTGATGGCCATGAAACTTTGTAGAGGTAGGGAGTAGGGTGTTTCTCCTACCCCTACAAATTTTCATTGCCAACCATTGTTGTCTTGTTCGTCAGGCGCTTCACAACAATTGCCAATCTTTTGACATTGGGCCAACGGTAAAAAATTGGTGATTGTGCTGCCCTTGACTATTGAGACGGCTTGCAATGGGCATGAAACTTTGCAGGGGTGGGGAGTAGGGTTCTTCCCTTGCCCCTTCAAATTTGATGGCATTCGTTGTCGTCTCGTTGTGCAGAGGCTGCACAATCACCAATTTTTTGCAATTGGGTTCGCTAAGGACCCAACGACAAAAAATTGGCGATTGTGTCTCCCTGAAGTTGAGACGGCTTGTGATGGCCATGAAACTTTGTAGAGGCACAGAGTAGGGTGCTCTCAGTTCCCGTGCAAAGTTTCATGGCCATCTGTTGCAATATAAGTGCATCATCATCAACATATATCAACATAATATCACATACAAGTGATCTCCATAAATTATCATCTATAAGCACACAATCATAAAGCTACATCGTAGAAAAGGTATGGTACAAGTCAACTGCGTAAACTACAACATGATGACTACAATTATAAAGACACATAGTATAAAGGTGTGGTACAAATGGACTACATAAAGTAGAACATGGCGAGTACACTCATAAAAACACATTGTACAAGTGGACTGCAAAAAACTAGAACATAGTGACTACACTCATAAAGATACACTGTACAAGGTATGATACAAATGGACCACATAAAGTAGAACATGGAAAATACACTCATAAAGATACATCGTACAAAGGTGAGGTGCAAGTGGACTAGTGGACTGCACAAAGTAGAACATGGTGACTACAATCATAAAGATACATCATACAAAAAAGTGTAGTACAAGTGTGCTTCATATACTATAACATGGTCACTACAACCATAGAGAAAATTCAACAAACACTAAAATATGTACGAGTAAATCAATTTGAGTCATAGTTTGAAGCTACATGCTCTATGTACGGTGCTAACTTCACCCTAGTGCGGAGGGCATGCACTACTCTTTGTGCTATGTTGCAATGACTTCCAGGTGCTGCAGTCTGCTCGACGCAGGACTCAACTACAGCTAAAGACTCTACAACCTCTACTCGAGCTCTATCGTGCTGAAACTGAATTCTAGTGAGTACCATCTCTTGGTCGGCTAGCGTGCGATGGGACTGCTATCCCATCTCCCAAATTCATAAATCTGCATATACTCACGAGGTAAACTGTGAGCGGTACCTCCTCTGTTGCTGGGAGCTAGTAGCTAGTTAAAACAATCCAAAGTGCATCAACAAGTGTAAAAGAATTCCCCTTTGCAGCAGTCAACACAATCTTTCCAACTCCCTTGATCGGATAAGAGGCATTGTTGGCACAAGTGATTGAATTCATATGAGAGACATCCTCAAGAGAGGTAAACAAGTCACGATGAGAGGTGATATACTTTGTAGCACCGCTGTCAAAGTACCACGCATGAGCATCTGCAGTAATTGACATACATGCATCATGGACAGAAGGATCATAAGTGTACTTTGGCATCACAATATCCTTTCACAGAAGACTCAACAATAGCTATATTTGTAGTGAAACCAACCTCTTTCTTCTTAGCCTCTTTTGCCTTCAACTTAGGACACTGCTTGATCAAGTGATCATTAGCTTTACAATAATGACAATGCATCTTCTTTTGCCCTTTTCATCAGAAATCCCTGATGAATTGATTCCAACAAAAGCATTAGGAACAGGTGATTTACCACTCATAGAAGAACCATGAGAAGTGGCTATGTTGCTGTTACCACCTTTTCTTTGAGCAACAATAAAGTCTTGTTCAATTGCACACTGTTTAGCCCTGCTTTTTTGGTAAAGTGACTCTTGCAACAACAATGTGTATAATGCATCAAACTTGACAACTTCTGGATTTCCTTGGGTCATTAGTCTCCAAGTACTAGAAAAAGTCTGGTAAGAATCTGACAAATCATTAAGAGCCTCATTGCAACTTGCATAAAGACCAACCACAATATCCCAAGCCTGTTTTGTAGATTTTGGTGTAATAGTGTGCTTCATAGGCAACACAATAAGTGCATGAGCTTGCACATATCTTACATCCCAACGAGCTTGCTTAGCCATAGGCAAAACAACTCTGGCTACACTTGCCCTGCCACCAAAACTTGCAACATCCTCAACATCGCTTACATCCTCAGAAGCAGGACTTACAACAATGCCCTATACAATATTCCAAACGCTTTTTTGACATAAGGACATGTTGCATCATGTAAGCCCACATAGAGTAATTGTCTTCATCCAATCTATCCTCAGAAGCAAACATCTTGAACACATTTGTATTGTTGTCAACCATGGAAAATGCGTGCACCTGATGTGAAAACTGCTCGAAAACAGGAAAAAGAAAGCGGGACCAACACGTTCTATATCGCACAATTTGTAGAAAATTGTTATGCCAAAAACGACACTCACAGAAATTTTGCCCAAAATGACAAAATGCCTGTAGTGAAAACGGAGGCCAAAATGAGCCCGAATCGAAATAAGCTTACCCAAAAAATTTGTCGACCTGTTGACGCTCACCAAAGCTCACTGAAATCTAAGACAGTGAGCAAGCATGTGCTGGCGACGCTGAAGACTAAGCCCGGGAGGATGCAACCTGCTCTGATACCAATTGTTGGAATTAGGGTTGCAGGGAAAAACACACAACTTGGAGAAGACGAAGGAAGCTCAAGGCACACAACAGAGAGTGTATTACTTTGTGTGAAATGGAAAGATAAGATATCCCTAGAGTAATGGGTGCATATACAATGCACGGGGAAAAAACCTCCTAGTGAGGAAAAAATGCCTCAATGGTCCTAAGTGTGTTCACACACATCACTACCACATGTATATGGTAACAACTCTTACAAGTGACCAAGGGTGGTCCGGCATAGAACAGACATGCCAACTGGATAGACCCAAGGTACACACAATAGCGATTCCTACTGACACTGCCAACTACTCCTGCACACGAGACCAGTGACACATTCTCATCATGGACTACCCTAGCCTCCCGTGGAAGTGAGGCTCTGGTGGGATCTCTTATGGAAGGAAGGCTGATCTGAAGAGAGAAGAAAATGGATTAGGGCTGCCCTACAGTGTGGCTACCGCTTGGTGAACATGAATCCACTCCTCATGTATGCCTGCACCATGATGGAGGCGCTCTGCATCTGCATGATCATAGTGCCTCTATGCATCTGCTCTTAGAAGGAAAGATGCTATACTGATCCCCTGCTGCCCATCAACTACCGATATGCTGAGTGCTGCCAAAAACGCTGGACTGAGGGAAAAACGATGGGCTGATCTACCTCTCCTTCCCATCACCCATGCTAAAGCTGCCCTCTAGGGGCACCCTCCTATCCTTAGGGCACTATGAACTACATACTCATCGTGTGCCCCTACTGACACCTATATACCAAGTCGGCCAGCTATCCACCAGTCCCCACGACCTAGTAAAGTGGGAAAATAGCGTGACAAGGCAAGAGAAGCCCTATGGGCTATAGGAAAATATAACGGCAATGCTGAGAAAAATACCCCCAGCCTGGAGGAGCCTAATAGCCATGGAACTGAGCCAGAACCCAAGGCTAAACATGGCTAGACACAACCCGACATGAGAAACCTACCTCACACGGGCTGGGCACAGCCATAAAATTTCCCACTCCTTGGCACCTATGCTGGGAAAACTGGGACTGACTGGAGAAACCAAGAGAGATGCCTAAACTCTAAAACCCCCTCTCAACTCCTGGAAAGGAAGTCGGACCAGGAAGCTGGAGTAAGTAGTCTGCGGTTGTAAAGAGCGAATTTTGTGGATGAGGATATTTGCTACAAACTCCACGGTGGAAAAGTATCCTATAGTATACAATCCAATTGCTACCCCCGAAAGACGTTCGAGAAGTAAAATGTTGTCCATTGAAAGTGATCGAGCTCTAACAAGAATCTCCTCAAGCTAATTGACTCACAAGTCGCACAGCCACCATCTGTAGAAAGTACTGATGCTGACCGCTCCAAGAGAAGAAAATGCATCAAAACTGAGGGTAAAGGCATAAAATACTGGTATCTAAATCATTTCCCAACTTTAGAGTACTCCACCCTCAAGAAAAGCGTCAAAATTTGCACCTCTGGTCTTATACCACATGCCAGAATGTCCAAGTTGCTACAGAAAGCCCAAAGAATGGGACACCCCTATATGTAAAGGAACTGCATGAAAATTGAGAGTGAAAACTGCTATTGAGCTTCATCTTTCTAGAACACCAGCCAACATAATATCACCCCACTCTCAGAGTAAATCAATCCAGCAGAAAGAACTAAGAGTGGGACAAGGTGCTGCTAAGCTCCTAAAAAAAAGATCCTGCTCCTAAGCTCTACAAGAGAAGAACAAGGTGCTATAGAAAGCCACCAAATAGAATTTCAATCCTATCCGCAGCCCATGGAACCCCAAGAACTGTAAGGAAGTAGTCTGCGAAAACTGACTCCCAAGAATCCACATCCCCTCTGAAGGGAGAGCATTCAAACCATGGATAACTGTCATAACTCTCCAACAATATCTGTTGTATAACTGGATCACCAAAGGGACGTGAATCCGAAGGAAAAATAATATACCCAAGGAACTTGGAACCAAATCTAGGAGAACCAAGAAGATGGTCTCCCCACTTTGAAGAATGCTGCTAATTGTAATTGGTTCCTGGTCCAAGAATGATCACTATCCACCTGTATGAGATAACATGCCAATAGGATAAAAGAAGTAGGTGTGTTGTGAATGGTACAGTCTCTAGGGGCTCATCTAGAAGACAAAGTATAGGAATGACTCCTGGGATGCACTTGGAAGAGCATCCATCACATGAAAAATCCAAAAGATGAGGCAACCACCAAAATGGCTAATATAAACATCAGCCAAGATACTAGCTGCATTGTGAAATAAAGCACACCATCCAAAGGAAACAAAGGACTAGAAGACACCGTGCATGGTACTCCGCTGAATGGAGCACTAAAAGTCGACCAAGATAATAACCTGGAAGCCCTCTCTAAAAGAGAAATATCCTCAAAAGTATGCTATGAGGTAGCAACCGTCTCATCCCCATGTCGGAACAAAGCAAAACATTGTCACTAAAAGATCAACTGGGAAACAAGAATGAGTACCACCTGAAAGAAATTTGAGATAACCTAGAGTAAAATTGCCTCCTCTGTGAATAGCAAGACCTGAATGTCATGGAACTTGAGATTCAAAGAGAATCACACCTCAAACTGCTAAGAATAGGAAGACCTGAAAGGTCATCACCGGAGGATCATGTTTGCCAAAGAAGCCATCGGGGTCCAACAAGAACCTAGCTACTCAAGCAAACTCCTTGAGATCGAACCAAATGTCCACCACTTCTCTGCATTTGCCAAGATCAAACCTGTAGTAGGTACAATCCAATACAATATACCAAACTGCCTACAGACTCGCAAGAGCACATATACTCCCACTGTTGTAACTTGCTTCCTTAAAATCTTCATCAAAACGGTCCTTTGTACTTGTGCTGAGAAGAATATACCATCACAACTGAACTGCGAAATCAATATCAATACACAACATGAATCCAATTCAAAGGAAGAGTAAAGAAACTAGCTCAGGGAACAAGGCTGTGAAGAACGTTGGGGCTGATTTGTAACATGCCAGGATGTTGAGCAAAAGACTGCAAGGGGAACCTGCTATACTAGCCAGCCGTGTGGCCAAATCTACATCCAAAAACGGTTGTCCCCAAGGTTGAAGCTCCCTTAAGGGATGTATGGAAGAAGCATCCATATGTTGTTGACTGCGGAACTCAGAGGCTTAAAATAGATCATAAAAAGACTATCCACTGAAAAAGTTGAAAAAAATGTTCATTTAGGGTGAAAAATAAATAATCGAGACTATTTACTTTCAGCTCAAAAGTGACCAAGGTTGATACCATAAAGTCTATGCATGTGTCCAAACATATTTTGTAAAGGCCCATAGCATTTGGATCAGCAAACTAACCAAAACCTTGGTAAAAACTGAAATTTGTACTGATTGTCGAGAACTTGAGTGTGAATTGGAAAAAATTTATTAAACAAGTGTATATGCTTTGTTTACCAAAAAGATGTAAAAATTTATCAGAAGTAAATTATTACGATTATTTACTTTTGTCCCATTTCTCAACTTTTTTGACCAACCCAACATACCACTAAGTTTAGCATGTTATATTAAGCCCACAAATCAAATTTGGTAGATTTGGATCATTGGAGTGAAAATTGTGGCCAAATTGAGAAAGTCAGTCTGCAGACACAAAATTGTTGACCATTTGAATAGGGATTATTCAAACTTGATGAAACTTATCTAGGGAGCTTAAGTTGAGCTGCTTAACCATTCTATGTCAACATTGTGGCAAAAAGTTGCAAAAATATATCAGAAGTAAATAATTACCATTATTTAGATCTGCTACAAAATTAGACATTTTTGCACATTCGAGTATACCACAAGGTCAAGCATATCAAGTAGACCACAGAAATCAAATTTGGTGGAATTTGGATCACAAAAGTGAGACTTAAGCCAGATTCTCGAAAACTGAGTCTGCGGACACGAAACAATTTTGATAACTTGAACAAATTTTGTTCCAACTCAGTGAAACTTGTCCAGAGACCTTAACAAGTTGAATACTTGGCAAAACAAGCCAAAAGTGTAGAAAATTGAGAAAAGTAAATAATCATGATTATTTACTTCTGATACACAGAGATAGAATTTTGGACTTTTGAGCTTGTACAGTGTTAGAACAACATAAGACAAGGCCACCGGTCAATTTTGGGTTCAATTGGATCCAAATTAGTACATGTTCACTTAGTTTCCAGGTTGCAGATTAGTCTCTTGGCTTTTTGCAATAGTAGAATCTGAAAGTCTCAATTGTTGACTCACTTAGCTCAAATTGAAGTGATATACATAGACCAGTCACAATAGTTAGAAAAATTTGTACAGTCTTTGTGAAAGATTAGCTAACTTGATTAACACTAATACAGGAATCAGGTTGCAGACAAAGAATTGAAAGCTTGATAGGAGTTGCAATCAAGTCAATTGGAAGAAACTGATAACAAGTTCCGACGGTGAATACTCTATCCAGCCAGGGCTTCACAAGTCTATATGAACCTTAGATCTGGTTGTATACTAGCAAACCAAGGCATATTTGGAGAGACCGCTAGTAGAGTATCCACCAAAGAGAGTGTGAATCAAGGCGATCACTTGGACACTATCTTTGAAGAAGTCTCAGACACTTGTTCAGAATCAACATCTAAAATGTCTTCCTATTCGACTCGTTCAGGAACCGGAACGACAGTGCGGTATAAGCACATACTCACCTTTTATAAGACTAATGGCCATGGAGCTCAGGTTTACTTGGATCTTAATGAAGAGTATGCCATTCGCATTGATGACCATGACATAGAGTTTGAAGAGGAAATCAGGGCAAGCAAACAAGGAAAAATGTATATGGATAAAAACAGAACATATATTTACAAGTTGAAAACCCTGATGTGATAGACAAATGGGGGTTAGAAGTAAATACCATAATTCCAGATATGGCAGCAAAAGAAGGATCACCGACTTTAGAATTCAAGAGATATGATCAAGTTGATTTGAAACCTTTGAAATAGCTTAGCACGCCGTAATCCTAGGATCAGAGTCTATTGTTGGGAGGATAGAAACGTCAAAGATCTTCTATGTACTTCTCATGCCAAATCAGGACAGTTAACATCCGTGATGATCATCTATATCTTCAAAATCAAAGAGAAGGGTTCAACGGATCTACCAACCTACCTATTTAGGGATTGTTATAACAATAACTTTGTTATGATGAGTCCTGAGGAGGTGGAACAAACCAAATACCAAGGGTACTCCATAAGAGATTGAATATTGGGTCAAGGACTAGAAACTATTCCAAGAGAGGAACTGTGTGAGAGATCTTTTGGGAGCAATGTTTAAAAACCCAAACCTACCTCATCGCAAAGAAAACTACGTGACAACAAAGCCAGTCCAGGGCTACATGGGTCACTATTTCCAACAGGCTGGTTTGAAGGACTCGGGACATGACCAACTGCCAGGAGATTTGGAGTTGAACCAAATAGACGTGTCAGACCAACTGATTTTCAAAAATGGGTCAAAAAATACAATGGATATGGGGATCCATATGACCATTTAGCAAGCTTTAAGCAAGTGCTAAGAGCAGAACGCATATTTGATTTCCATCCTCAATTTGAGGGATTTGGAATGACATTAGAAGGAAAAGTATTGACATGGTTCCAAAACATTCCACCAAGGTCAATCGTGGATTTAAATACATTAGCTCAAGGATTTTTTAGCTGCATGTTCCAAGATGGGAATTAAACATAATACTGTAGCTCAAATCTATAGCTTCAAACAGAAACAAGGTGAGTCTGTTAGGGATTGTGCACCTAGAATGAAGCAATACATTACAAGATGCCTAGAACTAGAAATACCTGCGGAAGAAAGATTAGTATCATTGTTTCTAGAGGGACTGCTAAACAAAGAAGTTCATGCTATATTGTATAGCAAGAAACATATGACTCTAGAAGAGTATGTATTGAATGACATTGACTTGGGAGACAATTCTGATATTTTCAGTGAAGAAGATGTTCCTAAGGATAATCAAAGTGAGAAAACAGCGTCCACCAAACCAGCACAAGTGGGAATGGCTGCTGCTGCAGCACCGCTTAGCCATAAAATATGTGAGGTCCCAACCCCGAGAAGATTGGGGCGACTTGATAGATGGCCTTCCTTTACTTTCCTTTTTTGTTGACGACACCCTACTCCATTTTCACAAAGTAGAGATACGAGCAACAGAAGGGAGGAAGTCCTCTATCCATCGTTTACATGGTTAGAAGGGTCATACGCCACAAAACAAGTCGATAAACCGAAGATTCCAATGAAAGTTGTTTCCTAACATAAAGATGAAATCCCATTGACATATTTAAAATCCATAAACAACGCCTTTTCCCCCACGTTTAAGAGGCACGACCACCATCCATAAACCATAAATATGATATGAGACTTAGTTTAAACTAACTAGTAATCTTGTGGGCACGTAGATTTGGGACATCTCGACTCTTGCAACCATGAGTCTCTAATTTCACTTCTCTTAATAAGAGGGAGTGGAGAGTTTCTCGACTAATCGAAACCACCCATCCTTGACTGGCAACGTGAGCCAGCCCCCACACTCACACTTTTCTTCTTGTTTATTAATTACTACCACACTGTTACACATACACAAACAATATTCTTTCTTAATTCCAGGCACGGGTTCTTTCATCCAGCCCTTCAAACATCACCAAGACATTTCTTTTTCAAACATGGTCTAATGAAGACAGTCCTATAATTCAACAAAAATGAATCTTTCAATTGTTCTTAAGAGTTTGCCGCTACCCGCAGATTTTTTTTGTCTAACCAACAGAGCCTTTGCAAAGGATTTACTTATTCGCTAATCGCAAAATGCGCATACTTTTCCGGTAGCTAACCGCAAGGTATCTTGCTAATTGCAAGAGACAAAAAGAGAGCTGATCACCTCTGCTTAATCTTTGCTAACCGCGAAATCACCTCGCTAACCGCGAGTTCCATATGGAAATAAGATATTCTTTCAGCAATTGTTTTCTTTAAGTGATTTGTTAAACATGATTACCCAACTTCTAATATCATAAAACAAACAATTCCTTCTCTACTCTATGAAATCATATGCTTGTTTCTTGTGATATAATCACGTTTTTTGGACAGTTTAAGGGAATTATTAGGCTTGACTTATCGGTCATCATGTATAATGATGTAGAATTATAAATTCATCTTACCAGATTAGCAACACGTTTGACTACTTCTCGTGGTTGAGGTTGGATGGCTTCGACTTCTTCCACAACCAATATCTCCGCTTGAGCAACGTTTGGAGTGGTTGATGCCTTCCTCTGCATCTTTCTTGGAGATGGAGTGACATGAGCATCTTTCGAGTTTCGAGTCACTCGTTTCTGGGCCATCATATCGCGAAAGAGAAAGGAAAAAGTGAGAAAGAGAACTTAAGAATTTGAGGGGCAACACGATGATGGTAGAGAAAGAAGTTGGAGATGGAGATGGAGATGGCTTGAGGGTAAGATCTTGAGGGAAAGAAGGTAACTCCGATGTCAAGGCAAGAGAGCTTCCGGTTTTGAGAGTGTGTGTCCTCAAAGTGAAGGGAGAGGGGTCTTTATATAGGCTCTCAAGGCCAGCTAAGAATAGAGGGAAGCAAGGAGAGATAAGCTCGCGCACGTTCCCGGTTGCAATATATATATATATATATATATATCGATGCGCAATTTCGACTCTCTTAGATGAAACTTGGCTTCCAAAAAAGAGCTCTAAACTAAGCTCCTGCTCTCTTTCTTTCCTAAAAGTACTCCTCGTACTCCTTCTCCTCTAAAATTACTCCTCTTTTCCTAAAATTTCTCTCCCTTTCCTAAAATTACTCTCTCTTTAAGTCAACTCTTATCTTTAAATACAGTCTTGAGGCTTAAGTTTCCCATCAACCTTATTGTTTTCAAGTGAATAAGGGTCATAATTAATAGTTCTAAAGTCCGATTTTTGATCCGATCGTTCCATTAGAATGCTCTTTGACTTAATAAAATGCAAACCTCAAATATTTGCAAAGTAAATGAACTATTTTTATTGAAAAATTTTGGGTACATTACAATCTCCTCAACTTAAGGATTCGAGATGTCCTCATCTCGAGAAAAATTGAGGATAGTCCTTCTTTAGGGTGGCTTCATCTTCCCATGTTGCATCTTCTTTAGGATAGTCTTGCCACTGAACAAGGTGTTCTCTAAGAACTCTATTTCGAAGGATCTTCTGTCGAAACTCTAAAATTTTAGAAGGTTGGAGTTCTAAGATGTTTTGAGTAGGTCTGACAATTTGTTCATCATTGAGGAGTTGATCATCACTGGGAATATAGGGTTTTAATAAGCTTACATGAAATACATTGTGGATTTTGATGTGAGCTGGCAACTTCAACTTGTAAGCTTGGGTTCCTAAACACTTGGTCACTTCATAAGGGCCACAATAACGTGGACTAAGCTTCTTATACTTTCCAAGTGATAAGGTACTTCTCTTTGGATGAATCCAAAGAAAAACCTTGTCACCTTCTTTAAATCTTCTTTCGGATCTCTTACTATCCGCATACTACTTTTGATGATCCTACGCTGCCTGAATATCCCTTCGGATGGCTTTTGTTTGATTTTCCATTTCTTCCAACATCTTCTTGGACGCTTCAACTCTGATGGTAGGGTCAGAAAAATTGAGTGGAGAGACACATTCTTGACCATACAAGGCACAAAATGGGGTCATACCAATGCTTTGATGATGAGAAGCATTGTAAGCATACTCCACTAGAGGTAAAAATTGAATCCATCTCTTAGGTTCTCTACTACAATAAGCTCTAAGAATATCTTCGATGACTTGGTTAACTCGTTCTGTTTGACCATCTGATTGAGGATGGTATGCGGTACTAAAGTTTAACTCTGTTCCAATTGCCTTGAAGAGTGAGGTCCAAAAGTTTGAAGTAAACTTCACATCTCGATTGCTTACAATCCGTTAGGGCAATCCATGCAATCTGAAAATCTCTTTAACAAATAATCATGCAATATCAGAGGCAGTAAAGGTTGTTATGATTGGTATGAGATGCGCAACCTTCATGAGTAGGTCGACAGCTACCATAAGTGAATTATATCCTCCTTGTGCCGTAGGTAATCCAATGACAAAGTCCATACTTATACACTCCCACTTCATTTGGGGAATGTCCAATGGTTACTGGGAAGTTTAACTCTCTCAGCTTAATCCTTTGACATGTCAAGCATTGACGAACATAGCTATGAATGACTGCCAGTGTGAATGAATGTGAATGACTGAAGATAGCTTCAGAGCGTGAATGACGGCCAGTGTCAACCAGATCTTAGATCTATCTTTGAGAAGACCTTGGAACCATGTAGTTTGTCCAGCAATTTATCGATTCATGGGATAGGATAGTTGTTTTTTAACTGTTACCTGGTTTAGTCCTCTGTAATCAATGAAGAGTCGTAAAGTCCCATCTTTCTTCTTTTGAAAAAGTATTGGTGCTCCCCAACTTGATTTGCTCGGTCTAATAAATCCTTGTTCTATAAGTTGATGAAGTTGCTCCTTCAATTCAATGAGCTCTGGTAGCACCATTTTATAAGGTCTCTTTGACACTGGCTCACTTCCTGAAAGAATCTCTATCTCATGATCAATCTCTCGATTTGGAGGAAGAGAGGTGAGATCTTCAGGGAAGACATTTGAATATTCATGAAGCCAAGAGGGTTTCGTAATGCTTGATTTTGAATCCATCTTGTTCAGCTTGATCACAAGTATTTGTTGTCCGGCCTTCATACCTTTGAGTAGACGGTTGGCTTTAACTAATTGAATCTTTGGAATCCCATTCTTTTCCTATACTTCAACTTGCTTTGCTTGCCTATCTCATAAGCTAAGCCACAGTGGATGTTAGCGTGATTCTTAGATAACCAATCCATCCCAAGAATTCCATCATACATTCCAACTGGTAAGGTTCTAAAGAAAGTAGAAGTAGCATGTCCTTCTAGTTCAAAGTCAAGGGTTCCCAGAGAATATCGTGATACCACGGTTTTCTCATTATCCAATTCTAATATCATGGGTTTAGCTTGTTTTTTATTCAAGTTCAACTTTTGTAAGCATTTCGGGGATAGAAAAGAATGAGTATTGCCACAATCGATGAGGAGGTTAAAAGGTTTGCCTTGATGGGTTGCTGGTGTTTGAATAACAACAAATTGTCTTTGGGCTCCAAGGTTGTCAATACCTGCATAAATTCTTGCTCTCTCTTCTTCTTCACCAAGGGTAGGCTCTCCTAAGACTGCATGTGCATGTGCATTCCTACCTTGACCTCTTTCAAAGCCTATGGTGGCTGCTCTTCCTCGTCCACCACCTGGTCCATTGTTAAGTCTAGGAGGAAGGTGTCTTTGATCTACTTTAGTTGCTACTGCTGCTCTATTAGTCAGACATGGACATCTGTTTCAATAATATCCCAACTCTCCACATTTGAAGCATCGAACATCCAAGCATGAAGGAATTTGAACATTAGCACCATAAGCTCTTTGTTGTTGTCCATTATTATTGGGAAGCCTTATTGGTCATCTAGCCCTATGAGACCACAAGGACAACCCATGTACAAATATCAGTCTAATATGGTCCCAGCTCAAAGACCACCGATGGGTATGGAAAGACCTCAATCCGTGTTGGGTCAACAACCTCCATATACTGGATATAATGCAGTGTCTGTAAAGGTCTGTAAAGTACATGCATTCAAAGGGAGTCATAGATAAACAAGCACTAGTGTCTGTTATACCATATGTTGAGCCTAGTCCATCTACAATAATGGTAGACGGAGAGTGGTATAATTCACATCCACCACCAATGCAAGAACCTATGACTTATGCTACACCAGAGCTTACACCTATGTACTATGTAGCTAATCAAGGTGTTAGACCTCCTATGGTAAGATCCATGATTAAGGCAAGAGCTGGAAACTGTCATAATTGTGGTGCATATGATCATTGGAAAAATGAATGCTCTGAGCCTGACAAGAACATTAAGCTATTTGAAGCTTTTTGTATACAATGTTGCAAAAAGGGAGGACGCTTCCCTGAAAATTGTCCAAAAAATCTGTTAAACAAGGGTAAAACAGTAGTGAACGTAGTCCAAGTGATACCTAGTAACTCATCGGAGAGTGAACCTATTGTTCCAATCAAGGTAATCACTAGATCTTAGGCTAAAAAAAAGAAGGGTAACTCCTCTGATGACTCGAAGAATACTAAAATTTCCTCTCAAAAGACCAAGAGAAGAAGAAGCCAAAGGTATGAGATGAGAAAACAGAAACAAAGGGCTGAAATCGAGGAGAAAGCCAAGAAAATATTCCAGGAAAAAGTGAAAGAAATTGAAAGTGAAATCAAGGAAACCACGGTGAAATCTGGAGGATCAATTTTGGTAGACAAAATTTTTGAGCAATCAATGCAACCTCGGAAGCTTACTAAGCGGGACTTAAAGCATGCCAAAACATGGAAAACAAATGGAAAGACTATCCTTCTCCAAATATGGAAGCAGTTAAGCTTGAAGCTTATCAAAATTTGGTAAGAATTACTCAAGAGATGTTGGAAAAACAAAAACCCAAGCTCGAGAGTATAGCAAAACTTTGAGGAGCTTGTGGTAGGAACTAATAAAGAGAAATCCAAAGTAGTGGTAGAAACCCACCTTGAAACTAAAGAGTCAAAACTCATAGTGCCTGACAATGAAGATGCCTTAGATGGAATTCCGTTCGTAGAAGAAGATTGGCCAGGACAATTATGGGAAAAAGTTAGAGAGATTAATAATGGGAGCCTAACTTTGAAGTCAGGTCCTATAGAGGAAGTTTGGTTAGACAATCTACCTCCTGATATGGACATGGATGTACAATCTTTGTATGGGGATTGCGACTCTGAAGCTTCAAGAATGTCCAAACCAATGACTCTGAAAACGCTACCCTCTTACTTGGGAGATAACGAAGACAAATCCATAGTGTGTAAAACCACTCATATAAAAAGAGCGGAACAGACCCTAGAGGTAGACAACATCCATTCAATCATGTCTAAACCCACTCAATATATTCTTACTTTAGGAGAACTGTTGAAAATCAAACCACATTTATGGAATGATCTACAGAAAACTCTAGAGAAGGTGGGGATAACATGGCTAATCGCAAAAAATTTACGAAAATTAAAACACGAATTGGATAACAAAGAGATTAGATATATCCCAATGAATAAAGTCAGAGAATACTATGAGGGGGAAGAAGGAAACACAACCCTTCTAGTGAGATATAATAATATAGCTATATATAGATGGCGATACTAGATAGTGGGGCAAGCATAGTCATAGCCACGAATGCAGTATGGGAATCATGGGAAAAACCAATTATTAGACAAACTCAAATGAAATTACAATTGGCTGTTTGGACACATCGAAAGACACTTAGGACTGCTTGAAGAAGTGATAGTTAATTCTTGTAAAATTGATTATCAACATACTTTTGCAATAGTGGACTTTGGATAGAAACTCGATTCTGAAATCATCTTGGGAAGACTTTTCATGCGACAAGTACAACTCATTCAAGATTTGGGAAACAATTACCTGTACTTGAAGCAAGTGGAATCAATAACAAGGGTTAATCTAAAAGATCACACTTGTGGAGATGTCCTGAAAATGCCCATACAAGAACTTGACTCAGTCGCTTCAGCTGAAACTAAGCTTCCATCTTGATTGAACAAAGATACACCTATTTGGATGTGTGGAGCCTCAAAAAATGAGAGCTTAAAACGAGAAGAATGTATCTTAGAAAGGGATTGAACAAATGAAACCTATGTACCTGAACCCTTTCGGGAGCATTTGTTTGAACCATTTGAGTGGACTCAAATTTTAGAATGGATGTGTATGTAAATACGTTTATGCCTACTCAATTTTTCAATAAGGACGGCTATGGCATAATTCCCATACAAATGATCTCAACCCTTCACATTGAAGACAAAATGCAAGAATCCAAGGACTTAATGAAATCTCAACAAGTCTTTTCAGACCTATACTATGATGCAACAAATGAGTTAGAAGAACATTTAGCAACCTCAGATGATTTGGGGCGGCCGGAAAAAGAACATTTGAGAGCTAAACTACTCATGAAAGGAGGGGAGAAAAAAAAAATTGACTTTCCAAACCGGAAACCGAGAAGACAAAAATGGTATAGAAGAGAAAGAGACACCAAAAACTTGAAATCTAAACCCATGCCATCAGTCTCTAGTAGAACACAGTTTTTGATGCAAATAAATACACATGATTGTATCAAAGACAAAATCACTAGTAGATATCCTTTAAATGAAAAGCAAGAAATATCAAAAACATTGAGAAAAATGAAGGAAACTCAAGAAAAACCTAAATACCAGGACAAGGATTCAACCATGACACGAGTTGAACGAAGAAAGAAGTATCAAGAGTTGAAGAAAGCTCTAAAGGAGATGTATACCACTGAAACGGAAACCACAGAGGAGGAACCATTACAAGAAATATACTCTCCAAGACCGAAAGATCATAGTCGAACAACCTGTCAAGGAACTAAGAAAACAGGGCGAGTCCTACGAAGGACCTGAAAATGCAAAAAAGATAGATCTGGTCAAACCAAGAGAAGAGCCTAGACCTACCTACATTGCAAACGACCTGATGGAAGAAGAAGAAGAAGAGATTTTGTTAAGCTTACTAAAATAATACCAAGATCTCTTTGCTTGGTCTTATAAGGATCTCAAGGGTGTTGATCCAAAAATCTGTCAACATACCATACCTATGAGAGATGATGCAAAACCAAGCAGACAGAAGCCATATACTTATAATGAAACATTTGCCAGAAATATTAAAGAAGATATAGAAAAGCAAAAGAAAGCCGAATTCATTTATGAAATTGAACACACAGATTGGGTGTCTCCAATTGTGGTAGTACCCAAGAAAAATCGAAAATTAAGAGTGTGTCAATCTCAAGAAAGTGAATGCAGCTACTATTAGAGACAAATTTTCTCTTCCAATTACTTAGCATGTTTTAGAACGAGTTGCAGGAAAAGAAGCTTACAGCTTTCAACTAAATGGGGTATTTTTGCCTATTGGGTCATGTCTTTTGGGTTAACTAATGCTCCTGCCACCTTTCAAATATTGATAAGCCATGCTTTTAAAGAATATCTTTGGAATTTCTTGGAGTTACATATGGATAGTCTATGTGTACATTCATCAATCTGGGTTGATCATTTTGAACACCTCAAAAAGGTATTCGAAAAATGTAGACTTTATAGGATTTGCTTAAATCCTGAAAAGTGCACATTTATGGGTAGACAAGGAAAAATTCTTGAACATATAGTGTCTAAAAATGGCATAGCTACTGATATGGATAAAATTCATGTTATTGTTGAATTGCCTAGACCAACAACAGTGAAAGGAGTTCAAGCTTTCATGGGACGTTGTGGATATTATAGATGATTCATTTACATGTACGCTATAATTGCAAAACCCATATATAGCTTGATTACACTCTTTAAATGGACTGATGAGTATGAAGAATCCTTCATGAGCTTAAGCAAGCTCTCACTTCAGCCCCAATATTGAAAGCACCAGATTAGAATAAGATATTTCACATACATGTAGATGCTTCCAATTTTGCCATTGGGTGTATACTAGCTCAACCAGAAGACGAGAAAATTGATTTTTCTATTTCTTAGACAGTTGAATATGGCAGAGAAAAACTATACAACCACCAAAAAGGAAGGATTACAAATAATCTATGTCATAAAAAAGTATAGACATTACCTATTAGCTAACAAATTTGTGTTCTTTGTGGACCACCAAGCCTTATTGTACTTGGTCAACAAGCCATGCAACACGGGAAGAATAGTGAGATGGTTCATTATTCTTTTGGAGTTTGATTTTGTTGTAGTTGTGAAAAAGGGCACCACTCACCAAAGAGCAAATCATTTGTCAAGGATTATATCAAGAGAACCACCAAAGGAAGTAGGCGATGATCTACCAGATGCATATCTGTTCTCCGTGGAAATGATACCCTGATGGTCAAAAAATATGGTATCATTGATGACCATAGCTCAAGTGGATTTGCAAATACCACTCTCATTACAACCGAATTAATTGCGCAATCAGCTTTGTATCAATTACTAGCTGGAAGGCTATAAAAAAGAAATCGAGATGGATATTTCTTTTGTGTATTAATCCTGAAGAGAAAACCCAATCCGTAAGCCAAGCACATATTACCATAGTGGGACTTCACTTTGCAGAAGACCAAACTATGCAACGGATCTTGAGACTTGGAGTATTTTGGCCAACCATGAGGAGTGACGTTCACACGTTTGTAAAAAAATGTCACCCATACCTCATGTGACATCTCTCCAAATAACACTCATTCCTTAGTGGAGTAACTATCTAGTTACTTACTTATCAAGCCGAACATTTCCTGAGGATATGAGTAAATGCCGCCAAAGAGAAATTGAAATTGAAGCAAGAGACTATGCTCTTATTGGAAACCAATTGTATTAAAGACGGAAGGATCAACATCTACGTCTTTGTGCAAATGAAGATAAATATATTCTCATTATAGAACAAGCACATGTTGGGTTAGCTGGAGGTCACTTTTCTAGTGAAACCGCCACAAGAGCAATCTTAATGGAAGGCATATGGTGGCCAACACTTTTTGCAGATACCAAAGAATAAGTTTGAAGGTGTGATGCATGTCAACGAGCAAAAATGTCAACCCGTGTAGATAGCATGCATTTAAGACCAATGATGGGGGCTAGAGATTTTGCAAAATGGGGTATAGACTTTTTTGGGCCAATGCAACCACCTGCTTATAGAACCCAAGCTCAATATATCATTGTAGCTACGGACTATTTGATCAAGTGGGTAGAGGCTAAGGCAACCCAAGAGAATGATCCCAAAACCACAGCCATATTCTTGTATGAGAATGTGTTCACAAGATATGGACTACCAATAGAAATTGTCAGTAATAGGAGAACTCATTTTCTAAATGAGGTAATTGAGTATCTGCTTAACGAATATATGGTCCCTCCCACCCACAAGCAAATGAACAAGCTGAGCACACGAATAAAATTATTAGCTCGATTTAACTAAAGTGGTTAGTTTAGGAAGGACTGATTGGGAAATTAATCTCCATGCCACACTATGGGCTTATAGAGTTTCATTCAAGATAGCTTTAAATGCTACACCCTTTGACCTTGTTTATGGTCTTGATGCCATACTACCGATAGAATTTCTATTGCCGACACTAAGGGTAACTAAGGATCTTGAGTGGACTAGACATGAATTGTCAGAGAGGCTTGAAGATTTAGAAAAGCTTGATGAGCAAAGGCTAACTGCTATAGCTCACGCATCTATGCACAAAAGCAAAAACAAATGTAGTCAATTATTCCACGTACAAGAAAACAAAGAATCAATCTTTGACATTAGGAATATTAGCTATCAAAGGATGCAACAAGAACCCAACACTGGCATTGGGAGTAGTAAACTTAAATGTGGCAGTACATGGATGTTCATGCCCTCATTAGTTTGTATCCTTACCAGATGAACACGTGAATGAAATAATGATTCTTGGAATCTCATGGATGCGGACGTACAACGCAGTACCAAATCGGGATACCAATCAACTCAAGATATCACCTAAAGCCAGAAAACTCATCGTTCCTATTGCACCAAGCAAAGAGGATTGGAAACGATATTATCAGCAGAACAAACCACGAAGCAATCAATCTTCTCCATCCTATAGACAAGCAAATGCTACAAGTAGCATGCAAGGAGTCAGGCATATCTGGGTACCAAAAGCACAACTCAAGAATAAGCCGTTCTTTATTTGGGTGCCCAAAACATCATCTACTGTATCAAAGAAGGTTCCAACGTTCAAAACACAAAGAAGAGCATCTTCGAGCAGGGAACCTAAGACAAGATGGATTTGGAGAAAAAAGAAGCACTTAACTTCTTCGTAAACTATAAAACCGATGAAGCGGAGGAGAGTTAACTCTCAGCACCCTCAACCACAACATTTCATCGAAGAAAAACCAAGATACCAATGGCGAGTTAAAACTCAACAACCGTCTTCATTGATATTGACAGCTCAGGAAATCAGCGTACCCAAGCATCCTGATGGTACAATAAATCAAAGAGCACACAAGCTACAAGATCTGCTCTTTGGGAAACAATAACAAAAAACCTCGACCACAGAAACCCTTCAGTTAATTACTCAAAACCCAACTCTTGCACAACATAATGGTTTGAATTGCATTGATCTTCAAAGCATGATAGAGCCAACCAAGGCTATGCATAGACACAATTGTTCAATCCATGCACATAGTTGCTCCGGAGTATGCCATCTAGGAGGGGTGGAAGGTAACTAAGTAATTAAGGACAATGTTTAAAGAGGGAAAAAAAGTTGGATGTTAACGTGTGATTTTTTGTGAAATTACCTAATAATGCCCTTACAAAATTATCTACAAGAGAAATTTAATTGATAACATCTCCCTGATGAGTGTAAATAGTGTATATACTATTAAAAAATCATCAAAGAATGGCCTTTTTTTATCATTTTCATTATTTTTTCTTGATATTGGAACTTAAAAATGGAAAAAAGCAGTGTTTCTCAATGGATTTTCTTAAATATTGATTTTTTACTTTGCTTTTTTAGTGCATTTTATTATTTTCTTGATTTTTTCAATAAACATGTCAAAAATTAATAATTAATAGCAAATGAGCTCAGATGGAGAAACTGAAGATATGCTGATGATCAGAAGGACAAGGCGGACAGGCACAAAAAATTCAAAGGCCTACTTTCACAAATTCTTGTAGAATGAGCTAATGGCATTCGATTAAGAAAATTTTTGAGTCTAATATAGATTTCACGGCCTAGTAGGACTAACAGGGGAACTTGGAAAAAATAGCTTAGGCAGTTTAAGTATAGATATCCAAGGTAGCCCAAAATCACACGGTAGAGGGTCCCAAGTAAATAATCTAGGTTTTTTTCATATACCAGAATTGGATTCTGACTCCACAGGTAGCTTATAGATTGGGTCTATACACAATGTACCTAGATGGTTTCATGGAAACAGTCAAGGAAAGCTCTCGAACAGCAGAGAACATCTCAAAGGCTGATCAACAAAGAGAGTATACAAATCAGATGAGGGATCTGCAGAAAGTTCCCATGAATCCCATAGCAGTGAAAGCTCTAACAACAAAGAAAGAAGGGCAAGAATTGAAGCGATGAAAAAGAAAGCGGTAGCAGCTCACCAAAAGGAACCGTAGCAAAAGAAGTCTAGATTTGAAAGAGAAAAGCAAACATACGAAAGGAGCCACCAAGCTGCAGGTGAAGACCCCGAAAGATGGAGTCCAAGAGAAATAAAGGGACCAAGAACCAAGAACCCTACAAGGAAGGGTCCAGGCAGAGGATCCCAAAGATTTGCTCGAGCGGATGTATGTGGAAGCTGAAGCTTTAAAGCTGAAGGAAGCTCAAGAAGCTCAAAGTAAAGCAAAAAAAGAAGCAGCTGAGCAACAGAGACATGCGAAAGCTGCCGAACAGACTGAAATGTCTCCAAGACCCTCTTCACCAACTATGGAACAAGAAGACCAGCCCAAGGCACTCACCAACGGATAAATCTAAGGAAGACGACGTAGCAAAGGAAAAAGAGCATGAACAACAAGAAGAAGAAACTTTTGAACAACCCAAGGAAGGTGAAACAACTACTATAGGACCTCCTCTACAAGAACTCAAGAAGAAGAAGCATATGAGGCATCCCCAAAGCCTCAATAAGGAGAAGTAGAACCACCTCCACGGCCACAAGCAAAAGCCACTACACCAACAAAAGAGCCACAAACTGACACAACCCAAACTTCTAAACAACCCCAGGTAGAGCCTGAAGACTGGGAAACCAATATGAGGTCATCATGCAGGTAAATGAATATGCCAAGCAAATGCAGCTCATGACAGACAAGATAAGAACAACAGCACTTAGCCGTAGTGCTAAGGCTAAAGAGCTAGAGCAAGTGTTTGATTCTCTACAAGGAGAACTAGAAGACAGAATGAACATTATTAGAGATCTTCAAGGACAGATTACAGAGCTAAAAAATGAAGCAGCAATACACCAGATTGCAAAGGAGAAACAACAGAAAGAGATGGAAGAGCTGGGAGAGCTCCTGAGACAAAGTTATCCGATGCATACAAAAGCAAAGATCAACAACTGAAGAAGTAACCAATAAACTTTTAACCACCACTCTGTCAGTACAAAAGATCCAAGTGCAGTTAGATGTAGCATTAGGAAAGAAATGGACTCATTTTCGGGCCTTTCAACTCTAGTGAGAGAATGCTCCTTAGCCAATAGGAAGAAGGCTAACATTACGTTGAAAAATATTTTTTCTCATTTTGAAAATGTCCATGAAAACCATTTTGGTGAAATTGTCACTATCATCAGAAAAGTAAGGCACTTGATAATGACATCTGGCACAAGCGCCGAACACCTTTTTATGACCCGTTGTTGCTATCATATAAAGTGAAGTACTTGTACTTGTGCATCTCGCACAAGTATCAATCACCTTTTTATGAAGTACTCGCAATTTAAATTCGAACAGATTGTACTTGATAGTGATTGATAGGTACTATTTAAGACTATGAAGGAGTCAGAACCAAGTGAATAGAGGCGCTTGAGGGGTCTCTGGGACCTCTATTCGCTTGGTTCTGACCTTATGAGGCCCTATGATTAAGATATAACACTTTTTAAGCCCACGGATGCATCCGGAACATCCAAAAACCATAGGATAGCTCTTTAAAACACTGAAATGTGACGTCTCTAGCTCAAGATATAGCATTTTTAAGCTTAGGGCCTCATGAAGTCAGTACCAAGCGAATAGAGGCCCTTGAGATCCCTCAACGGCCTCTATTCGCTTGGTACTGACTTCATGAGGCCCTCAGCTTAAAAATGCTATATCTTGAGCTAGAAATGCTATATTTTTAAGCCTTTTTATGAAGTACTCGCAATTTAAATTCGAACAGATTGTACTTGATAATGATTGATAGGTACTATTTAAGACTATGAAGGAGTTAGAACCAAGCGAATAGAGGCGCTTGAGGGGTCTCTGGGACCTCTATTCGCTTGGTTCTGACCTTATGAGGCCCTATGATTAAGATATAGCACTTTTTAAGCCCACGGACGCATCCGGAACGTCCAAAAACCATAGGATAGCTCTTTAAAACACTGAAATCTGACGTCTCTAGCTCAAGATATAGCATTTTTAAGCCTGGAGCCTCATGAGGTCAGTACCAAGCGAATAGAGGCCCTTGAGGGATCAAGGGCCTCTATTCGCTTGGTACTGACCTCATGAGGCTCCAGGCTTAAAAATGCTATATCTTGAGCTAGAGACGTCAGATTTCAGTGTTTTAAAGAGCTATCCTATGGTTTTTGGACGTTCCGGATGCGTCCGTGGGCTTAAAAAGTGCTATATCTTAATCATAGGGCCTCATAAGGTCAGAACCAAGCGAATAGAGGTCCCAGAGACCCCTCAAGCGCCTCTATTCGCTTGGTTCTAACTCCTTCATAATCTTAAATAGTACCTATCAATCACTATCAAGTACAATCTGTTCGAATTTAAATTGCGAGTACTTCATAAAAAGGTGATTGATACTTGTGCGAGATGCACAAGTACAAGTACTTCACTTTATATGATAGCAACAACGGGTCATAAAAAGGTGTTCGGCGCTTGTGCCAGATGTCATTATCAAGTGCCTTACTTTTTTGATGATCTCAAGGGCCTCTATTCGCTTGGTACTGACCTCATGAGGCTCTAGGCTTAAAAATGCTATATCTTGAGCTAGAGACGTTAGATTTCAGTGTTTTAAAGAGCTATCCTATGGTTTTTGGACGTTCCGAATGCATCCGTGGGCTTAAAAAGTGCTATATCTTAATCATAGGACCTCATAAGGTCAGAACCAAGCGAATAGAGGTCCCAGAGACCCCTCAAGCGCCTCTATTCGTTTGGTTCTGACTCCTTCATAGTCTTAAATAGTACCTATCAATCACGATCAAGTACAATCTGTTCGAATTTAAATTGCGAGTACTTCATAAAAAGGTGATTGATACTTGTGCCTCTATTCCGTGGCATTATTTTTGTATTTTGAAAACAACTCTTATGTGTTTTCTCTCATTGCACATCACATCACTCATTAAGATTCACAGACATGGAATTTTGTGTACACTTACGTTGGGCTCTCGAAAAGCATTTTATACGAGCATACATTTAAGTGATTGAGCAAAATTTTACGTATGTACTATGAGAAATACAATTCCAAAAAAAAACTTTTGCATTTTTCATAATTAACTCTCTCTATGCTGAGTTGGCGTTTCTTACAGGGCCCAAAATTGAGTCCAAGTTTCTCCTAATACTAATGCCTCTTTGTAGTACTCCGAGCAATGGATCAATGATCAAGCGGCATTTCTAAAACAGATAAGAGAAAACCCTATTGTAGCCTCAATCAAGGGAATAAATGAAATCTTAGAAAAGAGGAACAAGGACCTTGAACTTGAGCTGAAGCTAGAACAAACGCAAAGACGAGACCTTGCATTGATGCGGGTTCAAAGAGAAGAGCAATTGCTCAAGAAAATAGAAGAATTGAAGAGAGCCAATCAGCTGATAAGAGAGGGACAAACAGAAACTCAAGATAAGGCAGGAACCTCTGAACAACCAACCATCGAGAGTGGATTTTCCAAGAGGCAGATGCTGAATGGAAAGCAGCAATGAATTGGGAGTTGAGAGTTCTCCACTTAGTAAATGTAACTCAGCTCACTCTCAACCAAATCAATACTCAATGGCATCAGCAATCACTGCTCTACCCATTGATAAAGGTGGAGCTACTACAAGTTAAGGAAAGACTTTACAAGGATATGTAGGCAGAAGGCTAAGATGATATCCACCCAAAATGGAGAAGGAAATGGTTGAACAAAAACTCTAGATACCTAATTTTGTTTATAAGAGCACATGCAGCCCTACAAAAAGACCTTACATTCTATCATGTACCAAGGGTAAGGACATGGCAGGCATACGATGCACTGAAGAAGAAGAGGCCAACATGGCTAAATTACCCACGACTACCAGCTCCACAGTAGGGATAAGCAACGGAAGAATACATAGTGAAAACCCTAACGAGCACCATAACTTTCTTCAAAAGCCTCCCTAAACTCTCATGCGCAATGCTTTGTAAGATCTGTATAATGTTGCTCACTTGCATTCAAACTTTTCAGGAGCCTGAGCAAGCAAGAGCACCATGGATTTCTTTCCTCGAAGGCAACAAAGATCTATGCTATGATTTAAGTGGACAACCTTCAGAAGAAGTCCTCTATGGCTTCTATGCCAGATATATGTTTCTGCCATCTAGCAATATGTTGGCATTTGAAGAGGCATTATATACATGTTTCTTACATGGAGAACAAAGATATTTGGGCCAGTGATCAGCAACATTACATCAAGGTTTGTTGGCTATTCATCCATTGAACTTAAAAACAGAGTCACCATATAATTTTTGCAAATCCTTGACAAAGAAAGACGAACCAGATATGAAAAATCCCTACATGCGCTTAAAGACTGCCTTGCCAGCAGTCAACCCAAAGACTACTTCAGTCCGTGAAGTTGTGTCAAGGGACGACATAGTCGAGGAGGGAGGGATGTTAGCGGCAAGCTAACTCGGATAACATTTTTTGGAGCTTTTATTGTAAAAAACACTTATTATTTTGATGAATCGAGAAAGTTATAAGTCCTACTTTCTAGATAAACAGTGTAATTGATGAGCCGGGGCTACAAGCTTCCATATTGTATCAACCTATCTTTAGTTAGAGATCCCAGATTATTAGTTTTGACCATAGAAACCTTGGCTAAGGTATAAAAGCCAATTTTTGTAAGTATTTTGTAAGTTTTTGGATAATAGAACACAGCGTGAGCTAACGGTGCTCACTTCTCTCCTTCTCACGCTTCCTAATCCCTTCTCGTTTGTTGCATTGTAGTGCCATCTATTGCGTTGCAACCGCAAGTAAGAGCAATACGCATTGACGTAAACATTTCATGGTAATCCCTAGCTTTTGGCATCGCCGACCCACAGGCTAATTTCATCATTAGTAAAAATTTAAGCTTAAAAATCATAAAATAAGTGTGGGCCGGTTATTGGGACATCATTGCTAAGCATTTAGATGCATTTTGGGTTGAAAACGACTAGGTCAAAAACTCACCGCTGTTAATAATCGCGATTTTTGCACTTGACCTAAAGTGAGATTTGAAACCATAAGCATGTGTGCTTAGGTCTTATAAACATGTCCTAGAAGTTTTGTAATTAGGATGTCATTTGATGTTGTAACGGTTATGATTTGTTTGCATATGAGCGACTAGCTTTTGGTGATTTCTATCATTTGAGTGTAGCTTGAGTTAGATGCGAGGGAATGTTAGAAGCAAGCTAACTCGAATAACATTTTTCGGAGCTTTTATTGTAAAAAGACTTATTATTTTGATGAATCGGGAATTTTGTAACTCTTACTTTCTAGATAAACAGTGTAATTGATGAGCCGAGGCTATAAGCTTCCAGATTGTAGCAACCTATCTTTAGTTAGAGCTCCCAGATTATTAGTTTTGACCACAGAAACCTTGCCTAAGGTATAAAAGCCAATTTTTGTACGTATTTTGTAAGTTTTTGGATGATAGAACATAGCGTGAGCTAACGACGCTCACTTCTCTCCTTTTCGCGCTTCCTACTCCCTTCTCGGTTGTCACATTGCAGTGCCGTTTGTTGCGTTGCAACCGTCGCTAAGAGCTCTACGCGTTGACGTAAACATTTCATGGTAATCCGTAGCTTTTGGCGTCGCTGACCCGTGGCCTAATTTCATCACAAGTAAGAATTTAATCTTAAAAATCATCAAATAAGTATAGGTGGGTTATTGGGGCATCATTGCTAAGCATTTAGATGCAGTCTGGGTCAAAAACGACTACGTCAAAAACTCATTGTTATTAATAATCGTGATTTTTGTACTTGATCTAAAGTGATATTTGAGACCCTAAGCATGTGTTCTTAGGTCTTATAAACATGTCCTAAAAGTTTCATAACGTTTGGATGTCGTTTGATGTTGTAACGGTTATGATTTGTTTGCCACTTAGCGACTAGCTTTTCGTGATTTCTGTCATTTGAGTGTAGCTTGAGTTAAATGTGAGTTTTTTGTTGTCTTCCAAGAGATTGAAAACCTCTTGTAGCTTCTATGCACTAGTCGAGTCACCTTCGTCCCATGGATAGACAATTATATTTGTGGTTCTTGCTATGTCTGCAATAAGATAGGAATGAGGTTAGACACCCGTCCCACAATCTTCTTTGATCTTGGATTTGAAGCTTGATATAGTACATGCAACACGAGATTCCCAGTCAAGTGAAATTAAGGTGGGAACGGGTAATTGATGTAGTTCTCCATATGCACCTTCTCGTGATGGAACCTTGTATTCTGCAAAATAGACCAAAAAATTCATTGTTTTGTAGGTGGCTTGTCAGCATACATAGCATCTGCAATCCCTTTATGCATTACTTTGAACATCCCACTTAGACTCTCCACAGGCTACCATTCCACACCTATTGATGGAAATATATCTGGAATGGAATCAAAAAATGAGAAAAAGCAAAGGGAGAATGAAAAATTCATTGTATCAAATAGATAAGTTTTTTCTTTTACTTACGCTAAGAATGCAGTGTGGGATGTTCATCCAAGTCTAACACTATATCCTTGGCCATGTACACATGTTGAAGCTAAGCTAGCCAGCCAAGCAAGAACAGGACCTTTCCAATGGTTTTTTACTTTATCACAATTAGTTCTCTTCACTCTGTGTACACCTTTGCATGAAGGAAACATTGTTACCCAGTCATTCACACAAAAAGATATGGGTTTCCAAAGACCATCCTCTCTAACGTTATGAAAATCACAAAAAGTTATCTTATGTGAAGGGAGACGTGCAGAAGACGCCATGGAAACTCAGAGATTAGAGAATAAGAAAGAAAATACACAGATGGAAAGACTTAAACCTCTCACAAAATAGAGGAAAAGTGAAAAAAGTAAGTGATTTGTCATTAATGGCCTTGTTTTTAGAGCCTTCCCACATAGATTTCTTATCTTTTAACAACAATTTTGTGAAATATAAAATATAATAAAAGATGAGACTTCATTACTTTGGGTCGTAACCTGCATATTGAAATGCTGCAAAACTTTCTTAATCTATGTTTCCTGAGATAACTCAAGAATACGACGTTTGCAATCTCTTTTGATTTGCATGCCAAGAAAGTGTGTAGCATCCCCCAAATATTTCATTGCAAAATTGTTGCTATGTGTTTTCTTCAAGTTGGCAATCTGCACAATGGATTTCCCAGCTATAAGCATGTCGTCATAATAATCAATATCTAATTCTCCTAAATGATTTTCTCATGTTAAACTGATCATTTAATATGGGGAAGTGCCAGGGGAGAAAAAGATAGAATATTGGTTAAGCTAGCAGACCGGCCACGGTAGGGATCCAAAGGAGGGAAAATAGGGATCCAAAGGGGGGGCCATCTGCAAAAGATCCATGTGCAACAATGGGCTAAAAAGACCCTAAGGTTCAGCCCATTAAGACTTCCAAAATGCTAAGGTTCCAAAATTCAAAGGTTGTGTCCAAAGGTCAACCTTAAGGGAATTGGATGCTTTGTGTGTGTACAAAAAAGTCTTTGCAATCCCTACTTGGGAGGGGGCGAGCCTTGCATGTAGGGGAAGAGAGAGAAAGCCACACACACACACACACACACACACACACACACACACACACACACAAGATCCCTTTACACAAAGGGAATGAGGGACACATGTCAGCTCCCTAGGCCAAATGCCCACAAGGTGTACCCAATTCCTATTGGATGGCCTTGGAGGTGGACCAATGAGAATTAGGCTAGAGTAAATCTAGTTTAATTAATCTAAAAAAACACTTAATAAAAGAACCAATGAGAATTAAGTCCTCTAGAAGACTATTGGACAGTCTCCCAAGGGGTCCAATGAGCATTCAGCAGCCCAATGGCTTGCCTGATTCCTATTGGCCAGGAGGCAAAGGGGTCCAATGAGAGTTTAGTTGAATTATTAAATTACCTAAAGCTCTCACAAAAGGGGAAAGGGGGACACATGTCAGTAGGCTATCACTTATGGTGCTTAATAGTCATTGGCTAGCCATGAGGAGGTCCAATGGGAGGATAGCAAAAGAAATTAGCAAGAGGGCTCGCCCAAGAGAGAGAGGGGGCTGATTTTTGCAAGGCACTATCACACACACTCTCACACAGTCTATGTGAGAAGCAAGAAAAAGACTATCTCTTCCCAAGCTTTAATGGAGAGCTCCTCACCTACTCCAAGCTTGTGAGATAGAAGCCTACATCGACACACTCTTGGCATGTGGATGCAAATCCAACCAAGATCCAAGCTTCAATGCATTCTCATCTCCTCTACCATGCTAATTACTAAGCTAAGCTATGCTAATATGAGTGATTATGTGAGGAGATGTACATCTTTCTCGTAAGATACTCCTTCTTCCTCTCAATCTACTCTCATACCCTGCTAGCTCTCACCATCTTCGAAGGTGTGTGAGGTCTTGGGTCTGAGAATGGGGATAATTAATGTTGTGTTTGCTAAGTGTTTTGCTTAGTGCATGAAGCTTTCATCTTCATTGCACTAGCTAGCCTTGAAGGAACACAAAGAATTGTATTGTACAATGTCTCTCTTGATGGGAAAAACCATAATACAAAGCCTTTTGGAGGGGGGATCGGCTCCATGAAAATCCGGTCCTCAACTGTTGTCAATAGCTTAATTTCTCTCTCTTTTGAAAGTATTGTTCATGCTATCTAACTAGGTGTTATGCTTTTTGTTGCTCTCTCCACCCAAGCACTCTTGTAATTCTCATTAGGAATCTATTCTAATGAAATGCCCACTATGTTCATGCTAATTTCCGCTACACACAAGTTTTTAGGCCATTAAATGTTACACATGTCATCAACATACAGAACTAGAATGATCATCGAGCCATCATCTAGCTTGATGTTGATGTTGCATTTCTTCTGATGGACAAAGAAATCCATGAGTTTGGTTTAGTTGCATTTGCAAATGAGATTGAAGTTGAAATCGAAAGGCCTATTGAAGTGATTAAAGGGTTAATGCAAACCAAGGTTGAATTGTCAAAGAAGCAGGAATGGATGACACAAATGATCAGTGCAGACCTCTCAGCTATGGAGAAGGAGATATATTTGCACACGCTGGCTAGTTTTTCTGATTTGTTCATTACTTCATATGAAGAGATTAGAGGGTTCAAAGGAGAAGAGATGCATATAGAGATGAAGAAAGGTGCTAAGCCAGTGCAACAAAGGCTAAGAAGGATGGTTCAAGAGCAGATGGAAGCCTTGCGGGAAGAGGTGGACAAGTTATTGAAGGCAGGGTAATTGTCCCCATCCAACCTGTCCTCAGCAGCAAACATCTTGAACACATCTGTGTTGTTGTTGTCAGCCATGGTAAATGTTGCACCTGATGTGAAAACTGCCCAAAAATAGGATAAACAGAGCGGGAACAACACGTGCTATATAGCACAAACCGTAGAAGACTGTAAGACACCTATTATGCAGAAATTGACACTGACAAAAATTTTGCACAAAATGACAAAATTGCATGTGCAGACCTGCCTATAGTGGAAATGAAGGCCAAAATGAGCCCGAATCAAAAATCTGAGCAGACCGAGCTCTAGGAATTCACCCGAAATTTTTGTCGACCTGACGCTTGCCAAAGCTCACTGAAATCGAAGAAAATGAGCAGGCGTGTGCTGGAGTGATCGTCTTCGCTCCTTTTTATACCCTTGAGACCTCATACATGCATCAAATTTATGATAACCCTGCTTTAAGCCATAAATTGCCTTTTTGAGCTTACATACTAGCTCCTCACGAGATGCATTCTCTTGAACAAACCCTTCAGGCAGCTGCATGTAAACATCCTCATCTAGATCCCCGTGAAGAAATGTTTTCTTCACATCCATTTGGACAAGTTCCATGTCCTCAATCGCTACATGACCAAGTACGGTTCTAAGCGTTGTCATCTTGACCACAGGCGAGAAGATTTCATCAAAATCGACTCCCTTTTGCTGTTTGAACCCTTTGGCTACAAGTGTAGCCTTGTACTTTGGACTTGGATCACCGAGGTAGATTTATTCCTGTAAACCGATTCGCAAGGTAAAGCTTTTACATCATTTGGCAGTTCTACCAAGTCCCAAGTGTCATTAGCTAGAACCGAGTTACTCCATAGCCTACTCCCACTTCACCACATCATCCGTCATCATGGCTTCTTGGTAGCAGCTTGGCTCACCGCAATCAGCATGATGTAATCAAGACCTGGCTTGAAATGTGTAGGTGGACGAAAGACTCTTGTAGACCGTCTCAATCCTTTACCATTGCTATCCGCTCCCTCTAGAGCATTGCTAGTGGAACGTACATCACTAGCCCGCTAAGTTGATTTCACTGTCTCTGAGGAAACATCCTCAAAAGTGACTCTCCGAACCTCTATTTCCTTGATAGGTTGTTTATGCATCTTTGACTCAATGAAGATCACATCTAAACTACGGATGACTCGACAAGATTTTGGGTGCCAGAGACGATATCCCATCTCTCCATCTGCACCATATCCAATAAAAATACATCTGTGTGACTTTGGCTCTAATCTTGTGTCGAAGTTGTTTAGGCACATGAACATAAGCTTCACAACCAAAAAGAAGTAGATGGTCATAGTGGGGCTTATGTTTAGACCATAACTCTTTTGGAATCTCATAATTCAATGGCGTACTAGGCGAACGATTTATAATGTGCACTGCGGTCAAGACGGCTTCTGCCCAAAAGCCTTGTGTGAGATTTTCCATAGAAATCATGGCTGTGACTCTTTCCTAAATCATACGATTCATGCGCTTAGCAACTCCATTCTGAGTTGGTGTGTATGGTGCAGTAAACTGCCTTTTAATCCCCCTACTCCTTGGAGACATACTCTCCACCGTTGTTAGTTCACAACCTCTTGCGTTTCCTGCCAGACTGATTCTCAACGAGTGCCAAAAAAAAATGGAACGCAGGAAGAACTTGATCCTTATGTTTCAAAGGATATGCCCACACCTTTGAGTAGAGTCATCTATGAATGTCACAAAATAGCTAGCCCCCCCTAGAGATTTGGTTGACATAGGACCACAAACATCACTTTGTACTAAATCTAGAGGTTCAGCTTGCTTTTGACCCAATGGTAAGTGGACGGACCTAGTTTGTTTGCCATAGATACAATGCTCACAAATAGGAAAGTCAACATAAGACAAGACATGTAAGTAGCCAAAACGAGTCAGAGTTCTCATTGCTTTTTGGCTAATATGACCTAGGCGGCAATGCCACAACTCAGTAGACGGCAACTCGGCTATAGATATGTAATCATGACCAACATCTGACACATGCATGGAATACAAGGTACCATGCTTCTGACCTCTAAGTACAACAAGATTACCTTTGTGTACTATCCACGAACCATTTCCAAATGTGGTGTTGTAGACCCAATCATCAAGCTAACCAACAAAAAGCAAGCTTTTAGTCAACTTGGACACATGTCTGACATTACATAAAGTAAAGTGCGTGTCATTCCTTAGATGCAATTTGATGTTTTCGACACCCTCAATGTCTAGTTCATAAGCATCACCAAGTTTCACTTTGCCACAAGAGTGAGAATAAGTAGAGAACCACTCTCTATGTGGTGTCACATGGAAACTTGCACCAGAATCTACTATCCAATTTTGTGCATATTGCACATCTTCTGTAACAAGAGCGTAGATCTGTTGTGAAGACCAATACGTAAGAGGTAAGTGGCATAACAACCACTGGAAGAGTCTCTACAATAGGAGCATTTGATGACTCTAGCACATTGATCTCCTCTAACTTTGCTCTGCCCTTGTTTGAATCATCAGACTTAGAAGTGTCACGGGATTGTTTATCCTTCTTGCTTTGCTGCCATTTCCTGCAATCCTTCTTCACATGCCCTTTTTTATGGCAGTGATAGCACTTGACATTATGCATAGAACCCCGAGACTTACTGCATGAGCCCCCACGTTCGTTGCTTTTGGCACGACTTTGAGTGCGACCCCTCTGTCTATCACTAGCAACATATGATCACCATCCTTCTTGCCTTTGAAAGATTTCTTGCAAATCTCCTCGGTAAACAGACTCCCAAGGACGTCATTATACACAAGACCTATACCAGGTACTGAGTTGCTAATTGCAATACAGAACGTATCCCAAGACAAGGGAAAGCTGCATAGCAAGAAGATACATTTGATTCGAAGACCAAACCCTGAGTGGTCAACTGAGTGAAAATGATATTGAACTCATTAATGTGAGTATAAATAGTGCCCTCTTCCTTCATATAAAGGTCAAACAACTTCTTCATCAAGAAAACCATTTTAGTGGCACTTTTGTTCTCATAATTGGAACACAACTTATCACATACATCTCTAGCAGTCCTTTCTCCAACTATGGTAAAGTACACAGATTTGGCCAAATGCAAACGGAGGGTAGATTTAGCCTTAGCATCAAGTCTCTCCCACTCAACATCTGTATACTCACCCTCTGGGTGCTCCATGATAGGATCCAGCTGGTCTTTTTGTATGAGAACATCTTGAATCTGCTCTTTCCAGATAGCAAAATTCGTCCCATCAAATTTTCGGATATTGTAAATATCCTTTTCACTGCTAGATGACATGGCTGCAAGCTAAAGATAATATGGCAATAAACACTGGTAATTCTGGGAAAAATTCGACAGAGTTTTCCCAAAAAAAACTGACAAAATTTCAATCCAAAATTGTCACAAGAGATCAGTAACGCATCAAAAGTAATGCTCTCACAGCATAAGACAGACGCATCAACCACTTATTGTGCATAAAAAGTCAAAAGCTGACCCAAGACTGCCAACACGGCATCAAATGCACCTAGCCGTCTCTATACATGTCCTATGGCGAGGCCACAAAAAAGGGTTACTCCAACAACCTGTATCACCGAAAGGATCTCAACATTTGAGAATCCCCCAGCTCAAGAAAACCTCACGCTATCAACGCTCACAAAAGCTAATGCAGACAAGAAACCAGCCCAATCTCAAAAAGGGCCTCCGTACCGAGTCTCAAAAACAATCAAGACTACGTAAAACAAGCCAAATTGGCTCCACAAAAGGTACGTATGGCAGTTTCCGCAACTCGACATACATCCACTATCAACAATACTGCAAGGTGCATTATATGCGCTCAAATAGGCGCCAAACAAAATGTGCAAGCAGTAAACAAATCCCTGCACAGGTGGGGGATAAAACCCCTCTCAAAAGAGCTCAAGCACTATCAAAAGTGCCAAAACAATGCATATGTGCATCAAGTACTCCCACTGAAATTTGTGTTGATGCAAGACACTGCAACCTGTAAGAAACCTGGATGTCTTGTATGTATGCAAGAACCTGTGAGGAGATGGATGTCCAAAAAACTCGAGACAATGTCAATGCCGAAAAGTGCTCCTAATCAGCCCATAAACCCTGTCTCAATAGCACATAATAGCCATAAAACGGCTATATACAATCCCAAAATAGTCTCTGAACAACCTGCACATGTGTCCTATACTTGTACCTGTAGCAAAAGTGGAGTTGAAAAATACAACTCCTGAAGCGTAGCTCGGATGAAGATTTCGAATGCACGAACAGCTTTGAAAGGGGGGTAAAACTTCAAGACACTTGTTGTAAATGCTCTTGGAACGCTGAATTTGTCGATGCCAAAATCAGAAACCTATTTGCACTTTTGAAAATTCGCACGCATGGATGCAAAAACGGCAAGCACAAACCTTGCTCTGATACCAGTTGAAGGTGCCGCGGGAAGCGTGTGCGAGTGCAAGTGTGGGAAGTGTGTGCGAGTGCAAGTGCGAGAGCAAAGAGAGAGAGAAAGAGACCTACTGTTGGGTGGAGCACATAGCAATGTTATCATGTTGTAGCTCCTTATTCTCTTTTGTATTAAAGAATAAGTGTATATATGGTTAAGTTAGTAGATGGGTTAGTAGTAAGTGGGATGTCCGGCCAATTGGCTTGAATCCCAACATCTAAAAGGGACAACAACAAATACTTGGTATATTGGAGGCACTAATATTTTCTTGCAAGGTAATGTTGATGCAGATATGGAAGGTGACAAAGATACTCAAAAGAGCACTACTAACTATGTCTTCACAGTTGGAGGCACAACAGTAAGCTAGGCTTCAAAGCTACAGAAAGTGGTCTCACTTTTTACCACGGAAGCAAAGTATGTAGCAATGACAGAGGCAAGCAAAGAAATTATGTGGCTTCACAGATTCTTAGAAGAGCTTGGATTCAAACAAGACAATTGTGTCTTGTATAGTGATAGCCACGCTATTCATCTTGCAAAGAATTCAACCTTTCATTCAAGGACAAAGCACATTGAGGTGAGATACCACTTCATATGCACTCTTTGGAAGAAGGACAGTTAACGCTAGGAAAGGTACATACAAGTGAAAATCATGCTGACATGTTTACAAAGGTAGTCAACAAGGAGAAGTTGAGCTTTTGCTCATCTTCAATCGGCATTCAAGGATAAGAAGCCAGGATAGAAAGCAGTCACAGGTTTGGTGCGGAGATCAGTATCCAAGTGGGAGATTGTTAAGTATGGAGCCTTAAACCTTATAAATTTTTTGTATTAAAAACATACATTTGTAAGGCCCCCTTATGAGGAGAAGTCATTGTATGTGAAGAAAAATCACTCGCCAGAAACCAAAATTTTCACCGGAATATTATGGCCGGACGGCGGCCAAAAAGTGATCGAAAAACAGTCGGTCGTTTAAGCCGGTCAGTCGGTTGGCCAGTGGCCGGTAGTGAATGGTCGGTGGCCGATGGTCGAAAGTCAATGGCCGGTGGTCAGTGGCCAAATTCAATGGCTGGTGGCCGATTTCAAAAAGGCGGACTTATCTTCTCAAGGGCAGCAACACATGGGTGGATTAGAGGGTCCGATTTGGACTTTTCTACACAAGGGCGGCTACACACGACTGTCTCTCATAAGAGAGGGTAGCCCTTTTGGTCTATAAAAAGGAGGCCATTTCTACACACATCTTGGAGTGTGAAGTTGATGCAACAAGGTGGGTGTGAGGAGGTGAGAGTGAAGCAAGGCAAAAGCTCTATTAAGGGTATAATCCCTTTGTAACCTACTTCTTGTTTGAAGTAAAAAAGCCATTGAGTGGTTGCTTTCTCGTGGATGTAGCCCACATTGGGTGACCCACGTATATTGTGTGTTGTCTCTCTCTCCTCTCTCTCTCTCTCTCTCTCTCTCTCTCTCTCTCTCTCTATGATCTCTTGTGTGTGAAAATTTGTCTCTCTCCATTAAGTAAACTACTCATTCATCTACTTAGCTACGTCATATTTCCTAACAATCTTCAGTGGGAAAGGTGGAGACCTGGTGTTCAAAGTGCGGATCTAAGGAGTTCAAAGGAATGTTCTTAGTGCACGCATTGTAAAGCTTATGGGAATGTGTGGAACAATTGTGGGATAAGGATTCATTAATTCAAAAAGGGAAAGGACTTATGTATGATTGCACTGATGAATCCAAAAATGGGGAAAACATATGGGGCAAGTGGCTCCAAGGAGAATGAGACCAACATCAATGTTGGAGGTCGCAGAGGCAGATGCCAAGGGGGTACTTTGCTAGGATACTTTATAATCTACGGCCTCAACCTTCAGGAGATTCAGGAGAGAAGTAACTTAGGCAATTGGGCGAGGAGAAAGCAACAACTGGACTGGACGAGTCTATGATAGATGCAATTGAGAGACTGTTGAAGAGGTACGTGTAGCAAGTCGGATTAGACTTGAACGAGGTTGGAGGTACTGACTTGGTGAAAGATCAATCAAAGAGCCCATCACAGGATCAATCAACTATTAGACAAAGGAAGTTAGTTCAGTGGAATTGTGAAGACAGTCAGTTGGAGAAAGGATCTTCTAGCTCAGATAGTAGTTTTGGTAATGAAGAAGATGAGATATATGTTAAGGTCAGTGAGAGGATCCAAAAGTTGATAGTAGAATTGGATGACATCAGATAAACAGTACCAAAAGCTGCAAAATTCATCAGATAGAAGAGAAAAGTGGACATTGGAGCCAGAGAAATGGATTTGATAGCCATCAAGGACGACGAGGTTCCAATTATTCAAGTGGATTATAAACTCAGGAAGCAATGGGAACCATTGTCAGGCATAATACATGCAAGAGTTAATATTCTCAAAAAACATCTAAGATGGAACTTGGGGATTCAGGACCTAAAACCAACACCACTCAGAGTACAAATGGTAGTTCAAGCCAAGGATTAAGTGACAATATGAAAATCAGAGTGGATAAAGGAAAATTCAAAACTATCTTCTTAATCTTCGACGTACAGAAAGCATATGGGATGCTTTTAACCATGGTTCAAAATTGGTAGAGCTATACATGATTATGCGAATCAAACATTAACGATTCAGGGGTCCACTAGGAGAATTTAGATCAAGACAGACAATACAAGAAGCTGGAAAAAGGCACTAAGACCAAAGGAGCTTTGTAAATCAAGAGAATGTTGGCCTTTCACTTATAGAGATAGATTTGAGTGTTGGTCTAATGGACAAGGACCAAGCTAATATGCAACAAAGGTAGTACCCAGATTAGTTCATTGAGTCAAACATTGGGAAAAGGACAGTTCAGTTGGATGGGCGTACACTAGAACAGTCAGATCAGGAGAAGATTAATTTTAGATCAACAGAGCAGAGCCCAGTCAGACGAATGTGGAGAGTTCAAATCAAGCTGCTGAAAGGATAGAGATGGAGCCTAGACTTGCACAGCTAGGTGATCCATTTAATGAATATGTAGTAGGTATTCAAATTTTGCACTGAGAAACAAGAAAAATCATTGGCCAAACAAAAAGAAGGAGGTCCAAACTGGTTACTTCCAGATGATCAAGAGATTGAGGAGTGGCATCTTGATAGAGATGAGAAATCCAGAATGATGAAGATCAATAAAAAATTGAAGCCATATATTAAAGAGAAGGCCATGGCTTTGTTTGAGAAATACAAGGATGTATTTGCATGGGAACACACTGATTTGAAAGGAATCAATCCAGAAGTGTCTCAGCATGAGATACCACTCAAACCAGATGCCAAACCAGTAAGATTGCAGAAGTATAGAATGAACCCCAACTATGCTAAGAAGCTCAGGGAGGAGATTGGCAATATTTTGAAGGAAAGGTTCATTAGAAAGCAGTGACTGGTTATCTTTTATTGTAGTGGTTTCAAAGAAAAATGGAAAGTTGGGTATTTGTGGTTTACAAGAAGCTTAATGCTCAACTTATCAAATATCCCTTCCCACTCCCATTTATTGATATGCTTCTAGATGAGATTTTTGTCCATGAACATATAGTTTTATGGATGGTTATAGTGGCTACAATCAATTGAAGATTGCACCAAAAGATCGAGCCAAAAGGTCGTTCATCATTGAATGGGGGACATTTATGTATTTGATCATTCCATTTGGACTTTGTAATGCTCCAACAACTTTCTAGAGGTGTATGATGGAAATATTCACTAAGTTCTTGCACAAATTTTTGAGCATATTTATGGATGATTTTGTTGTCTTCCTATTGAGAAAATGCATCTTTTCTTTTTGGAAATGGTTTTTTTTTAATGCAAAGAGAAGAGGATTTTCTTGAACCCATCTAAGTTTGTATTCATGGTATGGAAAGGCCAACTTCTACGACATAGGAATAGTATTGAAATGAGTGATGATAAAATTAAGTGCATTCAGCAAGCCAAAGCACCAGCAAATGTATCTGAATTGAGCTCTTTCTTGGGATATATTAATTTCTATCAAAGATTTATTCATATGTTTGCAGCTAAGGCACTTCCTCTTTTTGGAAATGGTTTTTTTTTAATGCAAAGAGAAGAGGATTTTCTTGAACCCATCTAAGTCAGTATTCATGGTATGGAAATGCCAACTTCTACGACATAGGAATAGTATTGAAATGACTGATGATAAAATTAAGTGTGTTCAGCAAGCCAAAGCACCAGCAAATGTATCTGAATTGAGCTCTTTCTTGGGATATATTAATTTCTATCAAAGATTTATTCATATGTTTGCAGATAAGGCACTTCCCTGTATGAATTGACTCACAAGGGGAAGAAGCTCATTTGGACCTACCAAGGTGAAGAGAATTTCTAGTGCTTGAAGGAGGCGATCAACAGGAAGCCAGTCCTCCTAGATAGGGATGTAAATTTCCATGTGCATGTGAATGCATCTAGAATGGCCATGAAGGCTATACTAGCCTAGCCTTATGGGAAGACAAATTATCCAGTCTACTTTGCCAATCATGTATTCAATTCAACTAAACAAGCATACTCCACTACAGAGCAAGAATCACTAGGAATGGTTTTCATCGCAACAAAATTTAGACACTTTTTTTTGGGCAAGCTATCTCACTTCTACGTCGATCATAAATTACTTCTTTTTTTTTCAACAAAGTGATCATTTAAGGTGGATTGATCAGATGGATGATGTTTTTGATAGAGTTTGAGTTTAGGATCTTCCATAAGCTAGGAGAGACACATTCTGGTGTAGTTTTTTGTAATGGAATATGGCTATAACATTGATTGTAGCTGAATTCAAGTAACACTAGTAAGCATTTCCTTAAGATAATTCTTAAAGAGCATAAGGAGAGTACTTGATTAAAGGTAGCAAAATGAATATTATACCTAGTTAGCCTAGCATGAACAATACTTGTAAAAGAGAGAGAATCAGAGAAATTGACAAAAATTGAGAACCAAATTTACTTGGAGCCGGTCCCCCCTCCAAAAGGCTTTTGTATTATAGATTCTCCCTTGAAGAGAAACTTGGTACAATACATACTTTGTGTTCCTTGAGACCTTGTTGATGCCATGAAGATGGTAAGCTTCATGCACCAATATTATGTGTGTAACTAACCTGCAAAAGCATTAACTTGTTCCCGACCTCAATTCCAAGACCTCAAACACCTTCAAGGGTGGAGAGAGCTAGCAGGGAGTGACGGAAGGGAAGAAGAAGAATTAGTAGCGTACGAGAAAGAAGTACTTTCCTCACCATGGATTACTCTTGGAGCTTAGCTTAGCATAGTAATGTAGATAGTAAAGAAGATGAGCATGCCATTGCAGCTTGACTCTTGGCTAGATTTGCATTCTATAGCCAAGAAGTGTTGGTATAGGCTCCCTACTTCTCAACCTTGGAAAAGGAGAAGTTCTTGCTCTACATAATGAGAGAATGCATGAGAGTGAGTGAATGCCAAAATGAGAGCCCTAGCTTTTCCTTGGTTGACCTCTCTCTCTCTCTCTCTCTCTCTCTCTCTCTCTCTCTCTCTCTCTCTCTCTCTCTCTCTCGACTCTAACTTGATCCCTATTGGCCCTTGCCAGGCTTGGCCAATCACAGGCTATGGTCATTTCAAGCAATAGAGGTAGCATTTGGACAAGTGTCCTTCTTTCTCCTTTTGAGAGAGAGATCATAGATAATTAATTAAAAGCATCTAATTCCCATTGGACCTCCCTAAAGGCCATCCAATAAGATTCAGGCACACCATGAGGGCAGCATGGGTAGGAGCTTGACATGTGTCCTTTATGCCTCTTGTGGAGAGGGCTTGCACAGAGAGAGAGAGAGAGAGAGAGAGAGAGAGAGAGAGAGAGAGAAAGTTCTCTCTCTCTCATCCCCTACTCTTAGGGGATGAGAGAGAAAGTTCTCTCTCATCCCCTACTCTTAGGGCTCGTCCCCATCTATGTAGGAGTCATGATTGACTTTGAACACCCCAAGAACCTTGGCCATCAAGCACCTCAAGCACCTTAGTCATGAATCATCTCAAGCACCAATATGATTTTGGAGTCTCAAGTAAATCAAAACAGGGATGCACAATTGATAGCTACACAGCAGAAGGAGACAGAGAAGCTCAAAATCGACAATAGAATCCTGGCACAAGAAAAGAAGGCAGTTGTCAAAGCAAAGGAGGCACTCAAAAGGAGATTTGAATGAAAAGTGCGATGCTTTGAAGTCACTACATGGAGTTCATACCACCTCGAAGAAGGCTATCATAGAGAAATATAGCTACCAGTCTTTGGTTGACATTTTTTATGCTGAAAGGAACCCCACCGTAAATATGAAAGAATTACATAGTTTGGTGGACTCCATGAAGGCTAGTTTAGAAGAAAAAGCCAAAGAATACACAATGACTTGTGTCAACCAGGCATTGATGGATTATTTGAAGAACAGGGATCCAGATGAAGACAATGATCAAGACCAGGAGGATGGAGCTAGGTAAGTCATCACATTAATGATGATGATGATGATGATGATAATGATCACCAACCAGTGGGACCCAAGAAAACACTGACAAAGGGCCACATGGTAGGAAGGATGGAGAAGCTGGGAATCAGCAACAACAAGGAGATCAAACTCATTCTGATCAAAATCAACAAAAAACCCAGCAAGGTACACAACGGTCCACTGGACAAGAAGGGTCAGCAGATCAGAAGAAAGACACAGGCAAAGAGATTCTGGTAGAATCAAGTTCAGATTTTAGAAAGAAACTAAGAAAGTAAAGGATATCCTAGATTCAAGATTTTCTACATGATGAGATGGTGTATTCTAATTTGGAAAGATTTTAGATGTTGTTTGTTGGGGCCAGAAGAATAACTGAGGACTAGAAATTGATCAACTACTATCATGACTAGACCATCTACCAATTACCACCTCATCCCAGTTGTGTCCAAGTACTAGACTCAGTACCAGAGTGATTCCTGACTAATGATGATATCATTGTGAACTTGCATGTGATGGACCCATTGATAGTTTTTCATCGAAGCCTAGGATTATCGTTAGATATGCTACTGGGGGACAAGCCCATATACATGTGTATGAAAGATTTAAGGACTCTGATTAAGGATATGCTAGTCAAACTACAAATTGCCAAAGTAGTCCTTGACCAAAAGGTGAAGATATTATTAGAAATCAATGCCATCGGTAGCAAAGGCCCAAAGAACATGATGACTCTCTAAGAGCAGGAGTTGAATCTTAAATGTCTTTTCCATCTAGTTTTCATTACTAGAAAGATGGTGCAGCAAGAGAACCATATTGTAATGAACTTCATAGAGTTTGTTCCAGATTCCCTAGTATTAGTGCGTGCACTACCTACTAAAGAAGCAATATCGCCCCGCTTCTTCCCAGCTTTGTACCCAAAGTATATCGAGTCAGTTAATCAATAGTGGTACATTCGGATAGTAAATGACCTAAGGGACTAGTATGAGAGAACCACATCAGAATGGACCGCCTATAAAGATATTTTGAATGAAGCCATCAATAAGGATCAAGTGGATGAATTGCAAGATGCCTTGCAAACATTTCAGCTGAAGATGGCTCATTCAGATTAGAGAGTTGATAAAGATCACCGATGAACTTCTTCAGCTGACAGTTGAGGCCTCAAAGATTCCACATAAGAGGTGACAAACAAGGTAGCGTCAGAACCCCAGCTCAGAGAAATGGCCAAAAACCTATTCAAGGCAACGAAAATCAAAACCAACCAGCCACTTCTTGAAGGGTGGAATCACACACATCATTATGTCATAAACTTGCCAAAGCCAGATCGACACGAGGCAGACGCACTCTCTATGATGGTGACAAAGAGACTTGGAATCCTTTAGCACCATATGAAATGGAGATGAAGACTGCGTGCAAGGAGCAGCTAGAGTAGGAAGCTCTTTTCCGACTAATCCAAAAGGAGAATGTTGGTTCCAATACTCAAAGGGATTCCAATACTCCACCAATAGTTATCTGGAAACCTCCAAAGAAGAAGGTTCTAGATAAAAGAAAGACAGTGTGGTGGACTCAGAGTGCTTAATTAATATTGGATTAATCCAAAATTCAAAGAAAACGGGGAAGGAATGTAGACGGTGGGAAAATATGACAATCGGAAAGTCAGCAAAGGGCTGGTAAATACGGAACACAGTTATTGTGGTAGCTTTACAGGAGACAATTTGAGGCCCAGTCAGACGGCTATAAATAGGACCCACTATTCATTTTATAGGTTATTTTTTCACTACTATCAAGAAGTTTAATGTATTGGAGCTCGTTATGCTCTCTTTTGTCACTAAGCCGAGAGAAAACTTTGGCTCCAAAGTCTCATACTCTTGGTGTTCCAATTGTACTGATTTGAATACATATTCCAGGTCATCTTATTCCAATTTTCATTTCAATTCCAGTCTCATACTTCATTTCAGTCTTTGTCTGGTATAATATCTAAAGTCTCTATTTGATTCTGCTTACCTGGACTGAACTAACTCTAACTGACCAACCTTTGTAGAGAATACAAATTGAAGCAACCAATGAACATGGGATGAACTTGAAGTCACGATTGAATTTGAACTCACTTATGTTTCATGGAGATGGTGGATTGGATGTTTAATGTAGTGTTTTGGTCCAACCTGAACAAGGGTTTAGCATCCTTCTTTTGGGGTGAGACACGTGTCTAAACCTTAGTGTTGATGTCCCTCAAATCATTGGAAGTGCATCCCAACATTGCCTCTTTTTAAACATGGTGAAAGATATGCATTCTTTAACATGTGCATCAACCAAGGTATTCTTTACTCCATACAAGTTTCACTTATGAAAATCTAACTTCCTTGCAACCTTTCTTAAACTAAGGCTATCTTAGTTTTGCATTCCACTCACTAGAAATGCTAAGCTACTTTGTTTCGTAGTCAATTGGTAATCAGATCTTGTTGTTTTGAACTTAGAATGAAACCCAACAGTTGTTATCCATGTCACTATATCACCACATTCTTGTTTGTTTGATAAATCAAAGATGGTAATTCCCGTCTTGCATCCATGTAGGGTCAAAGAGAAAAAAGTAGTTTACGAAATTATTTTGTGGCAAGCTTGTTACTAGCTCAACCTCTTTATGCATGAGAATTAAGTTTGTTCTTGAATATTAACCAAATTCAAGGCTACATTATAGCTTTTTTCTATTTGGATCCATGGTTGATTATGGAAAATAGGTAGAGTAATGGGGTACTTAAGGAGTAAAATATAAACCAAAATATACAATTTAGGAGTGCCACTGATGCCAATCTTCATACTTCATAAGTCCATAAGTAGCCGAAATTATTTCAAAATTTGGTAAATTAGAAAACATGTCGCCAACATTTAAATAAGTTTGCTGATGATCGTATCTTATAGTCTTGATTAAAGCATCATTTGTAAACTAAAAGTGTTGACGACTTATAGTTTTAAAGGGTAGTCTTTATTTAGTTACCGTTTAGACAAAAAGATGTAGTTTTTTTCTCCTTCCTTTGCATGATTATGGCAATGATTGTCCCTCAAAAATCTTGAAAATGAGTCTTGATAGCTTTTGAGGAGCATCTATCTAGTATAGCTAGTTTTTTTAGAACACATTGTGTGCGTGCTGTTTTCTTTAAAAAGACTTCTTCGTATAAATGAATCAACCAAAATAAACTTACTATGAATAATTAGGGCATCAAAAAAACTTCAACATGAGAGGAGGAAGACCCTCCCGTGGCTTTGTTGGCAACCGTGTGGTAAGTCGGGAGCACGTCCCTTGCGACGAGAGTTCAAAGCGGTGATTGAGAGTGTGTGTGCTTCTCTTCGGTTTGTTAAAATTAATGCTCCTCATTTTGAGAGAGTTATTACTTGTCGAGTTGAGAAATCAAACGTTATGTGCTCTTGCAAGTTGCATGTGATAATCAAAGCAAAGCTCATGTGTTTTTTGAAACTTGTGTGTTTAATTAGATAGCAATGTGCGCAAGTGAATAAGTGGTGTTAATCGGTCATTGTTTCTCAGCACTTTCTATTTTGAATATTGCAGAGCAAGGCATGGCAACTACATTGCAAGGTAACATGAGCGCACACTAGGTTTTACGAGAACGCCATCAACCTAATTCGAGATATGATGCACTACATACATACAGCGCGCAAAAATCGACGCAGATACCGACGAAATAAAGTTAGTTTTAAAACTAAAAACCATTGAAATAGACCTCGAAAAAGACGTCGGTTTTGTGACGTCGATATAAGTACTGGTATACTATGCGTCGGAATAAATTATGAAATGAGCGTCAGAATACGCAATGAAACAACCGTCAAAAATTGTAAAGGATATTTCGACACTTGTTCCGAAGTGTATACCGGCATGTTTACCGTACTCTGTACCAATAACGACCAAACTTGCAAAAAACATTTGGGCAGAGAGGCCTGGGAACTGATGGTTCATGTACTGCAGCAAAAGAAAACAGCCCTCTCTGCCCACAGGAAGAGTGTACAAGCAACCGCACTCCACCTACAAGCTGACGCTAAAGAGCGAGTGTATGGTAACTAGCAAAATTGTAAGAATAACATAACCACAAAATCAAAAGCTTGATCATGGCATAACGGCATAAAGATTTTATAACCGTAATTAAAACATGAGTCGAAAACTACAAAACCATAAACATAACCTGTTTGCCATACCATAACCATTACCATAACTTGCTTGTCATACCATAACCATAATAGCCATACCATCATTGCACAACCATAACCATAACCATAATCATCACATGATTGCCATACCATCATAGTAAAACCATAACCTTAACTTGACTGCCAAACCTTAACCATAACATCTGTGCCATACCATAAACATAACCATAAACCCTAAACAGAAGCACTACAAAATTGTACATATGCAAACAATCACTGAGTGAGAAGATCCTCATGGTAATGCCTCCCAATCGACGTCCTCTCCCTCCTCCTGCAGCTAGGTCAAAATGGCCACAAGTCCATGCTTGTACCCATACTTTTCCTCTCGGCGTGTTTGAGAGCGCTTCACGGAAGCTTCCTGCAAAATTATGGTTTAATCATTAGACAAATCCTTAAATAACATATATATTTCAATGATATAAAGCATACGTATAATACTTACAAACGTGCTCTGGCTGCATCTCTCTGCTCTGCTGAAATCTCTCAAGATTGTCTTGTGTCTCTCGTGCAATCCTCGCCCACTCCTCTGCGGTCGACCACGCCGGCTTGGGACTGCCGTCATTGTACCTTTCTCTCGCCTCTGACCAATGGTGTGACATTGTGGCCTTCGCCATGCTCAAAATCCAGGGGTTCAAGACTGGATCGTATCCCTCTGCCGGGCTGTACTCTCTATGAATGGCCTCGATGATGTAATTCTTTCTTTCAAGATCGAGGTTATCCCAAGCCTCCATTACAGAGTGGCCAAACTGAATCGTACAGAGCTGTCAAATCCTCTATCGCATGGCCTTTTCGACCCTATCCACCACAACAGCCTCATCCCTGCTCTTGTACACCTTGCCAGGATCATACTCGTGTGATCTCCAAGGTGTACATGGTCTGCCAATCGATGAAATATCTACTGAAGAGAGTGGTAGATGCTCTCTCGGTGGTGTGGACGCATCGATAGAACCGCTACCACAGCGACCACCGCCTCCAGAACAACGCCTACCTCGTCTCGAGGAGGATGAACTACCCGTCGGTGTAGGGGACACACAAGTCCTAGGTGTAGGGGGCACACTAGACTGAGGTGTGGGGCTGCTCAGTGTAGGGACCACACTAGTCCCGGGCGTAGGATCGGCCGTAGAATGTCTAGAGGGACCTGCTGCCCAAAGGTGTTGTGCCATTGCGATCTGCTCTGGTGTGAACTGAGACAAAGACGAGCCCATCTGCTCGGGTGATATGCCGGCCGGAGTGACAGGAAAACTAAAACTAGGAGAGTATGGTTCATCTTCATCGGCCATGGCTAATCATACACAAATAACACCCACAAAATACATTAGTTTACAGAAGGAATGCTTAATCAACACAAATAACAAATCAACGAAGCTGCAACACAAATGAATGAATCTAAAGTGTAATGTAGACTAATAAAAGAGTTCCTAGCAAAAATCATTAGTTAATGTCTCATCCTCTATGAGATCTGATGCACCAAAGATGTCTATCTCAATCTATACTTATGCATCTTCGTCATCGAACTCTACTTCTTCGTCTCTCTCCGCATCAGCTTTAGTAGTTGACACCTCATCTCTAGGTTCAGACAATTGCTCCATGTTGACATCCACCTTAAAATCTAAACTTAAAGTTTCCGTCGGTCCTACGCTTTGTTCATGAATCACCTCTTCGACCTCAACGTCCAATCCTTCACACACTTGCTTGCTACGTGGAGCAACTTGAACAACATAGAGGCAGCAGGATTTAGACAGATCGTTCTGATCATTTTCTGTCCATAGTGGATCGTTTTTGAACACAACTTGTTCACAATGCTGCGGAAGTACGAATGTATCCCGCACATCTATCCACACCCCGCCTAGAGTTCACTTGAATCAATACACTCTTGTCTTTATGCACAGTTGCATTAGGACCACTGGTAATAACTTAGAACCACTTGACATCAAAGATAAACATATCAAACTTTCCAAAGCTAATCTTCAAGATGTCTTGGATGTAGCCAAAGTATTCAAGTTGGTTAGTCTCAATTGCAACCCCTTGACATCTCCTCTTCCTCTTCAGTAATCAACACCCCATTCCTCTTTGACTCTGAGATTGTTGCATCTAACCCCGCCCAGTTGGAAAGCAGGAAATTTTTGAAGATGATCCGAAAAAGGAAGGTTTCTAGTGGCACGATTACACTTGAATTGAAGGCGATCTGTCAAGCATTGTTGCTTTTCCCCTTCGTACCTCTCTAGCCACTTTTGCATGATGTCTGAGTTGAGAAGGCAAAATCTTATAACCTTTTCTCGCATTGTGATGTCCATCTTCATAACGATGCCTTGTCCTTGCAGCTCGTCCCCTATCACCTTGACGTTGACCTCAGTAGTCCACATTCGGGCATCTCTGGATCAATTGAGACAAAAAATTCACTGATGAGGACAAGAGAACCTTGTACAAGCCATCCTTCGGCCATGCTACCCTCGGGGCGAGCCCTTTGACGAACAAACACCTTTAAAGTCTTCATAAATCTCTCCAAGAAGAACATCCACCTGCTGTGGACCACCCCGGCAAATGCAACTTCATCGACCACATGCACAAGTACATGCATTTGGATGGTAAGAGGATTAGTGAAGGACCAAGTTGGCATTGAAGGTTTCTTTTGCCGTACCTGTTTTATCATCTTTGAATCTGCCTTCTCGTAGGTTGGGTTGTCCTTCTTTGACTGTGAAGACTCCATTATTTGTTTGATTATCCAACTGGGCATGTTGATAGGAGTCTTTAATGTTGTTGTAGGCCTTTGTTCATTGTCGACATTTGGCCTTTGGCTAGGAGCATTAGAAGACTTAGGAATCCAAATTTGTTGAGGACCTTTGTATCTCCTTTGTTGACTTTGCTTCACTCTAGGTCTTGTAGAGTTCTTGAGATCTTCATGCAGATCTGGTGTAGTTATAGTTGGCTTGTGATTGACTGGTAGCCAAATCGTTGTATAACTTGTGTAGAATCCTTGTCTAAGAGGAACATTCTTTGAGATCTGTCTCTATTCTGTATCCTCTTGAGAGTTGTGGTAGACTTCAGCATCTTTTGATGTTGTTATGTCGTATACTTGCCTCTTAGGTATCCTAGGATATTGTCAAAGTTGATACCTTGTGGGCCATCTTTCTTAGGAGGGACTTGACGTTGATACCTTGTGGGCCGTCTTTCTTGGGAGGGACTTGACGTTACTTCATATGCTTTAACCTGTGGTTTTGGCACTCGTGTCTGTCTGTTACCTCCATAGTACTCCTGTTCTTTTAAGCTCCATTGTGATGCTATCCAGCCCATGTGTTTGTCTTTTTGTGTTGATTTCCCACCTTTAATCCAAATCGGATCATTGACTTTGACTAAATTTCTCGAAACAAACACTTACTTTACTATGTTTTGCTTTTTTGAGTACTTTGGCTGAAATATCTTTGCTTTCTTAGGTGTTTTCTTATAGCTTTTAGTTGAATTAGCTATTGACTTGAAATTTTGAAAGCCTGATTTGCTTGAAGAAGTTGATCCATGAGGGTTCTTTGATGTAGAGGCATACGATGTCACACCTTCTTTGCTAATCGGAGGAGGTTCCTCTTTAGCTTTACCTTTGTCTATCAGATTTGTCGATGAATCTTGTGTCGTTTGCAACTTTGATTCCATCATTTATGGTACCTGTAACTCTTGCTTGTTTTTAACTCTTGGAAAAGAGAGTAATAGCATTATTTCTTTTTTAGGCCTTGTGTTGGTCTAACCACTAATGTCCAAGGATTACATATGCAAGCATTGCCTTTGAAGACTTCACCTTAAAATTTACTTGCTCTTCATGTTGTTGGATGCTAAGGGTAGCAACCATTTCTTTTTGACTTGTAGCCTTACCCATGATTTCTCTGTTGCCTGGCTTGCTTTGAGTATCTCAAGAATGCTCTGAATTTTGTTTGCAACCATATTGCACTTTGTTTCTTTATCTAGTAGAGCATTGCATTTGACACTTGCTCCTTTTGTACTGCTAAGAACTACAATTATTCTCATTGCTCGTTCTATTGAAGATCTTCTTGAAGGGTGAATTAAGACTTTGTTTTCCAATCTGATTTTCATCAGCTAATTTAGCTGGCAATGTCTGATTGATCTTTGAACTTCCTATCGTTTCTTGGTTGTTTGCAACCTCGTTCTTCTTTACTTCTGCTTTGATGGCATTCTCTACTCAATAGCTTCCGTGGTTGCTCTTTGCTCTGTTTGATTTGCACTTGATATTGCCTGATTTGCTTTAAGCCCTTATGAAGCTCTGTTTGATGGAGATGAATCATCTTTAATAAGATTTGCTTTGGCATAAGTCTCCATTTTAACTTTGCTTGAGGACTTTGTGTTGTTGTCTGTGTGTGACCATTGTTGGTCTTCATTATTCGTTGTCTCTGAAGATTGCATCATGTTTACATTCTGTATCTCTGACATATTTTGGGCCATTGGCATTCCCATTATGATGTCGTATGGCATATCTTTTGCTGTGATCACGTGGAATTGAGCAGTAATGTTTTGTAAACTTACTTCAGAGGTGGTGGAGATAATTCCCCGCATTATGCTTGTTTGTCTCCAGATATGCTCACAAATTTAGGAGCATCTTCCAGTTGTGTTTGGACACATCTTTTCCAAGTGTGAAAAGACATGAGGTTCTTGTCTAGCTAAAAATCTAGCTTTACTTCTCTTGACAACTTTTCTTCATTTTCACCAACAATGTTGCACTTGATTGTCTCAGGATTTGTGTCTAAATTGAATTCTTTTGCTATGGCAACATCCTTTGGTTGAACTTTATCTACATTTTCTTTGCTTTGACCACCTGCTTCAATCGATGTTGACTCCATTGGTTGTGATACTGCACTTTTTTGCAATTGTTGAGCATTGTCCACCTGCATCCGAGTAACCTTTGACCTTAAAAGATCCATTGTACTTTTTGGCAGAATTTGTCTCTTTGGAGGAGATTTTGGTGGTGACCTTTGTGTAGCCTCCTAGACTTTAGCTTTCATTGATTCTGACTTTTTTGTCACCTGTTCTAGCAGCTTGAGGCATTGCATCATCTTCAAATAGTCTTTGACTTCAGTCCGGCCATCCGTAGGGGTTTGTACAAGATCATGATCTTGGTTATATTCGTTACCATGTGCATCCGGATATGCATATGTGAGCTTGATCACATGTAACTATTTGAACACTATTGGATTTGTTGGTTTTTGACTTTGACTTGTGGAGATCAGCTAAAACTTTTGTCTTTGATGATCTTCATAAAGGCATTTATCTGTAGACTCTGATGGAATCTGGGTCAATTGGAAACTTTTAACAATCGTATGATTTTTCAATGGTTTCTGCCTTGAAGGAGTTTGTTGGTTAAAGGCTCTAGGGCTTCTGGTACATAAGCTGAGCTTGATGAATTTACAGCTCCCCCCTTCCTAGAATGATCACTATAGCCTGCTTCATTGTAAGAGTTCAAGATTGTTTGGCTCTGATTTAGTCTCACCTTTTGGGACTGTGAAGGTACACTTTGAGTAGCACTGTTGACATTTGGCATTTGTAAAGCTTCTGCATAGTTTCCTATGTATCTCCTTGAAACGTGACAAATTATTCCCCAAGTTAAGCTATAAATAGCATTATCTTTGCCTTGATATTGTCTATCCCATGGGTCTCTTATGATTTGAGCTTCTGTGGTTTTAGGATCCAATGCATCATAGATGCTAGACTCTCATCTATATCTACGGTTGTTTTGGTCAAAGTATATGCTCGTTGGGTTTCAACATCTAAGCTTGATTTTCAATGGAGGAGAGTTGGCTTTGAATAGATTTCTGGGTTCACTAGGGTAATATCCTTCAGTTCTAGAGAGGATGGGCTATAATAGATTCTCTCCTCTGAAATGAATCATCCTTTCTGATCTATCACTGGACGCACTTCTATGAGCTGGTATGTGGGTCGTTCAAACACCGGTTGATCCTTTTTGTACAGTTTCCCTTTTTGGTCTACATAGTGTGCATATGAATTATGTGTACCATACAAAGCTAACATCATTCTGTTTGATGTGTCCCTTAGACTCGTGAATGATTGCACACTTGTGGTAGTGGATGCAGAATCATTTGCAAACCTAACAGTCTTTTCAACATCGGTGATATCTGGACACCTTGACCAAATTCATGCAGGAATTTTTTGTTCAAAGAATCAATTTTAAGCTTTTGGTGCCTGTGCATCTTTATGTGTATTTTGAACTTTCAGTGCTTTTACTGGTGCTTCTAATGGTAATGCAAAATCATTTGATTGCATTAAAAATGACAAGTCAAATACACTTACATCGAGATTCGCATTTCCAATTTGCTATGTGCCTGGCTTGGCAATTGATGTGTCCTTGTTGTCTGGATTTCTTGGACAATCTTCAAAAAAATGTCCACCTTTTCGTCCACAATCTAAGAAATACGCCATGACTAGTGGTATTTCAACTAGCTCTGTCATGTCAAGCTCTATTTGAGAAGTTTCAGCTTCTGTGCTGGCCAAGTTGTCGACATCTTCTTTTAAAACACTAAGCATCAAGTTGTAGAATGCTCCATCTTGACCTTTGTACCGTCTTTGGCTTGGTTCTCCAATTAGACTTGCTTCAATGGGCTGATCTGTTGGATCTTGCATTTCTGGTTCTCAACTATAGATCTGACCATTGTAATCCGTGTACAATGACCCTGATTGCATATGTACTAACTGTATATTTTACTGGCTTGTGTAGATTTTTGGATAACCACTTGGGTCAATTTTTTGCACTTCTATCTGCACTTCATCTTTAAGTTTGCAATACCTGGCTCCACTGAAGTCTGTGAACATCTAGGAGTTTTCTGAATTTGGCTTTACTCTAATCAATAGGATCTTGGCTCATGTGTTTCTTTTAATGCTCACCAAGCATCTATGGCCTTCTGTATTTGTATATAAGGCTTTATCTCCATTGTAGCCATATAGCTGTAAAATCTACTCTGTTGCAGTTATGCATGTGTTGCCACTACTACTAGCTTGCTCTGCTGTACTTGAATTCTCGGCTCGACTTGAGTCCATGTCGGCTTGTTCTGTAAAAATTGTCTCCCATCAGATTTTGGTATCAATTACAAAATTTTTGCTCCTCGGTTTTGATTAAACTGCTTGTGTCAAAGTAGTTTTGCAATTGACTGCTCTTAGACTTACAAGAGTTGATTAACTCTAGCTTGAAAGTTTCAGAATTGATTGCAACCTTTTGAAACGATGAAAACGTGGGTTTTGAATAGCCTAATCTGTAATCCACCGTGATTGGTGCCTCTGCTCGTCCAATTAGAAGCTCAATTTGCAATGCAGTTGCTTGCACCTGCCCGTTTCTAACATGCAAAAATTTGAAATTTGTATGTCCCTCAAACGGCTTTTAGTTTATCGTTTTCAGTTGTTCTTCTGTTGATCTGGTTCGCTTTGCGACGTGGAATTTTCCCGACGGTGTCTTTTTTCGACTTTCTCGCTTTTGTGCTATTTGCTCGGTGTGCAGCTCTTTCGGCTTTGCTTTTTTGCCTCTTTTTGACTCTTTCGACGAATTTCTTTTTATGTTTATTGATTTATTTGTGAATTTTGAGTTTTCTAAAAGTTTTAGTAATTTTTTTATTTTTTTAAAAGAGTTTTGATTTTTAAAGAACTTTTTTATGAATTTTCTAATTATTCTAGAATTGTTTGAAGGTTTTATAAAATTTTTATGATCTATTGGAATTTTTTTGGCCACTTTTTGATTTTTTATGGATTTGTTTCGAGTTTTATGAAATTTTACAATTTTTTGTGAATTTGTGTAATTTTTTTATTTTTTAATGATTTTCTATAAGCTTTTGATTTTTTTGCAATTTTTAGGGATTTATCTGTGAATTTTTTAATGAGGTTATTATTTTGCTATGATTTTTTTTGGTAATTTTCTAAACCTTTTTTTGATTTTTTATTGGAATTTTGTTTTTTTTAATTGTATTTTGTGTTTTTTATCTATTTTTAACACATTTTTATTGTTAATTTTTGTGTGCTCTATTTATTTGTTTTTTTTAATGTCTTATGCAAAATAAATAATAAAAAATAGTTTTTTTTTTTTTAATTACCTGCTTATGCTTACCTGGTGGGCACGTGGGATTCTGCAAGCGTTGACCAGCTTCTAGGAAGCAGTACACGCATGATTGACAGCGGTTCCCCAAGTTGCGCGCAGAAGAGAGAGAGAGTGTGGAGGTGGCCTGGTGCAGAGTAGGGGCAGCGGAGAGAGAGAGCGAGTGCGATAGTGGGGCAGCTGGGCACTGATGTGGCAACTGCACCCGAGAGTAGTAGCGCTGGCGTGGCCTGTTGAGCAGCGGGTAGCTCGTGAGCAGAGGAGAGGGTGTGTATGCAAGTGCGTGGTCTGCGGCCAGCGGGGGAGAGAGAGAGAGAGAGAGAGAGAGAGAGAGAGAGAGAGAGAGAGAGAGAGAGAGAGAGAGAGAGAGAGAGAGAGAGAGAGAGAGAGAGAGAGAGAAATACGGGCTGTCAGCGGGTGTGAGCAGAGGAGAGGGTGTGTATGCACGTGCGTGGTCTACGGCCAGAGGGGGAGAGAGAGAGAGAGAGAGAGAGAGAGAGAGAGAGAGAGAGAGAGAGAGAGAGAGAGAGAGAGAGAGAGAGAGAGAGAGAGAGAGAGAGAGAGAGAGAGAAATACGGGCTGTCAGCGAAGGAGAGGGGAATGGGAGGGTTGACAGCCGGCAGAGGCGGGACAACATGCGCAGCAAGCGTGACTTGAAGGCGGTCAACACGCGTGCGGGCACGCTGGGGGGAGAGAGAGAGAGAGAGAGAGAGAGAGAGAGAGAGAGAGAGAGAGAGAGAGAGAGAGAGAGAGAGAGAGAGAGAGAGAGAGAGAGAGAGATTGTTAGTTATCGTGATTTCAGGAGAGAGAGAGTGAGGGGGTTAGAAACAGAGTGACAATAAGCGTTAGTGGGAGGGGTAGGAGAGAGAGTGGAAGTTAGAGAGAGAGAGGAGTGTGTGTGTGTGTGTTGGGGTGAGTTTACCCTGAGAGAGAAGAAGAAGAAGAGTATTTTAATGTCGACGGAAACAATTGCAAAAATGCAATTAGAGAGCATTGAAGCAGAGTTGGTGGCTCAAAAGCACATAGTTGAGAGAATCAAGACCAACCCCCGACTTGCACGATTCTCACATACAAGTGCTACTTTCTCAGATGTTGAAGAGAAAATTAGAGAATTAGAAAAGGCTGTCAGAATACATGAACACATGAGGCGAGATGCCACAACGACGGCCATGGCTCGTGAAGATAACTACAAAGCAAGAATGAAGATCTAAAAAAGGAGAATGAGGATCTATGGGCAATGGTAGCTGCATTACAAGCAAAGCTTGAGTGTCAGTAGCCAGAGTTTACTCAAATCAACAATCATGAAGATGATGAAGATACAAAAAGCGAACTTGAAAGACAACCAAAAAATCAACAAACAGAAACAACACGCTCACTCAAACACAAAGGTAACAAACACATCTAAACCACAAGGTGAAAAAAGCATGAGAAATTAGGAAACGGAGATAGAGACATCTCAAGATGTGCCAAAGACAAGTGTTGCTCCAAGGACAAAATGGAAGGCACAAAAGAATGTACAGTTCAAGAGACATTTGTGGAAAAGCCATGGAGATCGACAGATATAGCAATCAATGAGTTGCACAAATGAATTACCACAAGAAGCGAGGTGCATTAGAAAAGGGAAATGGAATGGAGGTAAGAATTCTACATTTGGTCAATGTACAAGTACTAAAACCAACAAAGATCACTGTGAAGAATGGTATACAAGAGCCCTCCCACTCCCATTGATAGGATATGAATTCCTGCACCGCACAAAGTAGCCATAGAGCAAGAGATGATTGAAGACCATAAACCAATGATTGGCAACCCATATGAGGTGTGGCTTGATAAGCATCCTAAAAGGTTGATTTACTTGAGAAGGATGTCACTTTTTGCCTAGTGCCTAGAGTCAAAAACCTAGTCAACATGAAACAATACAAACACCACGATTGGCTAAACTATCTAGCATTACCAGGTCCCAATGAGAGGTTAAATGAAAAATATATGCTACGCACTCTCATGATGGCAATAAAGCAATAAAAAGGCTTGGCAGATCTATTTTTCCAAATGCTACAAAAGATATCCCGAATGTTAGTAGCTTGCATCAATATGTACCACAAAGCACACGTTACAGATCCTCTGTGGATGTCCTTTTTGGAGGGGAATAAAGGTCTAGTATACAATCTCAGCAAGTAGCCTGATGAGCAAACCTTGCATGGATTCTTTGCACGTCTAATGTTTATGCCTTCATACTACATGAATACTTTTGAAGAGGCTTTCTACACAAGTTTTTTCACACTGCATACAACCAATTTGGGGCCATAAGTCACTGGTCTAAGAGTGCGCTTTGTTAGGTACAATTCATGGAGCTTCACCATCAAGCCACATTATTTCCTCCACTGACTTGTGAGGATCTTCCTGGAACATGTGAGTCACATATGACTTTCTATGACCACGGAGATCCTTCCGATCCACTGGGGTGTTTTCATGGGTGTCCGCACCAAAAGATGCTCCACCTACATATACAAAAAGATGAAAGATAAGATTAGATTATCAATTCAAATGAATATAAGCATAGTGTCCAACACAACACCCCACTTACTCTTCAATAATGACCTCCCTGACACCCAGCCTTTGCCTCCGAAGGGATTGTGGTGTTGCAACCTGCCTTCACACAAATATCTTTTGTTCTCAACACAGCTGCAAAACACAATGGATGGTATTGATTCCGACAGGGAAGCATGAACGTACCAACAACGTAAGAAACCTCCAAAGCCTCCCACAAGCAACACAAGTACCAAACACACCCGATCCTGCCAATGACGGCTCGCGGCCGGTTCTTCTCAAGGAGAGTACCCGCGATGCTACGGCAAGAGAAGATACTTATGAATTTCTCGATATTCAAGAATTTCGTACACTTCAGACACGCATGACAGTCATGGATGAAAATTTTAAGGCTTTAATGTTACTAAACTTTCCACATTAGTCATTCAATTAATGCAACAGCAGACTAAGAGTACTGCTGACACCCACATGCATGAGCACATTGGAACACAAGGGCAAGGCCCAATTAATGAAACACTGCATACTCTCACTGCCAAAGAGGTAGATGACTTGTTAAAGAACTTTAAACCACCAATTTTCAAGGGCGAAGATTGGGACCGCAATAAGGATGCAGTGAACATCTTTCTTAGTAAATGGGATGGAATTCACGCCTTACGGTGTACTCCGGATGTAGTTAGAGCTCTGCAAACAAGCTTAACTCTAGAAGGCAAGGCCTACAAATGGTGGATGTCTCTCAAGGAGAAGAACATCATACCACAGAGTTGGGCAGCCTTTGAAGCAATGTTTAGCAAGGAATTTTTGCCTACAAACGAGGCCGATCGGAATTGGACAGCTTGGGACACGTGTTCCATGCGCCAATATCCATCACTCCTTGAATATATCTCTCACTATCGGGACGTCATCCTCAAGTTGGAAGGCTTGGATACCTTTCAACAAGTACGAGGGTTCATACGACGTCTGACTCCAGAACTTAAGAAGTATGTCAAGTCCCAGGACCCTAAAACACTTGAGGAAGCCATAGTGAAAGCACATATTTATGATAACCCTGATGATAAGAAAACACATAATAGTAACGCACCTGCTAGTATACATGGTAATACACGCACTTAGTACGGGCACAATAAAAGAAAATTTCTAGTTGCTAATTCAGATGCATCTAAAAAACCCTAGGGGTCCAGGGGTCCTCTCTCTCATGAGGATTTTGATAAAGCCAAGAAAGAGAAGCTATGTTTTCAATGCTCAGGAAGAGGCCATGGCAAAAAGGATTGTCCCAAGGGGAAATCTGCTGCTCAGGGGAAGGAGAAAGGAGTGCACACGGTGCAACTACTGCCTCTTGAGTCTTCCTCTAAATTCTCCATAGTGGAAGTAACACACACTGAGGTGGTGCATGAATGTTGTCTCACAGCTTCCATGTGGCAACAAACCTTTAGACCACATGAGTTAGTACGTACGCACGGATATCTGCAAGGGCACAAGGTGCGCATCTTGGTAGATGACGGTGCTACTCACAATTTCATCAATTATGCATTGGTGAAAAAGCTCAAACTACCTCAAACTCCGAGTACCCACAGCTACAAGGTAGCAATGATGAATGGACATGATACTGAAATATGGGATACTCAATGCCGAGTTGTTCCATTGGAAGTACAAGGGTACTCTACTTGTTTGGATTTCAAGTCATGAACATGGAAAGGGTTGATGTGGTTCTTGGTAGGGAGTGGTTGCATAGCCTAGGATCATCACTGAAGCGTAGCTATGAGCACAACAGTTTGATGTTTGATTCCCATGGCACACATGTGTTGTTGTTAGGAGAAAAGGATATACCTTCATCACCTGATTTGTACTACTGAGCTTATGCAGCTCGTTTCTGATAATGAAATAGAACAGGTTTTCTTATGTTACTCACTGTCTCATTTTCTTTCTAACATTGAGTCTGTTGAACATTCCTCAACGCCACATGCTTCTCTCTCCTCTATTCCGCCAATTTCTAATTCTACACAAGCAAACGTTGCTAATCAGTTACAAAAATTATTAAAGGAATTTCAAGATGTCTTTCCTAATGATTTGCCATCAGGTTTACCGCTGACACGCTCAGTACAACATGGTATTGACGTGACTGCAGGTTTAAACCTGTTAGTAAACCACCTTACCGTATGAGTTACTCAGAGGCTGCTAAGGTGGAATGTCAGCTTGCTGACTACCTTAGCAGAGGGTTTATACAACCTAGTTCTTCACCATGGGCTTCACCTATCCTTTTAGTGAAGAAAAAGGACGGCAGTATGCGCATGTCCGTAGACTACGGGGGTTTAAATGCGGTTACAGTTAAGAACAAATACCCATTGCCAAGGGTAGATGAGTTATTTGATAAGCTAACACATGCTCGAATTTTTACCAAAATCGACTTGCGGTCAGGATATCACCGAGTCCGTATTCGGCTTGCCGATATACCTAAGACTGCATTCTGAACACTGTTTGGACATTACGAGTTTTTGGTGATGTCCTTTGGGTTAACCAATGCACCCGCGACATTCACGACACTTATGGATAGTGTCTTGAAGCCATATTTGGGCAAATTTGTCATTGTGTTCCTCGATGACATTCTAGTTTATAGTGCTTCTGAAGAAGAACACTTACAACATCTCAGGCAGGTGTTTGAGTTGTTACGCACAAACAAGGTATATGCCAAGGAATCTAAATGTGATTTTCTCAAGGAGGAAATTCATTATTTAGGGCATGTTATTTCAGCTAATGGCCTTTACATGGATCAATCCAAACTGGCTACTATCCGGAAATGGCCACCTCCTAAAAATTTGGAAGAATTACAAATCTTCTTAGGCTTTGCAAGATTTTATCGAAGGTTCGTTAAAAACTATGCTCACATTGTTGTTTCTATGACAGATCAACTCAAAGGCAAAGGTAAAGCTTTTCAGTGGGGTTCCGCTCAACAGCACAGTTTCGAAACACTCAAAGATGCATTAGCTACAACTCCTATACTGGCTATTGTAGATCCTTTGCCATTCGTTTTGGAAACGGATGCCAGTGATCGTGCTATTGGAGCAGTCCTGTTACAAGACGGATGGCCAATTGCATTTGAAAGTAAGAAGTTGGATGCAGCTCGACAGAATTATTCTACTTACGAGCGCAAACTCTATGCAATAGTGTCTACCTTAAAGACATGGCGGCACTATCTGTATGGTGCTTAGTTCGAGATTGTGTTTGACCATGAAAGCATCAAATGGTTTACACAACAAACAGATTTAAAGGGTCGAAAATCCAGGTGGGCCGAGATACTTCAAGAATATGATGCCAAATTAAGGTATCACAAAGGCCGATACAATGTAGTGGCAGACGCTCTAAGTCGAATGCCAGAGATCAATTCGCTCTTGTTCACGGAACTTCGTTTTAGTGAATTTTTGGATTCTCTCAAGGGCAAATACGAGCAAGATGAAACATATTCCAAAGTGTGGAGCCATGTTTAAAAGAGGGATCCTTCTCACTCCAATGCAAGTAGTGTACATTTAACCTCCACACCTAGTTCTCCTTTATCAAGTGATGAACTACGACGATGGAAGCATTTTACCATCGACAATGGGTACCTACTCCACAAGGGGAGAGTTTGTGTACCGACGGACACAGACATTCCACGCCAAATTCTTTATGAATGTCATGATAGTCCAAGTGCAGGGCACCCGGGGATTAGAAAAACTTATTCTCTCATACGACGACAGTTTTACTAGCCAGGTCTACATGGCTTTGTTCAAGATTATGTCTTGCATTGCCAAAAATGTCAAGTTAACAAAGCAGAGTGCCTGAAAGCAGGAGTACTCTTACATCCTTTGGAAATTCCCAATGGAAAATGGGAAAGTGTCTCTATGGATTTCATTGTAGGTTTACCAACCACTATACGAAGTCATGACTTAGTATGGGTGGTCGTAGACAGGTTGATTAAACTATGTAAGTTTATTCCGATCAAATCAACAGTTAAGACATCGAAACTAGCAAAGTTATTTGTGGACAATCTATACAAATTGTATGGGTTGCCAAGTAACATTGTTAGTGACCGTGATCCCAAGTTTAACAGCCACTTTTGGAGAGCTGTATTTAAACGATTGGGTACACAACTCAACCTCAGTACAGCTGATCATCCAGAAACGGATGGTCGAACGGAACGGGTTAACCAGGTGCTAGAGGATATGCTAAGAGCATACATCAACAAAAGACAGTTAGACTTGCCTACAACACTTCTAAGCATGTCACAACAGGTTTTAGTCCTTTCATGCTCATGTACGGGTTTCAACCTAGGTCACCAGTTACGGTGGGGTTGGCAACCGAAAAACTCCAACACGTTAAGGATTTTTTCCAAGACCACATGGATATGCTGAAATCTGTTCGTCAGAATGTCCGGCAAGCACAGGATCGGTATAAGAAATACGCTGATGAGAAACGTCGGCAAGTTACCTTCGAAGAAGGGGAGGAAGTATTTTTACGTGTGCCAGAACATTCAGAAAGTCCGAAAACTGGACCGACACCTAAATTATCTCCCCTGTATTGTGGGCCTTTCAAAATACTCAAGCGATTCGATGATCATGCCTACAAACTATTACTACCATCACATTCTCGCATTCATCCGGTGTTTCATGTAAGCCATCTACGAAAACGGTTACATGGGACAACGTCATTGACCAATAGGTTTTGGTTGATTACATTGAACCTCCTACCTTACCGCATGAACCTGAACGTGTTATGGATTACCATGAGTTGTGTACACGACATCACGTACGACAACAAGCCTTAATCAAGTGGAAAGACCGATCTGAAGAAGGTGCCACTTGGGAAAACATTAGTGTTCTTAAGAAGAAGTTTCCCACTTTTGTTTTTGAGGACAAAAACTCTTCTTTAAAGGGGGAGTAATGTCAAGACAAGGGTCCTGTAACCTAAGAACTAGGATGGTCATGGACTACGGCCAAGGGTCGGAGTAGACAAGTGTGGACAGGGGATCCGTCTAGGGCAAGGGGCTAGGAGCCCGCCTATATAAAGGGAGGTTGAGAGGAGGATCTTCAGTCTAGTTTCCCCTAGTTCTTACAATCAGAGGGATCTGTTGTCCCCTCTGTATGAATCTCTGTTGGCATAGTTTTCATCACTGGAGGAGGAGCATCCTCTATTGTAGTGGTAGGTATGGGACACTCAACCACATTGAGATCCTCGATCTTTATCGTACTTTTACCTTTGCCAGAATTATCTTTTTGTATGTTTTTTTATCTCTTAGGAAACTGCGATAATCCTTTTTGTGATAGCCCTTATTTGGCAATAGTAACACTCGACATTTATGGCAATGCAATCTCTACTTGAGTTTCTCTGTCTGCTAGGACTATGAGGATTTCATTCTCTACTATTGCTTTTGTATTTGTTCCTGTCACGACCTCTTGCCTTCGTTAAACTACTCGCCATATATGCATCTTCTTGACTAGCACCGTCAAGAGATTTACATTGAATTTCTTCAGTGAGCAATGCATTTGTGTACGTCATTGAACACTAACTTGCCATTCGGAGCCGAATTACTAATGGCTCTGCAAAAGATGTCCCATGAACTGGGTAGAGAGCATAACAAGAATATAGACTTGAGTTCGTTGTCAAACTCCTTAAAGCCCTGAGATGTCTACTGACTGAACAAGGAGTTGAACTCATTTAAATGACCAAAAACATTGCTACCTTCGTTCATGTTGAGCTTCGTAAGATTTTTCATGAGAAAAACTTTGTTGGATGCACTTTTGCTCTCTTATGCTGAACATAAGCTATCCCAAACTTCCTTGGTTATTGTCTTCCCTATGATAGTGAAGAACACTTACTCGACTAGATGTAGACGTATCGTAGCCATAGCTCTCACATCCAGAAGCTCCCACTGAGCTTGCATATAGTCATTATCCTCTACACGCTCTTTCAACGATTCCGATAGGCCTTTGTTTGTCAAAACATCTTTCATGTTCTCTTTCAACATGGTGAAGTTGCTGCCATCGAACTTGCGAATCAAATACTCCTCCTTTTTTGAAGAAGAAGCCATCGCTAACAAGAGGGTTTGAGAGGTGCCAAACTATGGCGAGAAGCTGCAGAAATTTCGGCAGAGTAACCTTTGTATCAGGAGTAAAATCTCAACCGAAATAGGCTCAAAGGTGCCAACAATGAAAGTCATGACTCGCGGGAAGGAAATCCGATAGAGTCTCCTTTGTATGAGGAGTCAAAACTCAACTCAAAATACGCATAAATGGGCCAAATGCATTAATTGGGCATCAAAAAATTGATACTTTCACTGCCAATGTGATCACCAACTCGGCGTCAAAAGCATATGAAACCATCCAGATACATTTCCTATGGCGAGTGTACCGAAAGTGGGGAACTCTAGCTACCTGTATCACCGAAGGTGTCTCAACATTTGAGCACACCCCAGCTCAAAGAAAAACTCACGCTATCGACCCTCCAAAGGCTAATGCAAACACAAATGGACTAGCCACGTCTCAAAAAGGGTTCTTCCGGTCCGAGTCTCAAAAACGATCGGGAAAAACTCCCAAACTAGCCAAAAAATGGCTCCACACCTACTACAGTGGGCAGTGTCCGCAACTCAACGTATACGAGTGAACCGCGCTCAAATAGGTGCCAAAACTGCTACATGCAGTAAAAGTGATCCTTGCAAGAATATCTGCTCTCAAAAGAGCTCAGTAGCACTAGGTGTGCTCGCACAAAAATGCATCTGTTCGTAGAGAAAATGCTATCGAAATGACTACCAAATTGCATGTGAAAGTGTTGTGTTAGGAAACTTGGAAAATCTGTGTGTAAACCGGCTGAAAAGCCCCATGTAACTTGTAACCTACGTGTCAGTGTCGTTGTGTGCTGATTTCCATCGCCGAGCGAAAATGTGCTAGTCGAATATCCACCAAAGGTGTCGTAGCGAAAAACCGTGCCGTAGAGCGTGATCGGTGTGCTCGATGCCAATGCCGAGTGTCACTCCTCTATGATAGAGGTGCCTCACTCGTGCGTGTGGCAAGCACAACTGTCAATCGCGGGAAAAAGTCATCCACGTGAAACCGATGTTGGGTCGGATGTCAAAAATCCGCTTGTAATGGGAGTAATGTCGAGCCGATGCTGAAACGTGAGAGTCAATGTCAAAACGGCTCTAATTGTCAATGTCGATGTCATCTCCCACCGTCGGATGAGAGTGGCTAACCCAAAAGCCATAGACGCGCAAAGGTCGAGGTCATCGATGCTCGAAGCCGCTACGGTGCTCTCTCTCTCTCTCTCTCTCTCTCTCTCTCTCTTTCTCTATGCCTGAGAATGGAGATGCCTATATGCCCAATCTCTCTCTCTCTCTCT